>NC_063337.1:43113929-43124311 GCF_021869965.1 Rhincodon typus | reverse complement strand
AGACCCTTCTGAAGAAGGGTCTAGACCCGAAACGTCAGCTTTCCTGCTCCTCTGCTGCTGCTTGGCCTGCTGTATTCATCCAGCTCTATACTTTGTTATCTCTAACAAAAATGGGAATGCTTTGAAGTGAACACAGCTTTAGCTGAAAGACACAGCTATATTTTTAAATGTTTATGTTTTGTCACATCAAGCCAACATGTATTAATTTGTATTAATGGTTACTTTAAGCATTAATTATTTTAAGTATCGGCAGTTGTTATGGAGGTACAGATTGTTCTTTTAGTTAGGCATGTGTAATGATAATGTCACTAGATTAGTAAACTCCAAGCTATTAAATCCCATCACAGCAGATGGGGAAATTTGAATTCCATAAAAGTCTGGGATTAGAAGTGGTTTAATGGTGACTGTATAACCACTATTGCTTGTATTTAACAAAAAAAAACCTGATTGATTAATGTCCTTCAGAGAAAGAAATCTGCCATCCTTACCTGGTCTGATCTACATGTGACTCCAAATGCTTAGAAATGTTGTTAACATTTAACTGTCTTGTAAATGGCCCAGCAGAGTAATTAGGGAGGACTGCAAGTGCTGACTTAAATAGCAATGCTTGCATCCCATGTATGAATGAAAAAAAAAATCTTGACAGGTCGTAGATAACATCAGATGTATAGATTCAGGCATTCAGGATAATTTCTATACATTCAAGTGTCCTGCTCCAGTACACGCTCACCCTCCTCAGCTGCTACTTTCACAGATTGGGGAGTGTAGGTGGGGTGGAGGGGTAGGGACTAGGAATTCTACAGGCTCACCACTCTCTGGGTGAAGAAACTTCTCCTTGTTTCAGTCCTAAATAACCTTACCCCATATCCTTAGACTGTGACCCTGGCTCTGGACTCCCTAGTCATCCGAGGCATTCTTTTTGCATTTATCCTGTATAGTTTTGTTACAATTTTATGGGTTTCTATGAGATACCCCTTCACTCTTTTAAACTCCAGTGAATACAGTTCTAACCAATCCAGACTCTCTTCATACGTCAGTCCTGCTATCCTAGTAATCAGTCTAGTAAATCTTCGTTGTACTCCCTCCATAGCTAGAACATCCTTCCTCAGGCCAGGAGACCAAAACTACACACAATACTCCAGATGTGGTCTCACCAAGGCCCTGTGCAATTGCAGCAAGCTATCCCTCCTTGAATCGTCTCATTATGAGGACCAATATACCATTTACCTTTTTCACCATCTGTTGCACCTGCATGCTTACCTTCAGTAACTGGTGTGCAAAGACAACCAGGTCATGTGACTATCTCCATCCAGACCGGCAGCATCTAGGGCCGTGGGCTGCTTTAGTGGTTGAGAGGATAGAGGGTAGCACTCCTTTCCATTGCACTGTCAACCACAGCTTCCAGGCCCCAGTCCACAAAACTGTGTGCCAACTTCTCCATAATCCTCTCTCTAATAACAGCTAGCACCAGACTTTGAATAGCAACACCTAGCTTGTGGAGGGTTCAAGTTTGGAACGTGCGGTTTGAAAGCTGGAGGTCGCCACAACAGCGAGCTCTTCTGTCTCTGATACTGCAGGATTGAAAGAGAAAGCACCTTGGAATCCAGAGGCACTACTAATGAAGTGAACATTGGAAGGTTACATGAGAAAAGTTGCTGTGCCCCTTGATGGGAACTCCCCATGAAAGTTCCCAAATATGGCATATAGTCATGGAGTGGCACAATGGCTCAGTGTTTAGCACTACTGCCTCACAACACCAGGAACCCAGGTTCAATTCCATCCTCGTGTGACTGTCTGTGTGGAATTTGCACATTTTCGCCAGGTCGCTGTGGGTTTCCTCCCACAGTTTAAAGATGTGCAGGTTAGGTGGATTGGCTGTGTGTGTCTAGGGATGTGTAGGCAAGGTGGGATAAGTATGGGAAAAGCAGCGTTACAGGGATAGGGTAGGGGGGTGAGTTCGGGTGGGATGCTCTTTGGAGAGTTGGCATGGCCTCATTGGGCTGTTTCTACATTATAGAGGTTCTGTAGTCAAACAAAATGGGAAATTTGAATCTGAAAATACTCCTACCTGAATATGAGACTGTTTCCACAATTAGACTGACAGAGAACCTATGTGACTTACCTTTTCAATCAGGACATGGCTGGGAAGAAATATATTTATATTCAATTTTATACTTTAAGTGCCACGATAGACAAGGTCACAGGTTTTAGATTTGAACCTTCAGGCAAATCCGCAGAAATACATTGAAATAGCAGGAACTTAAGTAAACCATTGCACACCAGAACCCTGATCAGCAAATTAATGGACAGGGTGACTATTCAGTAACAGGGAGCTGGAAAGCTAACATTTTTTGAACTGTCTGCGGTGTCACTGGACTTAATGAAACTATACCCTGTGATACTTCTTCCACCAGGACAACTGATGCCTTTCTTCTCACTTCCCACTGCTGGTTTGCCCTTATCATTCTGAAGAACTGCCATATCACACTAAAATGTTAAACTTTTTTCTCTGTCCTCAGATGCTGTCAGACCTGAAGAGTTTCTGTAGCACTTTCTGTTTTTATTTCTTATAAGTACCCTTTTAGTAACAATGCTGCCACCCTCTTCATACCTTTCGAGTGTCCCTCAGATGTTCCTCCCAGCAGTTTGCAGCCTCTTCCCCATTACTCCCATGAACTGGCCTGGGAATTGGTTAGCTCAGCTGGCTGGACAGCTAGTTTGTGATGTAGAGTGATGCCAATAGATTAGGCTCCATTTCTGGACTGACTGGGGTCACTCTGAAGGCCCAGCCTTCTCATCCTCATCCCTTGCCTGAAGTATGGTGACTGGTCGTCACTGGTGCTCACTCTAAGGCGTGAGAGACCCATGTTCTTCTGGAGCCATGATGACTTTTACATGCTGCCATTATAGCACTTCCACAACTGGCATCCTTCTCCCAAAGTTCCTGACTTCCCCAAGGTGACATGGTATCCAATGTTCCTTATCCATTCTTAGGAGCACCTGATAATCTTTTCCTCTTGATCCCAAATGTCAAGGCATTCAATTCCAGTGCACCTCAATTGTTGGTTCAACAATACAATCACATTCAAGGATGTCTTTCCAGCACCCGCTAGCCTGACACCAACAACCACTAACACTACAACCTGGAACCCACATCACACTAACAGCAACACACTGAGACACCATTCCCACTGGGTCCAGAGTGGAGGTCTTGTTATTCAACTCTGGGACAGAGTTCCAGGTTCAAGTTCCTGCCAGAACTTAATGTAAGTGGTGCATCTTTCTGCCACTTCCCCTCTACTCCCCAAAAAGAAGCATTTGTGTGTGAAGATACATGGAAAATATTACCTCTGAGACCGAGTCCTTTGCTAATTCCACTCCTAAGTATCTCATTCCCAGTGCTCCAGGCTCTAGAAACGGCCTTCCAATATGGTCTTATGACTCTCCACCATTGTTGCATGCTATAATTGAAAAGTGAAACATCATTCTCTATGCACTGGACTTCAAGAGATGTATAAGATCAATTTAAGTACATGGTTAAATGAATATATAATGTTAAAAGCCATCACTTTACAGTTTTCACAGAAATATTGACATTGTTAGGAATTTAAGTCTGCACATGATTTTGGAATCTGAGCCTAAAACAAACATAAACACCTCCATAATACTGTGTGATAAAAATACTATAAGCAATGACATAGGTAGATTATCAGCCTTGAGATGCTGCAAATCACCACGTATAATGTTGTATGATTTCTTAACATATACATGTTATTTTATCCTTGATGATTATGAAAGCATTAACCCATTCAAAATAAACAACCTAATGTCTTTATTTAAATAGCTGCATGAGGAATTTAAAATGAGTGCATCTAAAATTCAAGCAGTAACTGCGTATATTATGGTTTCCGTCTCAGTAGTTTATTTTCCTCGCCATATCTGTTTTATTCAATGACTTTACATTCATCATTGATGTAACTTTATGCTGTTTATTCAGTTGTGCAGTTACTCCCTACCTAGCACTTGACATATTTTGCCTCCAGTACATGTTGGGAGGTCTTCCATTTATGTATAACTAGCACTGCCGTTTCTCAGCATGAGTAATATAGGGATCAGTTTCCTGGTTTGGTGGTGATCCTGATGTTGGCTTTCATTCTGGAAGTGACCATTAAAGGCTATTGCTTGTGATCTTCCTGGAGGCTGATAAATTAACAAGACTCTCCAGGTGCTCAACAAATTAAAGAAAGTGGATAGGTCAGAGAAGCCAGAGGACCTATTCTGATGTCCAGCCCACCACTGGGGGAGGTAGATTCTGCTGAGGCAGGCTGAATACAATGACAGTACTTCAGAATAGTGGTGTTGTCTGCAGCATTGTGAGTAATTGCAAACAGCATGACTACTACTGAGGAAGGGAAGCTCCTCCTTTGAATGGCTTGCAGCCACAGGTGTAATGGTCTCTTCCCAGCTGGTCTGTACTGGGCTGAATGATGGCCTTCTAATCTGCGGGCAGGAAATCCATCTGTCATCAGGAAGATCTTGGCGCATCTTTGTCTTCCTCCAGTTAGCCCTTAAATGAGACTAATTGACTGCCCATTGCTACTAGGCAGGTTGTAACTGACAGGTAAACCCACTTTTGGAGAGTGGTCAATATGGGAACATGTTGGGTAACAGAAGTGACACACTATTTTAACCTGTGAAATAAAAGGGACATCAACGATATAGATAGGAAATTGGTTAAAACACAAATAACACAGGATTTTTTTAAAAATTTATTCACAGTCTAAGGTCATCAATGGCTAGGACAACATTTATTGCCCATTGCCCAGAAGGCAGTTGAGAGTCAACCACATCACTGTTGGTCTGGAGTCACATGTAGGGGTGGTCTAGGTGAGCTACTTTTCTGGTTATAAATCAGTGCTTTAGACCTGTGTATACTGGACACGATTGCAAAATTTGCAGGAAACACAAAACCTGAAAATACAGTGAACTGTGAGGAGGAGAGTGAAGAACATCAAGAAAACACAGACAACCTGGTGGAATGGGCAGACATGACAGATTAAGTTTAGTGCACAAAATTGTGAATTGATATATTTTCAGACAAACTGAGGTGGGCGATATAAACCGGAGCACAATTCTAAGAGAGGGTGCATGAACAGATTAGCCCGGGGATACAGATGCAGACATGATTGAAGATGCTAGGGCAGGCTGAGAACATAGGACGGTAAAAAACATGAGCTAGAGTAGGCCATTTGACCTTTTAGCCTGTTCTGCCATTCAATAAAGTAATAGCAAATCTATTATTCCAACTCCATCTTCACACATGATCTCCATACCCCTTAATTCCCAAAAATCGACTGACCTCTGGCCTAAATTTTACTCAACACCTGAACATCCAAAGCTCACTGGGATCAGGAATTCCAAATAATCACAATTCTTTTATGCGAAGAATTGTTTTCTCTTTCAGTCCTAAATGGCTGATTTCTTATTTCCAGGTTGTAACTGCTAGTTACAGTTTCTTCAGTGAGCAGAGACAGTTTATTAGTCTCAACACTGTTAAGACGCTTAAGAATGTTATATTTCAGTTAGATCAACCCTTTTTCTTCTAAATTACAAGGTATATGTTCCTTGCCTACTCAAACTTCTTGTTGGTATAATTCCATGGCCCCACAAACTAATCCAGCAATCTTCTGCTGCCCTTGCTCTAGGGCAGGTATTTCCTTCCTTTGGTAAGGAGATGACAGCCGTACACAGTATTCCAAATGTGGCCTCACCAGTACCCTGTGTAATTATAGTAACATTCTTTGCTCTTATAAACCAATTCCTTTGTAACAAAAGCTAACATAACAATTGCCTTCCTCGTTGTTTGCTGAACCTATATGTTAACTTTCTTTGCATCACGTACAAGTTCATCCAGGTCATTTGTATGATTCCCAGTTTCTAACCAGTCAAAAATTATTCTTATGTTATTTTTCCTGCCAAAGTGGATATCTTCATATTATGGTACGTTGGGCAAAAACATGATAGCTACAGTGCAATCACAAAGTCCCCTCATCTGAGTGATTAATTTAGCTGATTGTAGCTTGCTGAGGCCCAAGCTGTTTTAATTTACTGTTGGAGAAAGGATTTGATTTTTAAAAACATACAGAATACAGTGCTTTATAAATAGAGGCAATAGGAATGGCAATCACACCAGATCATATCCACATTTCTGAAGTATGAATTTAATAATGATTCTTTCAAAAATACAGAGCTATTCAAAAATCTGACATATACCTTGTAGTGCAGGAGAGTTGGGGGAAGGCAAGTCATGCCTGATACCACAGATAGCCAGTTCGACAATAATATGAGGTTAGGCTGCTGGAAGTGTAGAGGGCCTGGTAAATAGGATGCCATGTGGGTGGGATGTGAGGTGGATATGGGATAATGTGTCAGATGGGTACAGTGCCAGATGGATGGGGCTGTAGGGTGCCAAGTGGGGACAGTGCCAGAACACAAGGGGGCTAAGTAAGTGATAGAGTGTTTAGGGTAGGTTGGGGTGGGTAGATATTGCTTCCGGGAGGGAACAAAGTTATTGGTTTGGGTTGGGGCAGTCCCAGGGGATTATCAGATCCTGGGAGTGGGGCTGTAGGGGATGTTGGGTCACGGTTTAGCGTTTAAGAGGTCTGGGTGGTGGCGTAGCTGTGGGAGTGAATGGTGATTTGGGAATTCAGAGAATAGTTGATCAGGAATTAGAGTAGGTTTTTAATAGTCTAACGTTTCCTGAGTAATTATTTACATAACTACGGCATAAATTTCCACATTCTCCAATTTTTATAGATACTTTTGGAGGCTCCAAGTTTAGGAGAATTTCCCAACGGAATCTTCAATTTCTCAGGCTATTCCCTTGGAGACTGCTCTGTCAGGGATTCTGCAGAATCCCTCTGTGTAACTGTCATCTTTGCTCTGACAATCGGAAAATCCAGGCCGTAGTTTAAAAAGCAAGATAGCTATGATGAATATTTAGAAATCACTGCTTCAACCACAACTGGAATTTTTGGTCCAATTTTGGGCACTGTGCTGCAAGAAAGATGTGAAAACTTTAGAGATGTGGCATTAATAAGGTTCATGAGAATGGTTCCAGAAAAGAGAAATTCAGTGTTGAGGACAGGATAGATAAGTTAGGTACAAAATAAAACCAAAAGAACTGCAGATGCTGGAAATCAGAAACAAAAACTGAAATTGCTGGAAAGGCTCAGCAGGTCTGGCAACATCTGTGGAGAGAAATCACAGTCAATGTTTCGGGTTCAGTGACCCTTCCTCAGACCTCACCATTCCTCAAAACTTAGTTCTGTGGAAGGATCACTGAACCCAACATCAACTCTGATTTCTATCCCCTATCCACCTCACATCCCACCACCTGGCATCCCATTTACCTGGCCCCCTGTTCTCCTGGAAGCTTAACATCATATTACCCTTTCACAGGAGCTGTCAAGGTGGCTATCTGTGCTACTGGGTATTTTAGTCACAGAATACAGCTACTGCTGGTTTTTCCAGCAATTTCAGTTTTTGTTGGAAAAATTAGGATTGTTCTCCTTGGAGAAGATTGCAAGGTTGATAAGATTGATAAAATTTTCAATATCATAAAACATCTAAAAGGAATAGAGCAAGAAACACTGTTTGGCTTGCAGCAAAGTTGAGAACCAGTGGACATAAATTTGAAGTGATTGACTAAAGAACTAATGGCGCTAGAGGACATGTTTCCTTTTTTTACACACCAAGTGTTTTTAATCCCACATGCACTAGCTGAGTTTATGGTGGAGGCCAATCCAATCATAACTTTTGAAAAAGAGTTGGATTAACACCTGAAAGGAAAAGAATTGAAGGGTGACAGAGAGCAGGCAAGTGAAGAGCAACAATCTAAGGTGCTCTTGCAGAGAGTTAGAATGGGCTTAATTCATTAAGTGGCCTCCTTATGTCCTGTAATCACTCTGTTTTCTAATTTTCTCGAACTATGTTGACTGACTGTATGCAGGTTTTCAGCATTATTACAGCTGACTTGTTGCTGGTGTTTTTGTTTGCTGTTGACGCTAAGAAAAAATGGCATTTATTTCTTAGAAAAGAGGAAATTATTACCCAGTCATACATACAATTGTTCAATTGTGATCAATGTCCATCAATTAAAAAGAGAATACTCTTGGAAGAATGGGAAACATTACAACTATACATGGTTTTTCAAAAACACTTTTTGTTTATCCTGTGTTCCCAACTGTGTTTAAGAGATGGCTTGTTTGTAGCAAAATGCAAATTATTTTGCACAGAATATGTTCATCCTGGAAGTGAGATCTCGAATCCTTTTAAAACAAAAGTCATAACTGCTTTCTTTTGTTCAACTTCCTTCCTCAGGATTCTGGCGAATTCTGAATTTTTTATAAGAAAGCACATCAATTAGTCTGAGTGATTCCCAGAGCATTACATGTGAAGCTTATGATACATGGCTTATGGCTCCCAGAACATTTGATTTAGCCTCTCCTGTGAAAGCTGCAGTCACACGAGTCATACCGAATAAATTCAAAAGAAGTGAAGCAGCAAAGACTTATTGAGAACAAAAAGATAAAAGTGAATGCATAAAACTACAAACAAAGAGAATGCACTTTCTATAGCAAGGCACCAAGGCAAAACTGCAGTTAAGGATTGACTGAGTGGATTATAGCCACTGCTTTGATCATTGAATTGTTTTAACCCATTTTATTCTTACCAGTAATAAATTTAATCATACGCTTTAACACGTTGACTTTAAAAATTGCTTCATATTAGCATTTGAAAAATGTCAATCACAGTAAAATAAGATTAGATTGGCTCAGTAATAGCACTTTGATTTCTAAGTCAGATGGTTGCAGATTTTAGCTCTGCTTAAAGAACTCAAGATGATAGTTAAAAGTGAGAAGAGGTAATTTAAACTAGTGAAGAAAATTGGCTCAGATATAGCAGGAACTGCAGATGCTGGAGAATCTGAGATAACAAGGTGCAGAGCTGGATGAACACAGCAGGCCAAGCAGCATCAGAGGAGCAGGAAGGCTGACGTTTCAGGCCTAAACCCTTCTTCAGAAATGCTGATGAAGAAAATTGGCTCCCTTTTTAGTTTATCTCCTCTGTCCATGGCAGTATGACAAGTAATGTCCTCTATGACAGGCAATACCATAATCCTTTGAGATTTGGTAAATAGCCACCTATCTGCACTGTCTAAGTCCTATACTCATGCCTATCAGCAAGAAATTTCTTACTTTTCTCATTCTTCTTAACTGGACAGGAAAGAAATAAGAACGAATGTGGAAGAAAGAGGAAATCAATGTTAAGGACATCCAATATCTGATATCGCTAGTAGAAATTCACTGATTTCATTATTTAACCTGTCTCTTACAAAAGCTCAAAGAAACACATTCAGGGGATTTCAAACAATTTCATTGAGAAATTGATTCAAGGTGATCCAAAGCTCACAGGAATGCCATTGGATGAGGTTTTAGAAATGAGGCATGGTATATCTCAGTTGAGGATTATAAAATGTCAGACCCAGGAAGAAGAACAGTTAAATCTCAGAGGTCTTAATACGAAAAGAAATTAGAAACACATCCAGCTTATTTATTAAATTATCATCCTTACACGGACATTGGTGTACCAGGCTAGGACAGCTTTTATTATTCATCCCTACTTGCCATTGAGAAGGTGGTGGTGACTTGCTGCTGTCAATGTGGTGTAGTTAGACACAGAGTTCCAGGATCTTGACCCAGCAACTTGTGAAATAATAACGATATATTCCAAGTTAGGATAATGTGTGGTTTGGAGAGAAGCTTGCAAAAGGTGGAGCTCCCATGGATCTGCAACCCTTTCTTTCAAAGTAGGAGAGGTTGCAGGAAAGTGTTGTGGAAGGAGCTTTGGTAAATTACTGCAGCGTATTTGCATCTGGTACATACTGCTGCCACTGTAAGTTGGTGACGGAGGAGTAAATGATTTAGTTGGTTAGTCCTGGTTGGCATTAGAGTGGCTCTTATGTAATCTCCAACAGGTGGGAAGGGAGGGGGGGTGCGGTGTGCAAATGTGGAAAAATGAAAATGGATGAGTTTTCTAAACCTCCACCTGAATGTAGCCATTTTAAATTCTCTGTTGGGTTCCCATTTGTAGGCAATCTGATTGGCAGTTTGGACACCTTTCAAAGGGACAATCGCAATAAAATCAATTATGAACCTTCATTTTAAACATACAGTACCTAATCCCAGGCAACAATTCAATCAATAAAAAGCTAGTACCAGAACAAGGTAACAGAAATGAATAGAAATCATATTTCCAGAGTTGGGTATGAGAATGGCAGACAACGATATGGAACATGATGTGGAAGTTCCACTTCACAC
>NC_063337.1:43069503-43113919 GCF_021869965.1 Rhincodon typus | reverse complement strand
GTGTGAAGTGGAACTTCCACATCATGTTCCATATCGTTGTCTGCCATTCTCATACCCAACTCTGGAAATATGATTTCTATTCATTTCTGTTACCTTGTTCTGGTACTAGCTTTTTATTGATTGAATTGTTGCCTGGGATTAGGTACTGTATGTTTAAAATGAAGGTTCATAATTGATTTTATTGCGATTGTCCCTTTGAAATTGCTGCTGTTCTATTAAGTAATCACATCATAATGCCATAAGATACAGGAGCAGAATTAGGCCATTCAGCCCATTGGGTCTGCTCTGTCATTTGAAAGTGGCTTAATGTTTCTCAACCCCATTATCCTGCCTTCTCCCCGTTTTCCTTGATCCCCTTAACGATCAAGATGTATCTATCTCTGTCTTAAATATGCTCAATGTCTTGGCCCCCATACCCTTCTGTGGCAATGAGTTCCACAGAATCGCCACCTTCTGGCTGAAGAAATTCCTCTCATCTCAGTTCTAAAGATATATCCCTTCACTTTAAGGCTGTGTCCCTGGATCCGAATCCCTTCTACTAGTGGAAGCATCAGCTCCATGTACACTCCATCCAGGTCTCTTAGTATTCTATGAGTTTCAGTCAGATCCCCCTCATCCTTCTAAACACCAATGAGTACAGCCCCAGAGTCCTCAACTGCTCCTCATATGACAAGCCCTTCATCTTTGGGATCATTCTTATAAACCTCCTCTGGACGTCCCTCAACACCAGCACATCCATCTTGTAATGCGAGGCCCATAACTGCTCAAAATATTTCAGATGTGGTCCGAACAGACCCTTATTCAGCCTCAGTAGTACACCTCTTCTCATGTATTCTAGCCCTCTGAAAATGACTACTAACATTGCATTTGCGTTCCTAACTGCCAACTGACCTGCATGTTAACATTCTTTGTCATCGCTGTGAGACTTTCCAAGTGCCAGTGGTAACAGGGTGCTAATGGTACTCTACAAACCTTCAAAACCCTTTCTAAGAATGGCTTATACCAAAGATACATATCGGCAAATAGATTAGTGTGTTAGTTCACTTATGAGGCACAGTTAATCTTTTTAGTAAGGAACACCCTCATGTTTCTTGATATTGTTTCAAAAATTCTCTTTTTTGTAATAAATATGTGAAATCAGTCTGTCTGCAGAGTTCTTGACTACTCCTCTAACGTCAATAGTACTCTCTAACCTCTGAGTAGTTGAACTAGAACAAATTTTAGCTTCTTGTTTGCATACAAGTGTAATCAGTACAGCAAGGACATCAATTTAGTTTGGTAAAGATATCAACTACCCTTCCAATTTAGTAACGTATTTAATTTTGGCATTATGGAGCAAATGTGCATGTGCCAACTATAAAATTGCAACTGAATAAAGTAGTGCCACATATTATATAGAAGGTGTCCTTAATAGTTATGATTCTTTGGCTTGATGACTTAGTTTTAGTACCAATGTTGCAGCTAAAATTTTGTGATAATATATTTTAGGCACAACACATGAATCTAGGGTGAAGCTAATGTCAAAGTGGTTGATATTCAACATACATGCAAGATAAATGAATAGACATTTTGTTACTGAATGTTCAAACATCAATGCAATTCCATTTGAACCAGCGATAACAATTTTGCATTCATTTCCAATTGTGAATAATGATTTCTTAACAGAAAATGACTGTTCCAATATTATTTCAAAATATGAATGCAGCAAAATTGGCCAAATGATTCCAAAGAAAATATTGGTCTTTTAAAAGCAGTTAAAATTTTGGTACTGTTTACAAAAAATTACTTTAAATTCTTGTTTGAAAGTTGTAGAAAAGAAGTGTTTTTTTAAATTCTTTGAGGAGGTTCCAAAGGTCCTGGAAACAGCTCAACAGGATATATGTACAACTTTGAGTTAAACTACTTAGGAAGTGGTTGCCATTTGTTATGACAATACCTGCTTTCAGACCAGATCATGAAATGATCATGGCCAAAAAATGGTGGGGCTCCAGATCACACTCGGAAAATAATAATGAATGGGTTAATACATTAACATGACTAGGTTGATTTTTCCTTAAATTTGTTGATGAAAATCTTTATCTAAATGTATCAATATTGTCATTACTAACATTGCATAGTTTCATTTCAGACTGTATGTGGTCTTAATACCTGTATTTAAGGAAACCCGTAGTTGCCTATTAAACAAAATACTGATGATTTTCAAGTTATCATAACTTTAAATAAAGAATACTGTGGTCAGTGTGTGAGATTACTTTAGAATATTATGAATTTTAAGTGTGGACCAGTGAAAATCCATACGTTTGTTGCTTAATTTCCCGACATTTTGTGGAAATTTTAGGTTTTTGTGAAAGGAATATCTACTAAATTTATAGTACAAAAGGAAAGTCAGGTCACTGAGTTGATTTACACTCCCAGTAGTCAAAGAATAGTGTTTCTGGCACTCGCTCATGTGAGTGTGGGCTGTCCCCTAAAATAGTACCAACAGAAAAAATATACAGTGGGAACATTGTCTCAACTCCTCAGTTTAGATTGGACACAATACAAAGCGTTACATATGCTTCTCAAATTTAACAGGCTCAATTGTGATTACTGTGCAGACTTTTCACAATTTGTGTTTGTCATAATAAAATATAATGCCAAGAATGGTTTTACTGTATCAGAAGTAGGCAGTTACTTTGTGTATACACCAGCATACATGAAGCATACAGTGGACTAGTGCACTTATTTAAAGGCTCTGCAATAGTAAACAAAGTATTCATTCCTTTGGTCCTGACCAGGTTCACAAAGAAAACTTCAACACACAAATGTATCAAGGTCAAGTGCTCCAAAGGAAAGTGATGTTACTCCTTTGTCATCTGCAATCTTGAAAATAAATATAACACCTTTCATAACTTCAATTTTCATAAACAAAAGAACTATATGGCATAGCAGTAATGTTCTTCCTTAACGATTAGAGACGTAGCTCAGATGTGAGTGAGTTTGTAACATAAACATATCCACATTTAATGTCAGCTTTGTAATCTGGTAGGGATCATGCCTGTAAGTTTTATGGTTCCTTGTCCAAGACCCATTCCAGGGCTTGAACATAAAAATCAAGACTGATACTTCAGTGCAACACTGAGGGAGGGCTGCACTGTTGAAGATGCTATTGTCTGAGTGAAGTTTTAAATTAAGGGCAATCTACCCACTTGTTTGGATGCAAAAAAATCTCATGGCATGATATTTTGTATGAATTAGCTTCCATATTTTCTACAACAAAGAAGTTCTTAATTGGCTTTAAAATGCTAATGTGATGTCTAGTGATTGTGAAAGTCAAGTGTTCCCTTTTTCCTTCCTAAGAGAGATAAGCTATCTGTGTTTCATCGCCAAAATTGTTTTTTCAATCAATAATTGATTACAAAATAAAGGTAAGTTGCTCATTATCACATTGTTTTGCGTGGGATTTGCTATGAGCTAACTGACTACTGTGGTTCCCACGTTACAGTACTTCATTGGCTATAATGTCCTTTTGAAAGTCTGGTGAACTTGAAAAGCCCTATAAAATGCAAGTCGTTCTTTATTTAAATCTTTAAAAGTCAATTTTCATATTCTTCCTGTTCTGTTTGGCCTCCCACCAGGTGCTCCGGTTTACTCCCCCAGTCCAAAGATATGCAGGTTAGGTGGACTGGCCATGCTAAATTGTCCTGCAGTGTCCAGGAATGTGTAGGCTGGGTGGATTAGCATTTAAGAGCGTTGAGTTGAGGTTAAAATCAGATCAGCTGTGAGCTTATTGAGTGGTGGAGCAGTCTTGAAGGGCCAAGTGGCCAACCCTTGTTCCTTGCTGGTATGTTTGTAACTTAGCCAGGTTCCTCCTCGGTCATTCCAGCCTATGCACAATGTCTGGCATGTCTTCCAGATGTTCAGCAATGAATCTCCATCAGGTCATGAATGGGCAGGATTAGGGACTCATCATCTGTAACGGTCTCAAAAGGGACCTGTTTTCCACAATTCCTCTGAGTGTCAGCACTTTGGCTGGAACTTCCAGTGCTGGCTGTTGGCCCATGTCAGTGCTGTGCTCACTACAACTCTGAGTCTGTTCTAGACAGATTATTCTCTGAACGCCCCTATACTGGTGGAGGATAGGGAATAGTTTCATGACTGTGCATCTTCTGAGGATCCCGACCTTTACATTAGGATGCAGAGCTGGGCAAAGAAGTGGCAGATGGAATTCAACCCAGAAAAGTGTGAAGTAGTTCATTTTGGAAGGTCGAATTTGAATGCAGAATACAGGGTTAATGGCAGGATTCTTGGCAGTGTGGAGGAACAGAGGAATCTTGGGGTCCACGTCCATAGATCCCTCAAAGTTGCTACCCAAGTTGTTAGGGTTGTAAAGAATGTGTATGGTATGTTGATTTTCATTTGGCAGGGGCATTGAGTTTAAAAGCCGCGAGGTTATGCTGCAGCTCTATAAAACCCTGGTTAGATCACACTTGGAATATTGTGTTCAGTTCTGGTCCCTCATTATAGGAAGGATGTGGAAGCTTTAGAGAGGGTGCAGTGGAGATTTACCAGGATGCTGCCTGGACTGGAGGGCAGGTCTTATGAGGAAAAGTTGAGGGAGCTCGGGCTTTTTTCATTGGAACGAAGAAGGATGAAGGTGACTTGATAGAAGTGTACAAGATTAAGAGAGGCATAGAAAGAGTGGATAGCCAGAGACTTTTTCCCAGGGCGGAAATGACCATTACAGGGGGACATAATTTTAAAGTGAGGAGGAAGGTATAGGGGAGATGTCAGAGGTAGGTTCTTTACACAGAGAGTGGTGGGCGTGTGGAATGCACCGCCGGCAGTGGTAGTGGACTCAGATACATTAGAGACTTTAAGTGACCCTTGAATAGGCACATAGATGATAGTATAAAGTAGGGTATGCAGGGTAGTTTGATCTTAGAGTAGGATAATAGGTCGGCACAACATCGTGGGCCGAAGGGCCTGTATTGTTCTATGTTCTTTCTATGTTCTATGTACTTCATCTGTGGTAGAGCCTGTCCCGGAGTGGAGTGGGATCCAGACGCTGCTTAGAAAAACAGAAAGATTTGTTAGTGTCACATGCCACCACTATTACCTCAGTTTGCTTTTAGAAGACATTGCTCCTTCATGAGCAGCCAGGTGTAGCAGTAGTAACTGGGAGTAGGCTTACCTACTGGATGGTTATACTTATCCAGCCTCTCCTTCAACACAGGCACAGTGCCCTTGCTCCACTGCCCACTCATCGAAAGGAGTAAGTAGCATATTCTCCTTGTCTGGCATGTTCACGCTTACTCCACATATTCTTTACCTGCGGACTGAGAAAAGCATTGAGAGATATTAGCATAGGTACGTGAACCCTTTACCTGCATTGACAGACATAGATAGATGCTGTGATTTTTTTTTCTTTTTGCGTTAGCAGTAAGAATAATGCGGTATGGGTCAATAGAGGATTTAAGGGTTCTGAATAAGTAGTGTTTCTGTTTTATCAAAGCACGAGGGATGATGATAAACAGTAAAGCATTAAATAATGCATGTGACTGAAACTCCTCTGAGGTGTTCTGACTAAAGCCACCTTTCAGTGTTATAACCTTGTCTCATGCAACTCTCTGGTGAAAACATAGATGTGTAAGTTCTCCTGGTGGAGATGATAGGTCAGTGACCTGATGGTACCTGAAGGTAATGAGTGTTATAGCTCCTTTAATGTTTTAACTGTGGGCCCCAGGAGGTGCATGAGAGTTAGAATCACTGTGGTGCAAACAATGTAACATTAATAGCTGTAGCAGTTGTGACACATTTGGTGCATGTGAGGCATTTGATTGTAATATCTGAAACCCAGCCTTTTGTGTGGTAGTCCTCTGCAGTGGCAATGCAAATTGGCTCATACCTTAATGAGTGTGAGTTGACATTGAGTAGACACGACCGCATACTCTGGCATGAGTGAAGCAGATTGTTCATCCCTTTGTGGCTCTGGCATCTGTCTTGAGTGTTGACCTCTGCAGGCTGTCATTTGTCAGTGCAGATGGCCACCTCTTGCTGTCCTTTCTTTCCTACACAGGCTTCAGGGGTTAGAGCCACTTTCTGTCTGATCTCACATATCTCCAGGCATGGTTGGGATGACAAATACAGATGAAACTCCTGGCTCACATATTGCTGGCCTATTATCTCTGATGCCTGCAAGCTGGAGGCTGGAAAGGCCTGCTGGGAGGGGAGGGAGAGGGTGATGGGGAGAGGTCAGAAGGTCCTGCCCATAGGATTTGGTGTTTTACTCGTGCACAAGCTGAGAAGAAGGTTAATATGTGAGACAACCCAATCTGCCTGTGAATAGATGTACCTCCTGTTTTTAGCCCCAATATCACTAAAACACAAGACTCAGCTAAGGATCTAATACCTTGCCTGAACCACTGAGAACGCCTGCAATTTTGAGGTATTAGAATTTAACAGATTTTTTATTTAGATGCTACTAGATTTGCAATACCCAGCAAGCCAACGGAACAACCATGGTGGTCATTTTTGAAGCAGGAAAAATGTCAGAGAAGACTAATCTACAGTACAGGCTCAACATAAAGGGAACTGTTGTTACTTGGGGGTGGTTAAATTGGATAACCATTAAAAATGAAAACAACTAGAACTAACATTACTGATGTATACTGCTACTGGTGGGACGTTGCTTGCTGTGGTTGCCTTTCTATGAAAGTGAAGGCAGATTAAGGATGATGTAACTGGTAGGACACCCAGGAGCAGCAGTTGGGCTGTAGTGGAGACTAAGGAGATTCTGGTTCAGTTATAGGCCTCAGCTATAGTGAACCTCTGGATGTGTGGGATCCACAGGAGAAAAACAGTTTTACACCTCAATTCCATCTCCTGGAGATGAGCGAGGTGCAGTGTCGATGAAGGCTCTGTATGCCCCAGGACATTATGATAGCCCTGTGCCCAGTGCTACTGAGGAACCTGAGGGCTGCAGGAGTGGGAGGCTATCCTCTCCCTCTGGCTGTGAAGGAGAACAGCTGAGGGGAGACAATTCAGGAACATAGCAGGCTTCTCCCATGTAAGGGTGCTATCAACTGCACACATGTGATACTAAGAAATACTATAACATGGTGGGAGGGAGCTCCACTCCAGTCATGTTCAGGTGATCAGTTACCACTTCCGGAAAGTGTGTGCCTGTTCTCTTGGCAGCCTCCATGAATCATACATCCTGGAGCATCCTTGTATATCCAGGGTTTTTGCAGAATCATGTGTATTACAAGGTCAGTTACTGGAGATAAAGCCAACCCACTGTGATCATGGCTCATGACACTATCATTCAATCTCCCCCTCGGACTGATACAGAGCGTAGATATAATGCTGTCCATGCCTCAACCGGCCATGGAGAAGTCATGTACGCGGCTGCTGAAGATGTGGTTCTGCTGCTTGGATTGGTCTGAGGGCTCCCTCCTGTGTAGTCCAGATAGAATATGCCACATAATTCTGGTGGGCTGTGCACAATAGGAGCAGGGAATGAGGTAATGTGCTGGGAACGTAGGAGCAGTCTTCCAAGATTAAGGGTCAAAGACACTAGAGAAGAGGAAGCTGTTGTTGCCCATGCCAGTGCTCAGGTGCACCAGGTACTAGAAACCAGACAGGACCTGACTGACGCCCAGTTCCAGGAAATGATGAGAGCGGGTGCAGCAGACCACCACAAAATGTGAAATAGTCTTTGGTCATCATGCCAGCATTTGGTTTGCATTGTGAGGGGTAACCGTAACCTCTACTGGTTTTGTTAGTGTTTGCTTTTTCTGGCTGTAACTAAAAGCTCATCTCTGGAATTTTCAAATTCCTTACCTGAATGGGATGTTCCCTTACTGGACCATAGCAAACTGCAGGTCTGCGGTGGGCATTGGGCACAGAATAGTGGTGACTTAGAGGGTGTTCAAATGGGGGATGTAGCTAAGGACAAGTCAACTGTGGCTTGGTGGTTCAATAGTGACTTGGGTGAGAGAATAGGATAGTAATTGTGAGAGAGCTATCTGTCCCATGGGCTTTATGGTTGTGGTGCCATTATGTTGCCAGTAAGGGTCAACAGCTGATTGCCAAGGCTTGTTCAGGTGTATAGTGGCCTTCTAAAGGTAGCGTGGGGCTGAGGGATACCAGTCTTATCCACTAAGTGATGAGCTCTTCCAGCAATGAGTGCTCAAATGGGGTTGAATCGAGTTGGGGGGCATCATAATTTGGGATAGATCATTAACGTGGCAAATTTGGGAAGGTATAATGAAAAATCTCACCGGTGTTCATGGCAGAAACCCTTCAAAAGCTTGATGATATTGATGCTTAGCCAAAAAATGTAAGATTCAGCCCTTAAGGTAAGGCAGCCAGGAAGTTATATTCAACCTGGAAAAAACACTAACGTTGGCCCAAATGAAGTATTCCACAGAACTTTATAAAGCTCTGAGCAATTTGACAGAATTGAGTCATAACTCGAACAACTTGCTACATCCTTTATGTTTTTTTTATGAGAAGTGTGTTAAGTTAATTTTTCTATCCATTAAGTAGCTATGGATTGCATTACTTTGTAGGAGAGTAGGTAATGATTCAATGGTAGTTTTCCAAAGATCCCTCAATCCATGAACAAGAAAAAATTGCAAAGATAAGGGGAAAGAAAATGGCGATCAGTGGAAATAACTGGATTGCTCTTTGAAAGAAATGATGGAGACTCCTTGGGTTGAGTCACTTTCTTTATGTTGTTCATTCTTCCAGGATTCTATAATTCTAAATGCCAATAAGTTATGGGAAGCTCAAAAGCAACTGGAGCACTTTAAACACCACGTGGTAGCAGAATCAATCACTGCTTTGGAGATAATTCAATTTCAGTGTAGGAAGGAAGATATGAGAGTAAGAAGGACAAGCATGTAAGGGATGACGCAAGCTTGGGTCACAGTAATGTGGAAGAGGTTGTTAGCAACATTCATCATTAAGCGTTTATTATGTTCCAATGACATTCAGTGCAATACTTCAACAGAGAGTCTAATCCTTTTAAAGTTAACAGGTTAGTGTTCACAGCAAAATGACAAGTAAAAGGATGTCACGTCGACAGGTTAAACACAACTTGGCCAGTACCACAACCAGCACTTTCCAGGTTTATGTCCTTTACAATTAGATTCATGCTGTGGTGCAGCTAGGGGACAGGGAACTAAGTAGTACATTTCCCCATCCAATAATTTTAATGCATTGTCCTCCTTTTTTTATTTGTATACACTTTCTGTGAGTCACAGTTCCCACTAGAAGTGACTGATCATAGAATTCCCTTTTTAAATCTCAAAACTGTGAAATAAAGCATGCAATTTTCATCTCAGTAGTACAGCCTCAAGTGATACTAATAAATCATAGACACAAAAAGAGAAATTGTTGGAAATGGGCAGCCGGTCCGAGAAGAGAAATCAGAGTTAATGTTTCAGGTCCAGTGAACCTTCGTCAGAACTGATGGTAGCCAGGAAAATGTTGGTTTATAAGCAGAAATAGGGTGGGGGGCAAGGAGTAAGGAATAAATAATAGATGGGGATAGAGCCCAAAGAGGGAGGACAGCAGTTAGACAGACAAAGGAGACAACAAGGTGCAGGGCTGGATGAACACAGCAGGCCAAGCAGCATCATAGGAGCAGAGAGGCTGACGTTTCGGGCCTAGACCCTTCATCAGAAAAGGGGGAGTGGAAGGGGGTTTTGAAATAAATAGGGAGAGAGTGGGAGGCGGATAGAAGAGGGATAGAGGAGAGGATAGGTGGAGAGGAAACAAACAGGTCGAAGAGGCGGGGATGGGGCCAGGAAAGGTGAGTGTAGGTAGGGAGTTAGGAAGGGGATAGGTCAGTCCAGGGAGGACGGACAGGTCAAGGGGGCAGGATGAGGTTGGTCGGTAGGAGATGGAGGTGCGGCTTGGGGTGGGAGGAGGGGATAAGTGGGAGGAAGAACAGGTTAGGAAGGCAGGGACGAGTTGGACTGGTTTTGGGATGCGGTGGGGGGAGGGGAGATTTTGAAACTTGTGAAATCTCTAACACCTCTCTCCCCTTCCTGGACCTCTCTGTCTCCATATCGGGCAACCACCTCGAAACCGATATTCATTTCAAGCCCACCGACTCCCACAGCTACCTAGAATACTCCTCCTCCCACCCACCTTCCTGCAAAAATGCTATCCCCTATTCCCAATTCCTTCGCCTCCGCCGCATCTGCTCCCAGGATGAGGCATTCCACTCCCGTACATCTCAGTTGTCCTCGTTTTTCAAGGACCGTAACTTCCCCTCCTCGGTGGTCGAGAACGCCCTCAACCGTGTCTCCCACATCTCCCGCACCTCATCCCTCACACCCCGTCCACGCAATAAGAACCAAAAAAGAATCCCCCTCGTCCTCACGTACCACCCCACCAACCTCCGGATCCAACGCATCATCCTCCGACACTTCCGCCATCTGCAATCCGACCCCACCACCAAAGACATCTTTCCCTCCCCACCTTTATCTGCTTTCCGGAGGGACAACTCTCTCCGTGACTCCCTTGTCCGCTCCACACTCCCCTCCAGCTCCACCACACCCGGCACTTTTCCCTGCAACCGCAGGAAGTGCTACACCTGCCCCCATACCTCCTCCCTCACCCCCATCCCAGGCCCCAAGAAGACTTTCCACATCAAGCAGATGTTCACCTGCACATCTGCCAATGTGGTATACTGCATCCGCTGTACCCGGTGTGGCTTCCTCTACATCGGGGAAACCAAGCGGAGACTCGGGGACCGCTTTGCAGAACACTTACGCTCGGTTCGCAACAAACAACTGCACCTCCCAGTCGCGAACCATTTCAACTCCCCCTCCCATTCCTCAGACGACATGTCCATCCTGGGCCTCCTGCAGTGCCACAACGATGCCACCCAAAGGTTGCAGGAACAGCAACTCATATTCCGCTTGGGAACCCTGCAACCCAATGGTATCAATGTGGATTTCACAAGTTTCAAAATCTCCCCTCCCCCCACCGCATCCCAAAACCAGTCCAACTCGTCCCTGCCTCCCTAACCTGTTCTTCCTCCCACCCCAAGCCGCACCTCCATCTCCTACCGACCAACCTCATCCCGCCCCCTTGACCTGTCCGTCCTCCCTGGACTGACCTATCCCCTTCCTAACTCCCTACCTACACTCACCTTTCCTGGCCCCATCCCCGCCTCTTCGACCTGTTTGTTTCCTCTCCACCTATCCTCTCCTCTATTTATTTCAAAACCCCCTTCCCCTCCCCCTTTTCTGATGAAGGGTCTAGGCCCGAAACGTCAGCCTCTCTGCTCCTATGATGCTGCTTGGCCTGCTGTGTTCATCCAGCCCTGCACCTTGTTGTCTCGGATTCTCCAGCATCTGCAGTTCCTACTATCTCAGACAGACAAAGGAGTTGATAACGTTTTGTCTAGGAAGGTGAATAGCTGTTAATGGAGACTGTTAATGGCTAACAATAGATAGTGTATAATGGCAGACTATGTTATAACAAGGCCTGGCATGTGGGGTAGGGGGCTAGGACATGGCAGAGTTCAAGACCTAAAATTATTGACCTCAATATTGAGTCTGGAGGGCTGCAGGGTCTCCAAGCAGAAAATGAGTTATTGTTCTTCCAGCTTCCTTCCTCCTTTTCTCACTGGGGTGACCCTGCCAGCTACCCCTGATGCAGCCTACGTATCACACTTTCTACAGAATGCATAAATGTGGGTGTCGCCACCCTGCTCTAGAAGCCTCAGGAGTAGCTCAATCCTAACATCAGACAAACTTAAAACTAAACTGACTCCCAAATGCATAATTTATACCCTGCAGGTCCAACTAAAACAAGTTTGCACATTACTCAACAAAAAGCAGTTGATTAACTGCGTGATGAACCTTGCACTAATGTTATTTAAAAGGTTTGGTGTTAACGTGCAGAGAAGATAATTTTGAGTAATGTCTAATAGTAAAACATGGTGAGAAATATTCCACAGCATCTCTGGAGATGTTGTTATGTGTTCCTTGATTTGTCGGAAACAGTATCTTCAAAATTTATTTTGATAGATTTGTGGTCTTCTCAAAGACCAGTACAATAGGGCTGTACCACTGAGATGAAATTTGCATCCTTTATTTCACAGTTTTGAGATTTAAAAAGGGAATTCTAGTGGGAACTGTGACTCACAGAAAGAGTATTCAGAAAAGAAAAATAGGAGGCCAATGTATTAAAATGATTGGATGGGGAAATGTACTACTTAGTTCCTTGTCCCCTGTGTTCTGTTCATAGTGGGTATGGTGAGAGAATTAATTCTTTGTAAAGGGGTATGAGTGGCTGGTAAAACACAGACAAATTGCTAACTTGGCCAAACAGCAGGGGATACTGGGTATATTGGCCAAGTAAAATGCTGAAGTCACAAAACCGACACACCAGGCACAGTGCAAACCCAGCAGCCAGGTGTTAATGAGATTGTCCCAATGTAAAAGGCAACAGTTATCCTGGACAGACATAACCCCAACAACCTATCCACCGAACAAAGGAGGGTCCAGATAGAAGGGCACGGCGTGCTGCTACACAAAGAAACAAACAGTAGCAAGCCATCCAAATGATTGACAATGTTTCAAGACATTAAATGTATCTCTCAGATTGACCAGAACTGAAGGATGTTCTAGAAAAATATCCAAAAAGGTATAAAAACACCCTTTTTGAAGAGGAAGAGAGAAAGCAGCTTGGCAGAGACAGCCAGAGAGAGAGAGCAACTGTGTAAATCTAGAAGACCCAGGAAGTATTCTAAGCTTAAGGGGTTATATGGGATTAGAGGTAGTATGTTTAGTTTTAAGTGAGTTATATAAATGAGTTATATTTAGTTTTAAGTAGTATATTTAGTTTTAGTGACTTGTTTCCTAATAAGATTGGGACTGTTTAACATTGGTACCAGCTTGTGTTCGCAGTGATTTGGTACTGGGGGACACCTGCACAAATTCATTCATAACATTTTGTTTGAAGTTGTCTAACTCGTTTTAAGGAAGATCTTCACAAAAAGGGTATGGAGGAGAGGGAGTCAAAGCAGGTGTAGGATGTACATGGAGTGAGGGACATGGACTGAGGAGATTATGGGGACAGAGCTAGGGGATCTCAAACTTACTCAAGTAGACCAAAGAATGTCTCACAGAACAAAGGTGGGCTTTTAACCTGACCACATTGGCATCCACACATCTCCAACTTTTATTTAGGCATCCTGTGGGAAGTAGCAGTCTCTACTATAGGCCATCCCCATCACCCAGCAATAAGTTTAGCATAGGTGGGATCTACTGGTCAGGAGGCAGCATAGAATTATAGAGTCATAAAGCATGGAAGCAGACCTTTCAATCCAACCCATCTATGCTGACCAGGTATTAGATACTGAACTCGTCCCATTTGGCTGCATTTGGCCCATATCTCTCTAAACCTTTCTTATTTATGTACTATCCAAATTTAAATGTTGTAATTGTATTCACCTCTACCGCTTCTTCTGGCAGCTCATTCCACACAGGCATCACCCTCTGTATGAAAATGTTGTCCCTTAGGTTCCTTTTAAATTTTTCCTGTCTCGCCTTAAGACTTCACCTTATCTATACCACTTTTGATTTCATAACTCTTAAACTAAAAACCTGGTCCCAAGGGTATAGTGAGATTGAGAAACTTAAAGAAATCATGTAAAACGAAGATGTAGTAACAGAGAAAATATTGGAATAAGCAGTGACGGGTTTCCTGAACCTGATAACCAGTATCTGAGGTTTTAAAGGATGTAACTGCAAAGATATTGAATACATAGATTTTAGAAAAATTCCCAAGGAAGAAGGTTACCTTAGATTACAATGGGATCCTGATTAGATGGGCTAATGGGCTGAGGAGTGGCAGATGGTATTTAATTTTGATAAATGTGAGGTACTGCATTTTGGAAAGGCAAATCAGGGCAGGACTTATACACTTAATGGTAAGGGCCTGGAGAGTGTTGCTGAACAAAGATACCTTGGAGTGCAGGTTCATAGTTCCTTGAAAGTGGAGTCCCAGGTAGATTGGATAGTGAAGAAGGTGTTTGGCATGCTTGTCTTCATTGGTCAGTGCATTGAGTATAGGAGTTGGAGAGTCATGATGCAGCTGTATAGGACATTTGTTAGGCCACTTTTTGAGTACTGTGTGCATTTCTGGTCTTCTTGCTATAGGAAGGATGATATGAAACTTGAAAGGATTCAGAATAGATTTACAAGAATGTTGCCAGGGTTGGAGGGTTTGAGCAATAGAGAGAGGCTGAATAGGCTGCAGAGTCGGAGGCTGAGGGGCTACCTTATAGAGGGTTATAAAATCATGAGGGCCAAGAATAGGGTAAATAGACTAGGTCTTTTCCCAGGGTGGTGGAGTCCAAAATTAGAGAGCACAGGTTTACGGTGAGAAGGGGAAGATTTAAAAGGGACCTAAGGAGCAACTTTTTCATGCAGAGGGTGGTGCATGTATGGAATAAGGTGCCAGAGCAAGTGGTGGAGGCTGGTACAATTACATTTCAAAGGCATCTAGATGGGTATATGAATAGGGGACTAGATTTATCTTGGATATCTGGTAGGCATGGATAAATTGGACCAAAGGATATATATTTCCATGCTGTACCTCCCTATGACTCTATGGCTGTCTGTGATTAGCATGAAGAAAACACATCCCATTATTAAGAAGCAAGAGAGAAAACAGAAAGCTCCTGGACAGTTAGTTTAACATCAGTAGTAAGCAAGATGTTAGAATATCTTGGTAAGGGTGGAGTAACAGGGCATGTTGGAATTCATAATATAATTGAAATAGATTTATAGAAGGGAAAATGTGTGTCACAAATCAATTGTGTTCTTGCATGAAGAATTTTTTTCAGTATGCAGCTATGATTATAAATAAGGGAGAACCAATCAATGTTGTATATTTGGAATTAAAGAAAAAGCATTCAGTTATGTGGCACACAATAATCTATTACATAAGATTAATTTGATAGGATTGAGTATAATTTATTAGTATGGACAGGAAATAACGTAGGAAGAAACAGGACATTTTCTGTGAGCAGGCTGCAATTAATGGTTACTACAAGAGTCAAGTACTTGGAACACAACGGTTTGTAACAAAGTGGAATGTCTCAGATGAAGAGATTGAGTGTAAAGAATGCATGTTTGCTGTCGAAATAAAGTCAGGAGTGAAAGTAACAGTGAGGAGGATGCAATGGGGCCGTAGAGTGATGCAGACACATT
Organism: Rhincodon typus; assembly: GCF_021869965.1. NCBI lineage: Eukaryota > Metazoa > Chordata > Chondrichthyes > Orectolobiformes > Rhincodontidae > Rhincodon > Rhincodon typus. The sequence continues at coordinate 43,098,692 of NC_063337.1, read as the reverse complement.
GTTGAGTGGCAAGAATATGGTAGATGGAAGTGATGGGATGAAGTGTGAAGCTATCTGCATTGTTTGTAAAAATGCAAAAGCAAAATATTTTTTGAATGGTGAGAAACTCAAAATGCTTCCATTCATTGGGAACTGGCTATCCATGTGTCAGCCATGCAATGTTTGTGTCCATGAGTAGTGTGTCTTTGTGGCTGCTGTGCCATAACGCTGACATTCAATGGGATCTGGCTACTCATGTACCATGGATCATAGAGAGTTAGTATGAAAGTACAGCAAGAAACTTGGAAGGTAAATGCTATTACACAATTTTCCATAAAGGAGTTGATATACAGGAGTAAAGAAATCTTACTGAACTTACACAGGGCATTGGTGAGACCAGATCTGGAATTCTGTGTGGAATGTTAATCCCCTTACCCAAGGAAGCGCCACAGAGGGAGTGCAGGCTGATTAGACTGGTGTCTGAGATAGGGGGATGATCCTATGAGGAACATTTGGTTTGAACAAGACTATATTCTCAGAAGAGTGAGTGGTGATTCCTTTTTTAAATGGCTTGACAGGATAACTGCTGAGAAAATATTCCTTCTGGCTGCGGAGTCTGGAATTAGGGTCCCAATCACAGGGTAAGAGGTCAAATAATTAAGGGGTAAGAGAAATGTCTTTGCTGAAAGACCTATTTTGAATTCTTTCCACCAGAGATCCAAGGATGCTTTGTTTTTGATTGAGTTGGAAGCTAGCAGATTCTGGATAATAATGGATTCAGGAACATGGGTCAATGCAGGAAGATGGAGTGAGGCTAAAGATCAGCTTTGATCTTATTGAGTATTGAAGTGGAATGGCCAAATAGTCAATACCTATTATGTTTTTATATTCTTATAGTTCTATTTGATAGCTTGACTCCGCATGTCCAACACATATTTATCATGCAACTGACTTGCATTTATCTGTTGAGTGATCCCACCTATTTCTGAAATACATATTCTCATTATAATCTTCTTTCCTAGTCCTCCTTGTAGCTTGGTTATCCTTTCAAATTAGTGCCCATTCTCCTTACAAATTTATTTAATCCTCTTATAGCATGAGTCCATTTCCACAATAGGACATTTTTCCTCAATCTTTTGAGATGTAACCCATTGATCTTACACAGCTTGCTGTTATCCCAAAACTTGCTCCAACATTCCAGGAAGTCTTCCCTTCTACGCCATGTCTTCTCCAATTATTAACAGTTTTGTTCTACAATTCCTATATTCAATAACAGATGGCACTGAAAGTAATTCAGAATTTACAACCATTGAGGGCCTGGAATAATACTACAGGATGTCAATCATTTTTCTCCCTACCTCATTGGGCCTGACAGGAATCATTATTTCTGGCTATTTCCCTAACTTGCTCAATTTGTTCTGCACATTAGCAGTGGGGTCTTTTACCTTCATTAAAGCTTTGCTTGATAGCCTGAACTTTTTTCAAAAGCGTGAACTTTAACTCGCTGTCTTTACTTCATAGGAGTCAGGGAGAGATTTTCCATCATGTTTGCACATTTTGAACATGTGCAAGTTGCAGAATTCCCAGTGTATAATCTACACCTGTGTGTTTTGATGTTCTTCCATCCTATGAAGATTTAAACAATTATTTTCTTTTTCCAAAAGACTTCTAAGCAGAAAGAATGAATTCTCAAAACTTTATGCCAAATAAATGAGGAGATATATTTGAATTTATTTATGTAATGAACTGTTCACAGACAGGTAGCACCTGTGATCATCAACACTTTTGATCACAGTTTCTTTGGTAACAGGATAGTTACAAAAGAACAAAGGCAGTGTGTTGAAAAAAATTTGTTTTCACTGACCTTATTTAGCTCTATGGAAAATCCAATTGCACAGTTTCTTTTCTCAGCAATGTTAGATGCTTACTGATTTTTTACACGTTAAAAACTTGGAAAATGGAACAGATGAATTCAATCTGTAAAATATTGAATATTAATTGATAATTTGTTTATTTATTTCTGGAACTGTGTCATTATTAAAGTCTGTATAAATTGGCAAACTCACATTTTTTGTGTTAAAGGGTAAATATTTGAATCGAATGCTACAGGTATGTCAATTCCAAAACTACAATGGCATCGCCACGAAATACAGAGGGAGAAAATGTATTCATTTACTACACGTGCTTTGATTTAAATGTATCAGGGAAATGTATGGGGAATATTGAATAATTTACAGGAAAATTATGCCACTAATTATGCCAATGGCTTCATGCACACAATCTTTCCTGATACTATTCTCCTGCACTTTCCAAAAGAAGCCCTCATCAACACAATAGAAATACTTCCTTATTTAGTGAGCCTCTTCCTCTGTGAACCTACCCTCTTCTCACCTCTCTCAAATTATTTGATTTGATACTATTCTGACTCTAATTAATATTAGAATAAAGGTCCTTGTGCATTAATCTAGCTAGCTCACTAGAGTGAGATACAACACAAGTTTGATACAGAGTACAGCATCCCCTAAATTATTCCAACAAGGGGAGGAATACAGAGGGAGTGGTGTGAGGGGGGGAAAGTGAGAGGAGAGAAGTGGAAGAAAAACTGTGGAGGAGAGAACAACAGCAACAATATGCGTAATACTGCATCTTTAATACAATAAGACAACCCAAGATACTTTATAAAAACATTATTAAACAAAAATTGATGTAAGCTATATGTAGATATTTGGATAGATGGCCAAATCATAGAAATCATAGAATCCCTACAGTGTGGAAACAGGCCGTTCGGCCCAACAAGTCCACAGCGTCTCGAGGTTTAACTAAAGAGAGCAGATTTAAGGAGGGTCTTGAGGAGGAGAGCAAAGCTAAGAGGTTTAGGGAAGAAATTCCAGAGATTAGGACCTTGTCAGCTGAATGCCTAACTGCTACTGACCAATATATTAAAACTGAGCAAGCACAGAGGCCAAATTTCTCACAGAATTATAAGGCTGCAGAATGATGTAGAGATAGAAAGTAGCAAGGGCATTGGAGGAATTATAATCATGAATAAGATTGTTGATTGATGATACGTTGATGAACTAGGATAGCACAGGGGTGATGGATGAATAGACCAGGCAAGATTAAACAGGCTGGGTTCTTTCCTCTCAAAGTGTAAAGGTAGTACCTTTTAATTACTCTGTATATTTGATTATGGACTGAAATGGAAAAAGGACTGTTTCAAAAACAAAAGATTGTGGAAGGGATTACTCTACTTTTTAAAAGGCTACCTACACTCATTGTAGGTGTTCTTTACACTGCTGTTTATTCAAAGAGAGGGGAGGTTACTGCAAGTTGTCTGGAACCATGGGGTGTGTACAAAGGGTGGTGACAAGTAGATGATTGATCTGCAGAGTGGTAACCAGTTGTCAATGACAAAGACCTTCTGCCAGACAACAACAATGTGATTGGCTCCCAGTAGCTGAACAGCTTGTGGGCATGAAGGATATGGTCAGAAGACTTCAGGCCTCTGGAAAGGGAGGTGGTGTCCTTCCTGCTGCAGAAAAATATGCTTAAGGCCTGAAGGAAGCCCTCACCTATTGCTGTAAACAGTTGCCTTCAATCAGCAAATCAGAGACTTTATAAGTTGTGAACCAGTTGCTCTGTGCCTCCTGAGAGCAAGTGAATGGACCTGGAGAAGAGAGATTTCGGAGCAGCAAGTCCTGGCAAGCCAAAAGGATCACCTCAGTGAATCCCACGTTCGGAGATCATTGACCTGCATTCCCAGTTCTTCCTGCCATCTGTAACACTTGTTTTTTGTCTGTGTCTCTTTGTATGTGAACACGGGGGAGTTTTAGAATGGGGAGTTGAAGTTTTAATTCGTAGACTTATACGTCACAAATTCATAATTGTTCACCTGTAACTGGAACCTATTTATCTGTACTAAAATGTAATTTTTGTTAAATACATGAAACTGGCTCATGCTTTCTGTTAACCAAATGTAGAACCCATTACACAATGAGTAATTGAGGCATGAGCATTTAAAAATATTTACAAAGAAGCTATAAAACCACGTAAGGGAAATCAGAATAAAAAGGTACATCGATAGTTTTAGATGAAGACGGCAGCTCATTAACCCTGTCCATGACTCACTGGGGTGAATTACCTGTTTCTGTACTATACAACCCATGTAATACAATGGCATGAATTAGGAAATGAGCAACAGAGTTTACTGGATCTTGTTTGCATTACATTTGCTTAACAGACATGACAAGAAGGCAATTAATATATACAATGTAATGGTCATTATTGGTTGAGGCCATCATTTTTAATCTGCATTATTGGATAATGAATGATCAGTGAATGAAGTGCAAATTGAAACCCCGATGGGTGGCATTACTGAATCAACATGATTATTGCAATTGACATGAGCAGAGCTTCCAAGGAGAGAGAAAGGTCCCTTAATACATTTAGTTTGCATGTGGTTGCAGCCACTTACAGGCTGTGCATGTGATACACACAATTTCTCCCATCCTTCACGTTTTTTTTTTGCTGCTGTCCCTATAGCACTTATGACCTTTCAGCCTCCTCTCATTTCCATTAAGCTTCTTTCCGTAAGTATTAATGTGGCCAACTTTACTCTCAGAGCCCATGACTTTGGACATTACAATGTCCTGTTGGCTCTACAGCCTCCCCATTTAGAGGTCAGAGCCACCCTGACCTATTTAAGCACTCCCTTTCTAGAACTCCCAGCCCCCTCTCATTCATTGTGGGATTGCACCCTATTATCTATGTTTGCCCTCTATCACTGACACTATTCCCTTAGTCACTCAGTACAATGAATTCCTAAACTTGAGTTGACTGCTTTCTGCATGACTCAATTAACTGTGCCCAGAGGAACCTCCTGACCATTACTTATCAGACTCCTAGAACTGCTGTGACCCAACCCCTGGACTGATTTGACAGGACAACCCCGTTTGACCATGGCCTATTCCCCAGGCTGATGTCTCAACAACATCTCATCTGAATGACGTATAATTCCCAGATGGCCTGTACTTGACCTACATGACAGACTATGGCCCAGGCTCTGGTTGGACAATCAGCCTGACTGATTGTGTAACATAGACTGGAACAGTAATAACACCTTGACTGTTTGTGGCAGTACTCCCTGATTGACTGTGGTCCTCCTTCACTCCTCTAATGACTGCTCTACTTTTACTTCCATACATGGCCATTTACTTGAAGCACATGAAAAGTATTTGTTGTGTAATCTGCTATCAGTTGCTATAGGCCTGATGGTGATATAGCAACACCCTCCCTGCACCCCCTCACTTTGACTGAGTTTTTTTCAGTGTTCTCCACTATCACAAGCTGCCTCTCCCTCGACACTAAAAATGAATGCAAGCCACAGAGACTGGCATCCTGGAACTGAGTGCTGTAGATCGTGCACTCTAAGAAAGCAATGTGAGGCAACAGAAGTTGGCAGCTGTAAGTCAGAGCTGAAGTCTGTCAGTGTGTGCTAAGAAAACAACATGAAGTTTCCAGAGGCTGGCAGCTTCCAATTAGGTGGTAAAGCGAGCACCAAGAAAACAAACCAAAAGTCATAAAATGCTTGTGTCTGCATGAGTGTAAAAACATGCTGTGAAGATGCGTGAGGTGTGTCTGTGCTCCTGCATGCAAAGCCACCTGGCAGTAGTATGGAAATCATCAGTGTCCCTGAGATCTGAAGTAAAGTGTTGAAAGTCCTGTAGCAGTGCTGACTGGATGTGGGAGCAGGAATGATGATGTGATGCGGCTGGTCATTTGTAGAAGTCAACTGACATGGATGGAGGTTTGAAGAAGATGGTGTCCATGGCGTTTGTTGCTGTTGCAAAGCAGTGCAGGATGGCTGGGGCGAGAATTTCAATGAGTTTCGGTCACCAGATATACACACTGATTTATGTCTGGAATTTAGTTTCATGGTGGAGGAGAGGGGAGTTGAAAGCTGTGTTTCAATAGGGCGAGTAGAGTTTTCAATGTGAAGTGCCTGGAAATAAGGTAGTTGCTGCTTAATCATGAGATTCTAAAATTGCCATTTTAAGGCTTGAGGGGGAATCAGTCAGACTTCCCTCACTGCTGAGAATCTGATATTTTCATTTTCACCGTACTTTCCAGTTTAACACAATTACTTTTGCCACACCAGGAAGACGATACCTTGGCAAATGTCCAGCTTTATCTAACTATTAACTCTTACAGCTAGCACCTTTGGAAGAAACGAAAACAGAAATGCAGGTGACAGTTAAAAGGTTTGACAGAAGCTGTGGAAAAAGAGTTAATGCTTCTAATCAATATGACCCATCCTTCGGAATAAAATATTGTGTGGAACAACAAGGACTCAAATTGATGCAAATCGAGATTGAAAACTAATACCTTAATCAGACACCATTTGCCACAGTAAGAAAATAATATTGGTCAATACACTGCATTGTAAACAAAGTGTAATATAGAGGCAAACACCAAGATGCTGGTAAGCAGAGTGAGCACTTAAAATGCAGCCTCAATTACTTTACCTATGTTTAGATTGGGTGTAGGTGGTTGTGACCACAGTTATCTAATATAGTCATTCAACAATTTAAAAGCAATTTTCAGATAGTTTGTTGTCCATCTGAGAGATAGCACGTATATAGACAAAGATACAGCGGAGACACTTAGGGCTGTACAAAACATAATTAATTTATGAATTACTTCAACAAATAACACACACTTTTAACTCCTAGAGATACCTCAATCACTGTCTTTCACTCCTCTGATTTCTGTAACAACCCCAACATTATTACCCAGGAGAGTTGACAGCTGGCCAGGCTGAAACTCTGCTTAATGTCTTCACCACACCACCTGACATAGGGTACTTTTTTCAACGTTAATCTTCAAAGCGTTGCTGAACAAAGATATTTCTTCAGGCTCTTTCTACATAAGTCTCTGTGCCAAGTGTGTGCCTTACTTGGAATTATCTGTGCATGTGACCAATCCTGAATGTTTTAGTCAAATGCATGCCTTGTTTGGTAGAGACAGCAGTCACTGATTTCCTGCAGTTTTAACTCATAGTAGACCGGAATAACTCATCGTAATTCCATTCGCATCACTGCCCATTGTTAAGCCTCTGACCAGTTCTTGTTATCTTCAGCCTCATTCATTAGTTTATTACGTGTGTTAAGCAGCAGCAATTTATACATGACGCATTATTTATTTAGACAAAGAATATATGACCTGAGACAGATGAGAAAGTTTTACAAATCCTGAAGCCATTCTGTAAAATGGAGAAGTTGAGGTGATGGATCTCTATGATTTGGAGTGATGGACTCCTCATCCCTGAAGTTTTGAAGTCTTTGGTGTTAGTCTTTAATGATAATAGCTTTTGTTCTTCACTCAAACTCTTGGTCCTCTCCCAAGAAGGCAATGACTCATCCTCCTGGATCTTCCCTCTCAAACCTATCCCTTATTGTTGGGGCTGGCAGTCTATGAACTGTCAATCACTCGTCTGAACCCTTTCAGTTAAAGACCACAGGCAGCTAGTTGTTTCGTCAGCATCACTATTGTCCCCTTGTCCATTTCCATTTGAAGGGTGGTTGTCATTCCTTCTAAAATCAAAGCATCTTGTTTCCTCAAACACAGCATTGATAATCTGGTGGTTTGATGCCCAATAAATGTTTGGTGCAAGCTCAATGGAGTATCATGACCCCAATGATCATGGCAAGTTTTTTTAAATCAGAGGCTAGAAATTTGTTTACATTTGTAGAAGGCTTGTTACTCCTGCAACATTGTTAAATGAGCTCTCATGCTACGCAGGAAATACTAAATACAAAACACTGAAAGAATTCAGTTTTAAAGGGGACCCCAATTTTCAACACCCCATATTACCTAGGCATGAACTAATGGTTGTATTGTAATGCTTCCCCTTTAAGGCAGAGGATTCTTGTGGTTGTCAGAAGCCAGATGGTCATGCAACTCGTCTGGCTAGGCCTGTATCGTCTGGAGTTTAGAAGAGTCAAAGGTGAATTAATTGAAATATATACGATCCTGAGTGGACTTGACTGGATGGATATGGAAAGGATGTTTCTTCTTGCAGGAGAGTCTGAAACTAGGGGTCACAGTTTAAAAATCAGGGGTCTCACATTTAAGACCAATGAGGAAACATTTTTTACCTCAGAGGGTTGTCAGACTTCGGATTCCCATCCTCAAAAGGCATTGGAATACAGAATTTTGAAATCTTTTTAAGGCAGAGGTTGGTAGATTCTTGAAGATCACGGGGTTGAAAGACGATTCAGGGTATTCAGGAATGTAGAGTTGAGTAGAGTTAAAATCAGGGCAGCATGATTTTATTGAATGGCTGAGCAGAAGGAAGGGCTGACTGGCCTACTCTTATTCCTTGTTCTATGTTTATAAGATTGCTATGTGGAATAACGATTGCGGAGAGATGTAAATGGAAGATTTTCTCCAAGGATCATTGCTCTGAGCCCAGGCAAGGCAAATGGGGTGACACCCATTGAGGAGTGATGACTGTAAAGGAACACAGGGGTTATTGCACACTCAGACTTTGCCTCCTCGAGTCAGGAAGGGAGTGAGGGAGAAGAACTGTACAAAACTCTGGTGCGGCCGCACTTGGAGTATTGCGTACAGTTCTGGTCACCGCATCATAGGAAGGATGTGGAAGCATTGGAAAGGGTGCAGAGGAGATTTACCAGGATGTTGCCTGGTATGGAGGGAAGGTCTTATGAGGAAAGGCTGAGGGTCTTGAGGCTGTTTTCGTTAGAGAGAAGAAGGTTAAGGGGTGACTTAATAGAGACATACAAGATGATCAGAGGATTAGATAGGGTGGACAGTGGGAGCCTTTTTCCTCGGATGGTGATGGCTAGCACGGGGGGACATAGCTTTAAATTGAGGGGTGATAGATATAGGACAGATGTCAGAGGTAGGTTCTTTACTCAGAGAGTAGTAAGGGCGTGGAATGCCTTGCCTGCAAAAATAGTTGACTCGCCAACTTTAAGGGCATTTAAATGGTCATTGGATAAACGTATGGATGATAATGGAATAGTTTAGGTTAGATGGGCTTCAGATTGGTTTCACAGGTCGGCGCAACATCGAGGGTCGAAGGGCCTGTACTGCGCTGTAATGTTCTATGTTCTAACTTCAGCATTCTGTATTGTGGTGATTCACTGTGCTCAGCACAACCTGGTATAGCAGATGAACTGAAATAGTGCCAGATGATTCTCTTCAGTGTGCCACCTTTTCTGCTGAGGTAGATGAGGTTAAGCGGAAATATATCCCGTGGACAATGACACAGGATGCACCAATGATAGCAGCTGCTGCCATGCATGTAAGAGAAAGCTGTGGGTCTTTCCATCTGCATGGATCCAGCTGAGACTCTGTGCCAGCACTGAGTCAGAGTTACTCACCTCCTTGTGGATGCCCGGATAGCATGTGGTGCCACACTATGGCAACGGGACACGGGCCCCATTGAAGGCAAAGTCCACAAACCATCTGTCCTTCAGTCACAGCATCTCTTTCACGCAATCAGTCCAAGCTACTATATCTGACCATGGCCCACTCTGGGAATAAATATCACATGAAATGTTGGAGTAAGGCATCAAATGTATATTGCCAATAAATCATGCACACAGTGCCATCTAGATCAAATATAGAAGAACACCATGAGAGCCAGTAAGTGGTAGTGTTCATGCATTTGTTTCTAGGTGGTTCTACGTTGTGCTGCTGGAGCTGAGGGAGGTCCAGCAGATGGCCTTCCTGCTCCAGGGGATTAAATGGCTGTGGCAGATGACCATGGGGCAGTGGGGCTCATGGTGGCCCTGGGAAAGGCTAAGAAACCTGTATCACTGGTAGAAGCTTTTCTCATAGTGCTGAAAGGAGTGTTCGTGTTATAGCCAAAGGAGCTCCAGTGTCATTTGTCAAAGTCAGGAACAGTGTGAATAAAACTCCAAAAGGCTTTGGCCATCCATTCCCTGGCCTTGCTCCACTCAAGTACTTGACTGAGGCTGAGTTCCTCCTGGCAATGGGTCCATGCTGTGCAGTAAAATGTTAATTAATTATACCTTTACTCTGGGAGTAGTTACTGAACTCGGGTATAAGGAACTAGGTTATGGTGATAACAGATCACACGATACTGGATCCTGAGTGTGTGGTTTCCTGAAGATATCCTGTCTCAAAATTCCCTCTAAAAAGCTATGTTCAATAAAGCTTGTTCACACTGATTCCATCTTATCACCTGCATCTCTGAAGAATCACAACAATCCAGAACTAAATGTAACTCATGGATGTAACATGCAGTGCAGTCAAACATAATGATTACTGTATCGTCTTGGTGGCTTGTCATGTGTGAATTTAAATACGGATCACCTTTCTCTCAATGGAGGAGGCATTGTGCTCATAAGCCAGAACCCACAAGCTGTTAATGGGCTGCATTGCACAATATACTTACAAAAGGTCCATCATCCCTCTGTGTGGGTACCTGACTTCAAAATAACTCTCGCCTTGGGACTTGAAGCCTTTTTTGCAAAGTTCAGTCCAGTAATGCCATTTCAGCTGTGACTCAGCTCAAAGCACTCTTTGTCATGAGTTTCACAGTTCCAGGTTCAAATTTCATTTGAAGTTTCAAGGATAAAGATGAAGGCTGATGCTCCACTAGAGTACTGTGCAAATGCTTTTCCGTTAGACATGCATTGTTTTAGATGAGCCATTAAACCAACACCTCACCAGCCTGTTCGGGTCAATGAAAATATCCTATATAACCATACTGAAGAAGAAGACATGAGTTATCAAAAGTGTCCTGAAAACATTTATTCTTCAACTAATATCGAAAAAGAACAGATTATTTGGTCATTACCACTCTGCTACTTGCAGATATGTGCTGTGTACAGAGTGATTCAGTGTTTCTGACATTACCACACTTCACAGATTCTTTATCGGCTGTAAAGTGCTTTAAAATGCTCTGGTGGTCATGAGATGCATTTTAAAAATAAAAATTTGTTTTCCCCTTTTTCTGAATCTTCACACGTGCTGAGTGTTTCTGTTCCTATTACAGCTTTCTAGCCTCTGCAGTATTTCACTTTTACACAAAAAGTCTAACACAGTTATTAGTCAATGAAGCTCATTATTATAAAAACCCCTTATGCATTCATCAGGATTGGGCTGAATTTTTCTGGAATGGTAAAAGTTCAGCTGCTGAGGCTGAAAGCAAGAGATAAATCTGGTTTAGCCAGTTGTGGGACCCAGGGAGACATATGTTTACGCTCATGGGGGTTCAAAAAATTTACACCCATGACTAATGTTGCTAAGGAGCTCTGTTTAATTGTAATTACGAGCTGACCTTATAAAGTACTTCTGTATGCATTAAGAACAAATTAGCATGATATCCAAGTCCCTTCAGAAACATCAGTGGTGTGCTAATTTTATGAATGCCAATATTATTTTACCACATCTGCGCACATCAACAAAACTTGCAGCAAGTCATGGACATCAGCATGATAGAATATCTCAGGTGTAAATGCAAAATATTGTCTTCAGAAAATTAAAAAATGATCAAAGCTACTCAGAAAACACTGAAATTAAAAGCTTAAGATACAAACATCCAATTGGATGAATAAAAATTCAGGAGATACAAATTGTTCGCTTCTGCAATAGAAGTATGAAGAACAATAATTTGTTAATAAATGTTGGATAAATTTTTGTGGATTGAATTGTGTGGTCTAATCAACATGAGTTCAGGGATATCAGTGAACATGAAAAGGCCAAGAAAGTAGTTAATGGATCTTGTCTGATTTTGCAAGGCTAGATCCTCCTGCTAATTTGAAAAGATTATGTTGTGTGTAACATGTAACACATCATGCAGCTGATTTTACTGGGAGAGGGAACAGAACACTATTTGGGCGCAAGGAATTTGTTGCCATGCCTGGATCAACCAGGTTTCTGCTCAATGTGAGAAATGACACAAATTCCAATCAGGAACAACTTTGCTTCCTGTTTCCTGGATGCATCTGAGCTACTTTCTAAATTCTAACCAACATCATCATCTTAGGCCCATCAAAGCAATGTCTGTTGTCATGGGTTCCTTTCTGGGTTTAGTGATGTGCGCAATTTTGTAAAGAGTGAAATTCAGCCCATTAATTCCTTTGGGGAAATAGGGGCCATGTAATTCTTTGCCAGGTAAGGAACTTCATCTCTTCCCATCAGTACCTCTAAGGTGCAGGGTTTTCATAATAAAGTGATTCTGCCCCTAGAATAGGATAGGGGTGCTCTTCTGTTTGGTGGTCAGTTCCCAGTCTGCCATCCTGTTACCTTTTGTGCAACAAGAGGAACCAGAATTACATTGAATAGCAAGACATCAAAATGCTACTAATTTGATGTAAAATAATGTGATACCATGTTCACAACAAGCTACATACAAGACCCTACTAATTACAGTAAACCTCATAAAACTTTCTCTCTCATCAGTTTTACAGAAAGGTCACTGAAACTTTGATGATGTTTTTTTCTACAGAGATGCTGCCAGACCTGCTGAGTTTCTCCAGTAATTTCTATATTTGTTTCAAACTCCCAGCATCCATAGTTCTTTGTTTTTTGTTTCCCTGTAATTTGTGACTGTGTCCAAAATCAAAAACAACTATCAGAAGACAAATGCTTTCTCGATTCTGATGGAGTTCACAAGGATGGATGCCAAATGAGCAGAACGGTAGCATTACATCTCTAATGGGAGGAGTGCACTTGTACTCAGGCTCCCTTGGTCCGTATGCAGATTAAAATCACCCGTGTTAACTGTGTTGTCCATGCTACATGCTTCTCTCATCTTCTGATTTATACCGTGCCCACTCTACCACTATTTGGTGACCTATCAATAACTCCAACCAATGTCTGCTGCTCCTTACTGTTCCTTAGTTCCACCCAAACAGAATATATATTGTCCTTCTGATGTGACAGCCCCCCTTACTAACGTACTTATTCCATCCCTTATTATCAATGCAACTCCATACATTTTTCCTTCTTGATTGTCCTTCCTAGGCATCGAACATCCTTGGATATTTAATTTGCAGTTGGTCGCCATACAGCCTTGGTTTCACCATTGACAATTAGATAATACCCCCAAGTATCTCTATTTGTACCTTGAGAACATCTACCTTGCTGTAAATTCTGTGTACATTCAGGTCGACTGCCTTTAACTTTGTCCCTTTGACATCATTCCACATTCAGAGCATCCTCGATGCTCGGTTTTGTTTAGCCTGTCTTCTAGTCTCCCCAGCATCTTTCTGAGTTCCTATTCTCCATGTTACTTTGGTCCAATTTGGGATACCACTCAGGTTCCCATCCTCGTAACAAACTCATTTCAAGTCTGCACTAGCACATCTCCCTGCCTGGATATCATTCTCTGTCCTGTTAAAGTGTCATGCATCCAGCTTGTACACATCACACCTGTCCCAGAACAGTCACAATTCCTCAGAAATTAAAAATTCCTCCCTTCTACACCAGTTGTCTAGCCATGTTTCAATTGTTCAATCAAGAGATAACTGTTCTTGATGTCCTGTTTTTGAATTTTCATCCGAACTCCCTGAAATTGGATATCATCCATCTTCCTTCCATACATTGTTGGCACCAATGTGGACAATGACTTCTGGCTGATCACACTCCATCAGAAAGTTGATCTGCAGCCGTTTCATTTCATCCTTGACCCTGCCATCAGGGATGCAATCCACCATCCTGGAGTCACATTTACTGCCACTGAAATGCCTGTTTGATCCCCTGACCATGCAATCCACAAAAGCTATTGTTCTTCCTTTCTTTTTCTTCTTCCGCTGTACATCTGAGTTGACCATGGTTCCATGGACTTGGTATTGGCTACACGTTTCTTAGGAACCATTGCCCTCACCAGTTTCCAAAATGGAACACTGAATAGGAAGCAAGATGGATTGAATGGACTCCTACACTACCTGAATAGCTTTCTTAGTTTGCCTGGTAGACACCCAGCCTTCTTTGCTTCTAAAACTGACTCAATCTCAGCATCACGGATCTGAAATTATGTTTCAAGTAAGGTGATTAATACCTGCCACTGACTAAAATGAAAGTATCTTTATAGAAAGGTCGTGGCTTCTTGTTCATGATCAGCCAGCATGTATACTATGCAAAAAGGCATTTGTCCAAACACATCTGTAACCAATATTTGTTCTGTTAAGCTAAAAAAAAAAGCAAAATGTGAGTCCCCTTGGAGGTGTGCAATTCTTCAAGCCCAATTCTTTTCTTGTGTTCTGATCACAGTCATCTCAGTGTGCCCAAATGAGAGGGGGAATTCCCCTCCTAGACACCTCTAGTGTCATTGTTATTCAGGCTATAATATTTTATTCTGAAAAGACATTTACTTGGATCTGTTCCGAATATGTGTACCTAAGTTGTTTTTACAAATTGTGGTGAATTGAGTGAATGGAATAGACTGTTCACTGGTAAAAGGATGTCTGACACGTGGGATGCATTCAAGAGTGTGATGACGAGAGTTCAGGGGCATTATGTTCCTGTTAGAGTGAAGGGTAAGGCTGATACGATTAAGGAACAATGGATGACTGAAGATATTGAAGTTCTAGTCAAGAATAAATGAGAATCTTATTTTAGATATAGACAACTTGGATCAGTTGAAACTCTTTAGTCAATATAAAGAGTATTGGGCATTCTTAACAAAGAAATCAGGAAGGCAAAGAGGGGATATGAGATAGCATTGGCCGATAAGGTTAAGGACAATCCAAAGAGATTTAACAAGTACATTAAGAGCAAGAGGGTAACTAGAGAGAGGATAAGGCCTCTTAAAGATCAAGGAGGTCACCTTTGTGTTGTTCTCCAGGAGTTGGGAGAGATACTAAATGAGTACTTCACATCAGTTTTTACTGTGAAGAAACAAATGGAGCCTAGAGAATGCACAGAAATAAATTTTGATGCTTTAAAAACAGTTCACCTTACAGAAGAGTAAGTTCAAGAGGTCTTAGAGAACATAAAGGTGTATAAATTGGTGGGACCTGGTCTAATGTATCCCAGAACATTGTGAGAAGTAAGGAAGGAGATTGTGACACTGTTTGCAGAAATATTTGCACCATCTATAACTACAGGTGAGGTGCCTGATGACTGGAGGGTGGCTAATTTTGTACCTTTGTTTAAGAAAGGATGTAAGTAGAAACCGGGGAACGATAGACCTGTGAGTCTGACTTCTGTTGTGAGTGAATTGTTGGAGGTGATGATAAAAGATAGGATTTATGGACCTTTAGAGAGGCAAGAATTGATTAGTGATAGTCATCATGGTTTTGTGTGAGGAAAGTTGCATCTCACAAGCTTGATTGAGTGTTTTGAGGAAGTTAACAAAAAGATTGATGGTGGCAGTGCAGTAGACGTTGTTAATTTGGATTTTAGTAAAGCCTGTGACAAAGTTCTGCATGACAGGCTAATTGGTAAAGTTAGGTCACATGGGATTCAGGGTGAGTTTACCAATTGGATACATCAATGACTAAATGGTAGGAGACAGAGAGTGATGGTGGAGGGTTGCTTTCTGGACTGAAAGCCTGTCACCAGTGGTGTTCCACAGGGATCAGTTCACAGTCCTGTTTTGTCCGTAACTTATATAAATTAGATGAGAATATAGGAGGCATGGTTAGTTAATTTGCAGATGACACCAAAATTGGTGTCATAGTAGAGAGTGAAGATGGTTTTCCAAGATTACAAAGGGATCTTGATCAAATGGGTCAATGGGCTAAAAAATGGCAGATGGAGTTCAATCTGGATAAATGTGAGGTATTGCATTTTGGTATAACAAACAAGGGTAGGGCTTATATAATTAATGGTAAGGCCTTGGTTAGTGCTGTAGAACAGACGGACCTAGGGGTACAGGTACATAATTCTTTAAAGTTTGCATCACATATATACAGGATGGTTAAAAAGGTGTTTGGCACACTTGCCTTCATTGCACAGTCTTTTGAATATAGGAGTTGTGATGTTATGTTGAGGTTGTGCAGGATATTGGCAAGGCCTCTTCTGGGACACTGTGTCCAGTTCTGGTCGCCCAGTTATAGGAAGGATATTATTAAGCTGGAGATGGTTCAGAAGAGATTTACCAGGATTTTGCAAGATATGGAAAGTTTAAGTTCTACACAAAGGCTGGAGAGGCTGGGACTTTTCTCATTAGAGTGTAGGAAATTGAGAGCTTTATAAGTTTATAAAATAATGAGAGATGTAGATAGAGATAATGGTAGTTGTCTTTTGCCTAGGATGGTGGATTTCAAGGCTAGGGGGGCACATTTTTAAGGTGAGAGAGATTTAAAAAAGACATGAGAGGCAATTTTTTTTACACAGACAGTGGCTCATGTGTGGGATGAACTTCCTGAGGAAGTGGTGAATGCAGGTACAATTACAATGTTTAAAAGACATAGATACATGAACAGGAATTGTTTGGAGGGAAACAGGCCAGGAGCAAGCAGGTGGGGCTAGTTTGTATTGAGATTATGTTTGGCATGGACTGGTTGGACCGAAGGGTCTGTTTCCATGCTGTATTACTCCATGACTCTATAAGAGGCTCCAAATTGCACTTATATAGTGTGGGTCTGATTTTCCAAAGTACTTTAGACACTAAATAGCTCCTGATGTGGTCAACTGGAGTCATAGCTGAATCACTTGTTTATTCCATGTTTTGTGCAAAACACATTCTTGTTAAATAACTTAAACATACACTGGTAATAACAATTCAGAGCCTGATTAATGAGCTGATTGACAACTAAATTACCCATGAGTGTTCCTAAAGTAAACAGTGGTTTGGTGGCAAGTATTTGTAATAATACTTTTCCTAACAGAGACCAGCTGATTTGGAGTAAATAAGCCCTTGAAGGTTTTGAGTGCTACGTAAAAATACATCACCTTTGACAGTTCATCTGCTCTTGCATCTTTGGAAAGGACCTTTGAGACTCGACTGGAGATTTCCTCAGACATGTTGTCAAGACATCACCAATGGCATCTATCAACATTAATTCTGGACAATTTCTGCAGAATCTAACAACGAAAGAACTTACATTTATATAGTGTCTTTAACATAATAAAGCTAAATACGACACTAGGCCATGTAAGGGGAAGCAGGCCATTTGACCAACAACTTGATCAAAGATCACTTAAATGTGTTTAAGTGAGGTAATAAAACAAAGTATGAGGAGGGAACTCCAGAGCTTGAGGCCTAGGCATCTGAAGGCAGGGCCCAGGTTGATGCAGTGATTAAAATACCAGAAGCTTTAGAGGCTGGTATTAGAAAATTACAGATATCTTGGGGAATGTATTTTGCATGAAACATGTGGGAAACAAATTGTTTGGCTATGACTCCACTTTGGGGCAGGAAAAGGTTAACAAGGGTTAGGGAGGGCTGAGGCTGAGGCTTTTGAAAACAAAAATGACAGTTGTTAAATGAAGATGTTGTTTGACTTGGAGCCAATGTATGTTGGTCGCATCAGGGTGATAGGAAAACAAGACTGAGTGCAAATTAAAAAGTATGCAAGCAACACAAGGTTTGTAGGATACGACACAGGAGTGCATTGGAATGGTCAAGTCCAGGAAAGAACAGTAGAATGGATTGGTTGGTTCCATGTTGAATACTATTTGGATATTTCTTTGGATAACATGTGCGTTCTTCTGTACTAGGAGGACTTTCCTCTACCAGTGAGTGACTAAGGTCTGACTCCTGTATGGTTCTGCAGAACTCCTTTATTTACACTATAGCATATTGAACACTTGTAGGAAAGTAAATACCACTTTGTACAGATTGTTACTTCCCTCTCCTCAGACTCTGCTAATGTTACTATTACATCATCAGAGATATCTTTATCTTATTAATTGGAATGAATGAGGGTTTTGACAGTGGAAGATCTGTGACAGGGATAAAGTCAGTGGTAAGAGTAGGAAGTTTGACTGATGGCACGAATATGTGACCAGAAGCTCATCTCTGGATCAAATGAAACTTCGAAATTTGCAAATGTAGTCTCAGCCAGTTTCCAGGAGAGGAGTGGAGTCTGGATTGAGGACCAAAGCCTTTGTATTTAGTCATCCCACTGACTAGCTGGAGGACATTTCTGCTCATCATGTATTGGACATCAGATTAGCAGTCTGATAATTTAGCAGTAGTGGAGGAGGTGAAGAAGGGGTGGTGAGATTGAGCTCAGTGTTATGTGAAAATGAATGCTGTGCTTTGGATTGATATTACTGAAGGTCTACATGGAAATGAGAAATATGAGGAGCTGCATAGTAGATCTTTGAAGCATACCAGAGGTAATTGCGCGGGAGCTGGAAGAGAAGACATTGTGAGTGATTCTTTGGTATAATTAGTTCGAGAAAAATGCAACTTGAAGACAGCAGTCCGATGATACCAATGATAGTGGAGAGCTTTGAGAGCATTGTTGTTCAATCGTCTTGCATGAGGGGCCAGTGTTCATTTTTTTTCTCAAGAGATTGACGAACAATTCTTTCATTAATGATGTTAGGTTTAGCATTATAAATGAATTTCAAAACTTAAAGCCATATATTGCTAACTTTAAAACAATACATAATGACCATTAAAAAGTTCCAATTGACAGGACTAACTAATAATATGTTCTTTGCTTTTTGGCATTACAAGCAGATCTACAGAGAGAGAAAGAGCTGGAGTGAGACAGACCAAACTTCAAATCCTGACCATTGAAGATGGTGGGGACTAGAGCTGAGCTGAGACTTTGGATTTAACTAACACGGACCTTGCTTTCACTTCTGACAGTATACAGACCAAGATGGCCTGATGGAATTCATGTGAAATTTATGTTAGAAGCAGATTATTTTTCAGCCTGAGTTATCATCCTCTTCCAGCCTGCTTCGTGAATAGATTTTTGGAAAGGGAAGTGGAGGAGTGAGGTAAGGTTGTGTGTGTCTGGTTCACTCTCCATCTCAGGGTCACACATGCTCTCTCTCTCTCTCTCTGACACTCCTTCCCTCCTCCCATAGACTCAATCCCTACTTTTCTTAAATTCACTCCCTCACAGACTTCCTTCCTCCCTCACAGACAGTCCATCCTTCACAGGCCCCTTCCCTCACAGACTCTCAGATGTCCAGGCTTCCTCCCCCACTCCAAGACACCATACCTTCCACACAGACTCAGTCCTTCCCTCTGTTCCAGACACACTGTCTATCACAAAGATACTCACACTTAGACAGACTCCCTCACTCCCTCATACAAGAAATGATAACGGTCCAGCATAGTCTGTCAACCCTGAAAAGACCTTCTGAATCCCGTCTTGGACCTTGTGTGAATATTAGGAGAGCTGTTCCACAGGTAAGCCAAGTTACACTCTAACATGGTGATACTAACCAAAATCACTTTATGGCAGTGTCCCAGCCATAGCCATCACAATCTTGTTCCACAGAGGGGGTTTTACAGTGGTATACAGCCAGGAAGGAGTGGCCCTTGGAACCCTCAACATTGATTCTTGAGCTATGAAATCTAATGGTATGAGATACAAGCAGGGAGGACCTCCTGCTGATTACCATCTACCACACTGTGTCAATTGATGAATCAGTATCCTCCTTTGATCAAGAATTAGAGAAAACACCAAAAGTGGCCAGGTCACTTTTATTTTATTCATCCATGGGATGTGAGTGTTGCTGGATCTGCCAGCATTTATTGAACTTCTGATCAGCTTCTCAATGACTATCCTTAAGGCTGGCTCAGTATCACTATTGGTAATGTTGAGGAATTAAGAAGGTCATCCCTGTCAGACGAAGCCTATAACTGGTGGTGAGAGAACCTACAAGACAGAAAAATCCATTTGACTTAGTCAAGTCTAGGGGCAGCACAGTAACTCAGTGGTTTGCACTGTTGCCTCACAGACCCAGGTTTGATTCCAGCCTCGGGTGACTCTCTGAGTGGAGTTTACGTGTTCTCCCCATGTCTGCGTGGGTTTCCTCCAAGTGCTCTGGCTTCCTCCCACAGTCCAAAGATGTACATGTTAGGTTAATTGATCAAGCAGAATTGCCCATGGTGTCCAGGGTCGGGCAGGCTCAGTGGGTTAGCTATGGTAAATGCAGGTTTACATGGATAGGAATGGGATGCCGTTCAGAGGGGCAGTGCAGACTTGATGGGCCAAATGGCCTCTATCTATACTGTAGGGATTCTATGATTCTAGTTGTCAACAACCTCCCAATCACTGATCATTCTATTGAAGACAGCATTGGTTGGAATGACCATTGCCCTGTCTTTCTGGAGATTGAGTCTCACCTTCACATTGAGGATACCCTCCATTGTGTTGTGTAGCACTAAAAGTGTACTAAATGGAATAGATAAAGAACAAACTTACCCTCACAAAGCTGGACAGTCATGAGGTGCTGTGGACCACCAACAGGGGCAGAATTGCTTAACTATGATGTGTAACCTTCAATTACTATATTTCTTGCACAATCATTACCATTAAAAAGGGACTAAACTTAATTCATGAAAAGTGCAGTAGAGCATGCTAAGAACAGCATCAGGCATAACATAAAACAAGGTATCCACCTGGAGTCCAGCCGGGCTTAGGAGAAGGCATTGTCGATGATAACAATCACTGAGGCTTCTGCCATTTGGACCCATACTCAGGCAGCACCATCCCTGCAGTGAAACCTCAATATATTCACTTTATGTTGCCCCAGACAAAGGTTCAATGTTCAAGATCTTGCTGTCCTGGCGTAAGAGCCTGATTCTGTTTGGCCATTTGTTTTCACAGCCAAGGTGAATTCTGGGTAATGTAATCTATATCTGTCCTTGGTTGGAATTAGAGAAAAAAACAAAAGAATTGCGGATGCTGGAAATATGAAACAGAAGCAGAAGTTGCTGGAAAATCTCAGCAGGTCTGACAGCATCTGTGGACAGAAATGAGAGTTCACTTTACCTGAAATGTTAACTCTGATTTTCTCCACAGACACAACCAGACATGCTGAGATTTTCCAGCAATTTCTATTTTTGTTTGGCATTAGAGAGATTTTTATTGCCCTGATTGGCTGACATTTCAGTTCGCTGATTGGTTATTTGTCCCAAATGCTCCGACTGGCTCTTCAGAGAATCCGGCTCTCTGTCAAATACAGTTCCCTCTTTAGAATTTGTTTGATTAAAAATAAACCATATTTTGCTGAACTGCATTTAAATCTCTCCATGAAAAAGAAATTTCAACTTCTGTGATTTGAACATGAAATTTTGCAAAATAATTTTTCGGCACAATCTGCCAATTAGGCAGGAAGAGAAAATAGCAGAAACAGTATTTATTTTTTATTCTTCCATGGGACAAAGACATTCTTGACTAGGCCTCGCATTTATTGCCCATTCTAATTGACCTAAAGAAGGTGGTGGTGAGCTGCATTCTTGAACGTCTGCAGTTCTTGGGGTGTAGGTAGACTCTCAATGTTGTTAAAGCATTTGGTCCTGACAACACAGATGGAAAAATGACATAGAGTCATAGAGCTGTACAGCACAGAAACAGACCCTTCGATCCAACTTGTCCATGCTGACCAGATATCCTAAATTAATCCAGTCCCATTTGCCAACATTTGGTCCATTTCCCTCTAAACACTTCCTATTCATCTATCATCCAGGTGCCTTTTAAATGTTGTAATTGTACCAGCCTCCACCACTTCCTCTGGCAGCTCATTCCATACACGCACCACCCTCTGCATGAAAAAGTTGCCTTTTAGGTCCCTTTTAAATCTTTCCACTCTCACTTTAAACATACCCCGGGGTGGGGGTTGGTGGGGCAAGATCTTGGCAATTCACTCTATCAATGTCCCTCATGATTTTATAAGCATCTACAAGGTCACCCCTTAGCCTCCAATTTTCCAGGGAAAATAGCCCCAGCCTATTCAGCCTCTCCCTATAACACAAACCCTCCAACTCTGGCAACATCCTTGTAAATCTTTCCTGAATCCTTTCAAGTATCACAAGATCTTTCTGATAGGACAGAGATCAAAATTGCATGCAGTATTTCAAAAGTGGGCTAACCAATGTCCTGTACAGCCGCATCATGATCTCCCAACTCCTATTCTCAACACACTGACCAATAAAGGCAAGCATACCAAATGCCTTCTTCACTATCCTTCCTACCTATGACTTCACTTTCAAAGAACTATATCCTGCAGTCCAACGTCTCTGTGTTCAGCAACACTCCCCAGTGTTACCATTAACTGGATAAGTCCTGCCCTGATTTGCTTTTCCAAAATGCAGCATCTCACATTTTTCTAAATTAAGCTCCATCTGCCACTCTTCAGCCAATTGGCCCATCTGATCAAGATTCTGTTGTACTCTGAGGTAACTGTCGCTGTTCACCTCCAATTTAGATGTCATCTGCAAACTTACTAACTATAGCTCCTATGTTCACAGCCAAATCATTTAAACAAATGATGAAAAGCAGTGGACCCAGCAGCAAACCTTATAGCACACCATTGGACACAGGCCTCCGGTCTGAAAAGCAAGCCTCTGCTACCACCCTTCTTCTGTTTTCTTACCTTCAAGCCAGTTCTGTATCCAAATGGCTAGTTCTCCCTCTGTTCCGTGTGATCTAATCTTGCTAACCAATCTACCATGAGGAACCTTGCCGAACGCCTTACTGAAGTCCATATAGATCATATCAACTGCTCTGACTTCATCAATCCTCTTTTTTACTTCTTCAAAAAACTCAACCAAGTTAGTAGTTCCAAGTCAGGATGGTGCTTGGACAGGAGGTGGTGGTGTTCCCATATATCTGTTGCCCTCATGCGTCCAAAGGTAAATATCACGGGTTTGGAAGATGCTATTTAAGGATCCTATTTTCTATATTTCTACAGATCCAGGTAATGCTGAAGCCGATGCTGTGTGGGCCTGATAGAACTCAAACTGGCCATCAGTAATTATGTTTAATCCGTAGGAGCTAAAGGGGGAGAAAGACCAATTGGAGCAGCAAAAAGCTCTCAAGTACGAAACTAATCTGTGATTGAAATTTTCTCTGTTTCTATGATAGAAGCTCAGAGTCTAATTAAAATGATGTGGTGAGATATGTCTTAATTTGTTGGCTCTTAACGTGGTCAATGTTATGAGGGCAATCAATGGAATGTGGTACCAGTTGATATTCTGGCTGCATAGTGTTCAGTTATATTGTACAAATTAAATGTATATCCTAGCCTGGTTGTAAATCAGTTGTACTGAATGTGTTGGAAGGTTTTTGAAGGGGTCTGAAAGATAAACAGGAAAAGTGGGGAAGGTTGAATTACTCTAAAGGTTGGTAGTGGCACTGAGTCACATTCGAGGAGGTAGGAGGCAGCATCTTGCTTTTTTTCAAGAATGAATGTTGAGACAAGCCTAAAAGGGGGTGTATTTCCATTCAGGTTGTATTTTCTTGAGTATTTCAGTCTTCTCAGCTCAGTTCTTCCGCATGCGTGGATAAAATGTTAAATTATATGGGCAGATGGTAGGATGTTGTGGACCCCAGCAGGAGCTTTCAGGCACCATAACTAAAAAGCACCCAGTCAGCACTTCAGACACTGAAGCCCAGGAGTGTGAGGAAGCTGTGTTCATCACCACACCTACCTACCCCTATTAGAGGCCAGGCTGCACCACACTTTACTGAAACCTCCCTAGAGGATCTCCTGAAAGCTATAAGGAGACAAGGGAATTTTTTGTTTTCACTGGAGATGGCAACAAAACAGATGAAAACAACCTGGACTAAGACTCCCACTGCAGAAGATTGTCAAACGAGATTGAGTATCAATGTTTGGGCTTTGTGAATGCATGATGGAACTGCATTACTTGTGACCTCACCAGTCTGGCAAACATCTTTAGGGGTTTTTATTTGTGTGTGTACAAGAGTGTGTTTTGATTATTTTGAAATAAAAATGTCGTTAACTCATGATTATTGTCGTGTGTCAGTTTAAATACTATGGTGTCTATGAAGCTATTGGTTTCCTTTTAAGCTGTGCTTTTAAGTTTAATGTGGAGTCTATCATTATTGAGGATATCGACGAACTACTCTAATTTTCTTGCTGGTTCAGTCCAAATATCCCATACGTCAACATAACTATTACATAACAGCAACTACAGGATGGCACAGTGGCTAGTGGTTAGCACTGCTGCTTCACAGCGCCGGGGACCTGGGTTCGATTCCACCCTCGGGCGACTGTCTGTGTGGAGTTTGCACGTTCTCCCCATGCCTGCGTGGGTTTCCTCCAGGTGCTCAGGTTTCTGCCGAGGTAAATTGCCCGTAATGCTCAGGGATGCCTTCATTAGGGGGATGGGCCTGGGTGGGATTCTCTGAGGGTCGGTGTGGACTTGTTGGGTCAAAAGGCCTGTTTCCACACTGTAGGGAATCTATGAAATTCTATAAACACAGAAGATATTGTTACTGTATGTCAATAAGTGAGAATGTAAAAGGCATCCCAAAAGTCAGAAATAAAAGTGAGGCCCTTTATTGAGCCAATTTAAGAGAAATATGGTAGTTGATAGTTGTATTCAAGTTGTTCACCCTTTACTGACCCCGCTAGAGTACATGTTGCCATCCCCATAACTGTGAATCACCTTCTCCTTTTTTCTTGCATGCTCTCTGTTCTTCTTCAGCTTTCCCCAGTAGACCATTGACTATTTTCCTGTCTGCCCTCAATCCCATTCCCGTTTAGACCTTTACACCTTACAGCCTTTGCCATTCCTTATTCAATCATCTGCTATTGCTTCTTCCATGCCTAATTATCCCATTGTGTTCCCCACCCTAAATATGCAGATCACACCCCTCCTTTTTCCTACCACCATGATTATCCCCTCTGCATCCCAGTTCCCTCAGTCCATTCCTGAGGACCCTTCCACTTCCCCAACCAACCTCATCCTTTATGTTCCATTCTCCCTATCTAACCTATCTTTCCCTAAACCCTTTTTGGGTTGCTTGCCTTCCCCAGTGAGGTTTGCTAGAATTAAC
The DNA here is from genome assembly GCF_021869965.1 of Rhincodon typus. Classification (NCBI taxonomy): domain Eukaryota; kingdom Metazoa; phylum Chordata; class Chondrichthyes; order Orectolobiformes; family Rhincodontidae; genus Rhincodon; species Rhincodon typus. The sequence goes on along the minus strand of NC_063337.1, from coordinate 43,073,763 downwards.
CAGTTGAACATTACGTTGAACAACAACAAAGAAAACTGCATATAGCTGAGACTTCTCATGATTTAGTTGCCCTGGTCTGGTTTCATCCCTCAAACTATAAGCATTCATGCAAAACGAAATACACTAGTTATGAAACGGCCAAGAACTGAAGAAGTTTGTACTCAACACAGCTTGGAGGAAGAAGTCTACCCAACCAAGTACATGTCTCATAAGTATATTCTGGCCTGTGAATGAGTTTCCCATTTTTGCCTGACAAAATTGTGCCTGTTAACACAATTCCAGCAGACTAGGGTGTTAATGAGTATTCTCGTCATGCTAATGAATGAAAAAGAGGTTCCTGTCCATCAAGGTCAGGAAAGCTAACATGCCTGAAAAGTTCTGAAAATCTTAATTCTACAACTTTAAACCGCAGTTGAGAAAATGATTTTGTTGTTTCCTGGTCAATTAATTGCCTTACTTCTGCTCCCCCACCTTGCACTACTTTAAAAGCTTTGAAAGGGCCTGGAAGATTCCACCTAGACTATCATCCTGTCAATGAGATGGAGGGAGTGAATGTGTTTTATTGTAGAACTGTCTTTTCCTAGATATTATGTTAGATTATGGGTTTTCACAAGATTTGGGGACACATTGCTAAATGCTGAGATCTACTTTGCTGTTAGAGATATGACCGTTCTAAAAATAAAACATTGTAATAGCATGCAAGCAACAATTCTGGAAAGAAGGAATTGAAATTTTGCATTTTTTTGAATGTGAAAAGTGTGGAGTTCAAATTAAATGCATCCCTGGAATCCCCAAGGAGACAATCAAAGCTTTTGGGCCATATAGTCAATCAGGGCATTGAATGGTCAACCAAACAGGGCAATGAAATACTGTCTTATGTCAAACGAACCTGAGAAAGCAAAGTTCGCTGACAGACATTGTCCCACTGAAGTACTCCATGTATTATTTCAGACACACTATCCCTGTGGGTGACTTAAATGGGCTTGGCAGAGTGAAGATACAGGTGAATCTTATACATTTCTTAAGTTTCTATTTCTGTCTCGTATGGTTTCCTTTGATTTGTTAAAATGGTTTTAGCACTGCTCAGGGTATATTCATACATAATGGCTCCGAATTACCAATGGATCATTTCTCTTTTGTTTGTCTCCTTCCCTCAGCACTTTTATTTCTCATCTTTGATTATTAATGACAAATATCATTGCTTCATATGTGTGATGTACATGGGTTGTCCTTTGTACCTATATTATAGATGTTTTATGAAACTCATTTATCAATTATTTATCACTTAAAATGCTCATATGTAAACTATTTCATTACAAAATCAAAACTTAGTTCCCTCTCAGTGGTGTTTGTCCCTGTGACAGGCCTTTATGACTTTGTCTTATCCCTTTCAAAGGTGTGGAGTCAGAGTGAGTGTGTGGGAGTGAGTGTGAACCCTGGAACACACACACATACACACGAGCGCACACACATTTAGAGCCAAGTCTCTCTCTCTTTCTGCATCGTTTCTTCTTAAGCAGAAAGGCAAAAACAAGACTTTATTAGTTAGGTCTGCTACTTAGCACTTTCTAGTGGCTATTTTTATTCATAGTATTTAAAATGATTAATTTATTGCTGTGACATTGATTTCTTTTTGCTCAATAAGTTGTCCTTTTCTCCTCAAATAAAAAGTAATTATGTTTAATGTGGTGCTAAACCAGGTCTCAGGCAGTTTTGGCTGGGTTTCTTACTGAAAAGGAATAAAAAGGCTCAGCAAGAAGTCTGAGTGCTCTTTGAAATGTTGGAAAAAGGCATTATATATCAAAGGGGATGTGTTGGATATACTCAATATAGCTGGTGGCATCTGTACAGAGAAAAACAGAGCTCAGTTGCCTTTCATCAGAACTATTGAACATTGTGTACATAAAATGTTCACTCAGTTTCTCTCACAGTTACTGCCTGGTCTACTAAGCATTTCAGTATTACCTTCTAATATTTCAGATTTCCAGCATCAAAAGGACTTTGTTCTATTGTTACGTGCTCCATTCTGGGCATCTGTAGGCACAGTTAGTTTCAACTTAACATGAGAAAATATTTATCATCAACCACAAAGTGCAGTATCTCTGTTAACAAAAGTCTTTTGGATTTGACCATCCAGATTTGCATAGAATTGGATTGCAATTTCCACAAACAGTGAATGAATGATTTATTGTCACATATATCTTGGGAAATACAGTGGAAGGTGTTCTGTCGCCACAAAACGGCGCCATTTTGAGGTAGAAAAGAATGAAAAGAAATAACTTAATAGAGTTTGCCTTGATTGGCCGAGATCCCAAATACAGCAACAGGACTTTTGCAAGGTCCACAGTCTGGGCTTTCTGCCACCAGGAGTCACCGGTCCTTTATCACTGCAGCCGGCTCCATGATGCCAATTCCAGGAGTCCACGCAATGGGGCTAGGAAGCCAGAAGTCCTCACGCCAGTCACCGCCGACATCGTTTCAGCCTCCCCGCACATCAGGAAGATGAAGAAAAGAAAAAAGAAAGGAAAGGGAGAGAGAAAAAAACGGACGTGGCCAGCCTTGAGTAGATGGGCCTACCATGCCAGTGCCACCATCTTAAACAGCTGGGCCAGCTCTCACCTCTGCGCTGCAGGGCTCTCTCTCCTGCTGCCACCACATGCTGTAAAGTTGTCGCTAAAGTATATCATACTGAAACTTGAGCTTTCAATTAACTTTATGAATAGAAGAATAGCGGATGATTCCAAAAATCCGAAGCCCATATAAAACAGTTCAACTCCACTTTAACTATAGTTCCTGATCCTTGCCACAGTCAGCACATGGGTTCATTGGGGTGGGGATGGGGAGGATTTATTCCAAGATCTGGAAACAGGTGAAGTACCAGGATCCTGATTTCTCTCCCTGGATCTGGCTATAACTTTGGACTACACACATGCTAAACGGTGGTTATCATGGCTGGATGGAAGTTACGCCACAACAGCATTTACTGCCAACTCTCCTTGCAGTGTTAACTTCATGCTCGGGACTATATTGTCTACCTGCCCAAATTCAACTCGTGTCAACTTTTTCTGAAGTCATGCTCACTTGGTCTCTGTTGGGAGTCATTGCTGCTTTAGTTACACCGAGGGTGAGGGATTCATAATGTCTCAGGCCTCATGTTGAACTCACCATGTTGGCTTGCCTCTTGCCCCACATCCCACCTGCAATCTGCCCAAAGTTAAAAAAAATCAACCCAAATCTGACTGTAACATTGTGTCCAGAAAGGAGAAATACAATTGACAAAAGCTACACACTTTATTGCTTCACACATCCTTAAGTGCAACTTATGTTAAAAAGAACTCTCAAATAACTAGTCTGTTGTTCATAAATACCAAGAGCAACTGTATAATTTTGAATAAATTACATTATGCAGGGCTCAGTCAATCAGGCTTTCCAAAGGTAATGGGCTGAAACAGAAACTCACTGCGATATAAGAACAATTTCAGAGTGAGTTAAATCTATTTCTCCTCCTGAATGAACATTCCAGACATGGATCCCAGATAATTAATTATTCAAATGTAATTAAATCATCGATAACTCCAACATATTCAGCACAAACTCTGATATTTAGTGAAAGGCTGAAATTCACTTCAACTACCTACAACATTTCAATATAGGACATCAATCAAAATGATGTCTACTGTAATAACATTCTAATCAGAGTTCATGAGGTTATATATAATTAACTAGATCCCATGGTAATGGGCATCCCAGGAACATCAAATCATACTTCTTTCAGTCTTTGAATAATAAGTTTCATCTATCTCTAACTATATCAATATTGTTATAAAGAAACTAAATAAACACCATTAACCAGAATAATATATAATTTAGAACCCATGAGGTTATCAGATACTCATTAAATGATAAATTAGAAGAGAAACAACTCAGGGAGATGACAGAGCTAGATGACTTCCCACTTATTTTAGTTCAGCGGCAACCAGTACCTCAGACAGCATTGACTTACCCTGCAGGAATCACTCCAAACCTTTTTTTTTCACTCGCTGCTTAAGCAAACCCCTCACACCAGTTACTCATTGGAAATTTACATCCTAATTGTACACTCTGCTATGTTGCATTAAAGTTACAGATAGTCCCATGGGTTATAAACCAGATTTATAATTCAGCTACAGAAACACAAGATGTGGAAATTAAAGAGATAACAAGGTGTAGAGTTGGATGAACACAGCAGGCCAAGCAGCAGCAGAGGAGCAGGAAGGCTGA
>NC_063337.1:43034789-43069103 GCF_021869965.1 Rhincodon typus | reverse complement strand
CCCTTCTTCAGAAATTTCTGAAGAAGGGTCTAGGCCCGAAACATCAGCCTTCCTGCTCCTCTGATGCTGCTTGGCCTGCTGTGTTCATCCAGCTCTACACCTTGTTATCTCAGATGAAGGGTCTAGGCCCGAAACGTCAGCCTTCCTGCTCCTCTGATGCTGCTTGGCCTGCTGTGTTCATCCAGCTCTACAACTTGCTATCTCAGATTCTCCAGCATCTGCAGTTCCTACTATCTCATGTGGAAATTAAAGATGGCTTTTGACTGATTTAAACACTTGCAATAATCCACTTATGCCGCAAACTATGTAGCTCGTACACACTGAAATTGTTAAGTATTTTGTCTTATATTATTTAGAAAATTGTTCATTAATCTCACTGCTTCGCATTGTTGATTTTATATAAATGACATTACTGAAGCATTTATTGAGATCACTGCGATACCTGAGCAACACTGCTGATTATTCAACATAATTAATGTGTTCTGATTGACAACAACAACACTAATAATAACTTGGTATGTATAATACCTTTAACATAGAAAAATGCCTCGGCATTCTGCAAAATTACAGAAAGAAAGAAGAAAGGGAAGTGGAAGAAAAAAGTTATGAGCAGTCTTCACAGTCTCTCGGCCAAAGGAATAATTTTGAAATTTAGTCAGTGTTATGTTATAGGAAAAATTCAAAACCAAGTTTAAAATTGATAAGTACCATATAATACTGTTTTAACAATGTTGGCTAAGGAATAAATGTTGATCAGGATGCTGGGAGAACTTCAATGTTCTTGTTGTAAAGTAGCACAGAATTCTGTAAGTTTACTTGGCAGGTGGGGTTCAAGTTAAAATCTTATTTGAAAGCTGGAAACTCTCTGGAGTAGGGTTCAAGCCTACAAACCTTAACTCAGATATGAGCCACCTCCCACTGAGTCATGGCTGGCACTCCATCATCAGTTATTTTATTCTAGGAGATCACTAGGAGCTGTCTCAGAGAAACTCAAAGACCAGGAATTCTCTGGTTGGGATACAGATTCAGGAGGACATCTTATCAAACCTAACCAGCAAAGGATCAAACAGCAGCGTAGTTCAGTGACAGTGGCCCTCACAAATGAGACCATAAGTTGCGTAGAAAGAAAACTTTTTGAGGATGTGACAAAAATGGTGGCAGAGGTAAGTCGATGGATTTTTTTTTTTAAAAATGGGCTTCCTGAAGGCTTTTGATAAAGTCCCACACAAAAGACTGTTAGTTCAGGTGGGAGCCCAACGATCTTATGGCAAATTATTGACGTGGTTAGGAAATCGATTGATTGGCAGGGAACAGAGAGTTGGAATAATGGACTAAGTACTCAAATTAACAGGACGTGGCTGGTGGTGTCCTGCATCGATCTGTGTTGGGGCCTCAACTATTCACAATATTCATTACCGATCTGGATATTAGTAGAAAAAGTTGAATATCCAAATTTATTGATGACACAAGCTCGGGCAGCATTGTAGACAGTACTAATTACAGCATAAAATTACAACAGAATATTGATAGATTAGGTAAATGGGTAAAGCTGTGGCAGATGGATTTTAATATAAGCAAGTGTGAGGTTATCCATTTCGGACTGAGAAAGGATAGATCAGGGTATTTGTCTAGAAGGCACAAAAGTTAAATACAGTGGATGTCCAACAAGGTTTGGGGGTTCAGATGCATAGGTCTTTAAAATGCCACAAACAGGTGCAGAAAATAGTCAAAGGGAGCTAATGGAATGCTGGCCTTCATGTCTAAGTGGCTGGAGAATAGGGACACACGCACTATGCTGCAGCGAAACAAAACTTGAGTTAGACCGCTTCAAATACTGTGAGCAGATCTGGACACCACACCTTGGGAAGGATGGTTTGGCTCTGGGGCAGTTCAACATAGGTTTACAAGGATGATACCTGGACTTAAAGAGTTAGGATATGAGGAGACGTTAGACAAATTAGGCCTTTATTCTCCAGAATTTAGAAGGTTAAGGAGTGATCTAATTGAGGTCTTCAGGATATTAACAGGGAAAGGCCAGGTAGATAAACTATTTCCTGATTATCAAGTCAGAAGGCATAGTCTGAGAATTAGTGCCTGACCACTCAGGGGAGATGTTAAAAAGCACCCCTATACACAGGGAGTTGTGGAGGTTTGGAAGTTTCTTCCTCAAATAGTGGTCAATGCTAATTCAATTGTTAAATTTAAAATCTAAGACAGACAAATTTTTCTTATGATGTGGAGGTGTCGGTGTTGGGCTTGGGTGGACAAAGTCAGAATTCATGCGACATCAGGTAATAGTCCAACAGGTTTATTTGAAATCACAAGCTTTCGAAGCTCTGCTCCTTGTTCAGGTGACTTTACCTGATGAAGGAGCAGGACTCCAAAAGCTGGTGACTTCAAATAAAATGTTGGATTAGCACCTAGTGTCGCGTGACTTTGGAAATTTTTATTAAGCAAGGGTATCTTGGGACATGGGCCCCCAAGGCAGACAAATGGAGTTAGGCCACAGTTCAGCCATGGTTTTATTGAATGATGGAGCTGGCTCAAAGGACTAAAAGGCCTATTCCCGTTGTTATGTTCTTAAAATTAATGATCTCCCATTGGTAAATGGCATAATCATCTCTCTGTGAGCTCACAATTACTGGGATATCACTCAGTCCAACTCTGCTTGGCCCTCAAACTGAGAACTGCAGATGTGCTACAGCCTGGGCCCCAGTTATTGGGCCTTGATGTATTCCTGTGTCCCAGGTCCTGCCTGCACCCATTCCTATTACACTCCTCTTTAACTTATTCCAGAACAGGTTGGTGTACAACCACACAAAGATGCCTAAGACTGGTGGAAGTGTGCATGACATCAAGATCCTCACCTCCTTTAAGTAGGGGGTCTATACAGCTGGGCAAAGCAGACACGGACTATTCCTATGGCAATAGGAACACAGGAATGGGTCAGAAACCCAGCAAGAAACAGTGCACTCTGCTCTCCTCGGATGAGAAAGGCAAACTGTCACGATTCACTGGCCAATTTAAAAATATGTTTTCTGACAAAATATGTGATAGAGAAAGAACAGAACACAAGATGTACATCCATTAGTTCTTCCTTCCCCCTTATGCAATCTTACATGGTTTTGTAAACCTTTAATCTATTATGAATTGTTTCACATTCTGAGTTTCAAACTTTTCGTTGAAGTGTTATGATCAATGCAAATTAGCCTTCCCTGGTTTCAAAGTCAGACTCAGATTTTGAAATATCCAAGGGCCAACAACAATCCAAAATTCTCTTTTTCCATGATGGAGTACTTCTTCTGACGCTGGCTTAGTTTCTTAGAGAAGTTATATATTTCTTATCAAAGTTTATAAAATCATGAGGGGTATAGATAGAATTAATGGTAGGTATCTTTTGCCTAGGATGGGGGACTAGGAGGCACATTTTTAAGGTGAGCGGAAAGAGATTTAAAAAAGATGTGAGGGGCAAATTTTTACACAAGAGGGTGGTTTGCATGTGGAATGAACTTCCTGAGGAAGTGGTGGATGTGGACACAATTACAAAGGTTAAAATACATTTGGACAGGTACATGAATAGGAAAGAGACAAAAAAATGCAGAGGCTGGAATCTGAGGTAGATAAATGGGAGGCTGGAAGAACATAGCAAGCCAGGAAGCATCTGGAGGAAAGGAGCAGTCAACATTTCAGATATAACCCATCTGCAGGACAGGAAAGGTTGGCAGGAAACAGGCCAGGAGCAGGCACTAGGACTAGTTTACTTTGGGATTATGTTTGGCATGGACTGATTGGACCGAAGGGTCTGTTTCTGTGCTGTATGACTATATGACTCTATAAGTCCCTCACTGGCATCACAATTCCCCCAGATCATTAACATCATATTGCATCTATGTACCTGACTTTGGCACCTTTAATTTTCAGTTTTCCTTGTTCAATATCAGATTCAACTGGTAAGCTCTGACGAATGGCCGCGCTAGTTTTTGATTGCGGTCAACAAAGGCTTCTTCTATTATATCTCCACACCCATAAATGAGCAGATCATCCATTGGAGCCTCCAGTCTGGGACGATCACTAACAATCTCAGGTTGGCTGCACTAATATTCTCATGGAGCGGTGGAAATGGCAAACAGCATGTGCAACCATCCTTATCTCCCAAAGGGTGTCCATATTGCAGTAAGAAAGCTGCTGCCACCATCCAACTTCAACTGTTATTAACTATCTTTTGCATCGAGGATGGTGACAAATTTTGCTTTGCAAGTTGTGATAAAATTCTTTCAATGGTTGGCAATGGATACGAAGATCTCTTCAGGCATTTATTTAGATTCTCTGTGTCAATGCACACTCTAAGCTTTCAGGTTGCTTCACTGTTACCATGCTGCTAGTCCATTCTGTAAGAGTTGGCAATTTCTTGATTATTCCTTTCTGTTTCAGCTCTTCTTCTGCCTTGCTTTTTAGGCTGAGCTTGAGAGTAGCTGGAACTTCCTTCAGCAGGTGCTGAATTGGCCTTGTATTCTTGTTTATTTCAAGAAGACATTCTCCTGGAAGATCTCCCAACCCTGTGAGCACACTTTTGTCCACATTTAGGATGTATTCCATGGCCAATGGTTTAATGTGCTTCACTAGTTGCAAATTTATTCATTGGGGATTACCAGTCTAAGCTTTAAACTTGATCCAGCTGAAATAAGTTGCATTTGCTTGCTATCTATGATTTGAAACTCCAGGTCTTCCTTCATGTTGTTGCAATGGGCTTGCAGAGTAATCTTGCCTTTCGGCACGAGTCTAGAGTCATCATGTTGCCTTAACCTTACTTTCGAGGGTTTCATATTTGGATCTCCATGTTGATCTATTTTGCGCAGGTTTGCGAAGGTCATGACGTTGTATGACATACCAATGTCCATCTGATAATTTATGTTGACCTAAAGTTCTATTTCTACAGTTGTCATTCCAACAGTCACAAACCATGTTTCACCTATTGACCTGACTGAACAAACCTGCAGTATGTTATCTCATGATTTGTCAGAGTCTTCAGCTGCCATCTCTCCACTGTCCATCTGTACTAGCTTGTTGTGTTTCTTTTTAGCCAGACACTGGCAAGCGAGATGACAAAGATTCAGAACAGTTGTTTCTCCATGTGGACATGCCTTCTTCTCTTCTGCATGTTTTCCACAGTATTTGCTTCCTGCTGTTTGTCTTTGATTGTTCTGCGCTGTGTGCCTGTTATCTGTCAGCATAATGCAATACCTGGTCTGTGTTGACATGAATATTTCTAGTCGTTAATTCATAGTTCTGGTTCTTCTGCGTAGGTCAATTGCTCTTGAGTGTCAAATTGTCTTCTCTCAGTAGGTGTGCATTCACTTTTGTATCCCTTATTCTAATTACATTCCTGCCTATAATTAGTTCATCCTTTAATAATGCACATTTCCAGGTTTTACAACTTGAGTTAATCAATTAACATTTTATTAAACTAAGCACTGAATATGTATTTTTCAGATGCAACATTCACATGGGAATGAAAGTGTGCCTTCTAAGCTTTTAAAATTCTGACTTGTAATTTTGCTACTTATCAGAAAGATTTGCGGTGGAATATAATTTGGAACAGTCTTTTTCTCACAACAATAAAAGTGTAGCAACTCATACTCATTCTCGTTTGCTGGAGCTATTGCATAATTGTGCCTTTGTTCATGGAAGAAGCTCTAGTTCTTCTGCATATCCCCAGTAATTTGAATAGGAGCTGGAAGGGGAGAAATTGCAGCCATTATCTCCTAAGCAGTCCTCTCACTCTGATCTTCTTTCTTTTTCATTGTACAGCTATGCTTTTTGTTACAGTTCTGGACAGATTTCACATCTGACACTACGTTTCTAGTGTACAGAACGGCAGCATATTCAATGCAAAGACTTTACTCAAGTGAAATTTAACACGTCTTCCTACAGGGCTTACTTCATGGTAAAGGGCACATGAATACAGCAGACGAGGACAGATATCTGTACATAATTGCATTTCAATCCAAACAATTTAAACCCCTGTTTTATCCTGAGTGCCCCTGACCATTGATGTGCCAACACTTTTGCTGTTCCTTAACCTTCCCAGATTGAAACCAGAGTGACATTTGCCTTGACCTCCCCTTTGAGACGTTTCAACCCTGTCCCTTATCCTATCATTCTACTATCTTCAACTTCTCCCATGACTGTAACCATTCTCTCTTCAAGCGAATACTGCCAGGCCAGTCCCTGGACTTGTACAGCCTTACAAACTTGGTGAGCCATTGACAGACCCCCCTTTGGATTGCGTTGGACCCACTCCTCAACTGAAATTGCAAGATGACCGTAACTGACCAACCAGCAAGTTTCCCATCTCCCATTCACATAAATTGTCATGCTTTTCATACCCATGCACTTTTTAGTCACATACCCTGCAGGTACATTCACCATCAATGATGCAGTACCATGTCCTTGAGAGACATGTACCCATTTCCTTACACATTGACATTTCATTATTTCCTATATCCACATACTACTGCCTTGCCCTCTGCATTATTGCGTCCTTTTCAGGCACAAGGTTTGCCTTCTACAATAAGTCACTACCTATTTTATTTTCATTTTTGTGGGATGTGGGCATCGCTGGCTGGCCAGCATTTATTTCCCATCACTAGTTGCCCTTGAGAAGGTGGTGGTGAGCTACCTTCTTGAACTGCTGCAGCCCATCTGCTTTGGGTTGACAACAATGTCGTGAGGGAGGAAATTCCTGGATTTTGTTCCAATGACAGTGAAGGAATGCTGATATATTTCCAAGACAGGATGGTGAGTAACTTGGAGGAGAACTTGAAGCTGGTGGCGTTCCCATGTATCTGCTGCCTTTGTCCTCCTAGATGGGAGTTGTTGTGGGTTTCTCCATTTGGTATCTGTATTTATGTTCTGATAGTTCAGATGATTGACTGAAGCCTTGATCACACACAGAACATGTGTACCAGCTTCTCTCCACTGTGAATCGGGCTTTTTCCTTCCATGTTGTTTAGGTAACAATATGCTGGATGACCCTGTAAGATCCTGATGTGATGTTTGGTTTGGAGTTTTATGACTACAAATCCATTCATTCTAAACTCTTGTTGAACCTGTGCAATGAGCTGCTAGCTGGGAAACAAAAGCTGGTGTGCTAACGTTCGTCAATTGTTCTGTAATGAGACAGCGACACATCTTGCCTTGGTTCCCACAGTCACACCTCCTGCAGTTATGGTTCTAACAGCAAAACTGAAAGCCAAGACCCTTGAGAAGGTTTCATCAGAGGCCATAGAGCTGCCCAAATTGGAGGCAGAAGAACAAAGTTGACAATTACATTCTCGGTTAATGCAGCTGTGCTTCTGAAGCATCGAGTAGCTCAATTGGGCCGAGTTATTTGTGAACGGGAAGTTAATTCTGGCAAAATGTGCAAATAATGAGCTGCAAATGCATACAGACTGGGTTCTTGCCACTTGATGGAGACAAAAATATCTTGGCATCCAAGGAAGGAGGACTTAATTGTGAAAGTTTATCTTTGACAGCAAAAATCTGGCTTTTTGGATCTCTGCCTGATTAAATCATCAGCTCACCATTCTTCTCAACAGCTGAAAGAGGGGTAAAGCATGCTTTCAACTGGCATAAATGCAATTAATCCTTTCAATGGCAATAATGAAAAGAATTTCCAAAAGTGTTTTGATCTATAAACATCAGTCTTTGAATCCAAAGTGTGGAGCTGGAGGAACACAGCAGGCCAGGCCGCATCAGAGGAGCAGGAAAGTTGACATGTCTGAAGAAGGGTCCCGACCCGAAACGTTAGCTTTCCTGCTCCTCTGATGATGCCTGGCCTGTGTGTTCCTCCAGCTCCACACTGTGTTATCTCAGACTCCAGCATCTGCAGTTCTTGCTATTTCAGCCTTTGAATCCATTAGCTCTTCACACTTGGTTTGAGAGGTGAAGGTATGAAGAGAGAAAAGGGGGTTTGATAAAACAGTTTGGATCATGGATTATTCTTTACCTCTACAACAATCCTGTTATTGCAGAAGGATTTGTCTTTAAAGAACGAAATACAGTGATACTTTATGTAATCCATCAGTGTTCGACAGTGACAACAAGACAGTAGAGAATGAAAGTAGAGGTTGTGGTGTCCTTAGCAAATTTGGGTACCTTATGGAAAAAAAAAACATGTATTAACCTCAAGTGCTTAATTTAAACAGTGAATTCATTTGACTTCATCTAATGTTTTACAGCTTCAGATTTACAAAAGGACTGAATCCCAGAGGCACAGAATCTGTCATATTACATTGTAATTAATTCCACCACTGTTGCTGTGACTCTCACCTATGTTTGAGACCAGGAGTGTTGATGAGACAGTTTGCCCTCTGTATATATACCTGTGGGAACAGAATGTGCCAGAGATCTAAGTTTTTTCTTTGCTAAGTTGAGACAGGAAGGAAAATTTATGAAAGATTGTCTAGAGATTCAAAAGGCTCCGACAGGGCTGACAGACTTCATAACTGGCCTTTAATTCTCATAGAGACAAGTATTTCATGGTTCATTAATGCTGAGTCCTCTAAAACAATAAAAATGAACTACTAATAAGATTTTAACGTATGTTACCATCAAGAAAAATCATGAGGAAGAGCAATTTTGAATATTTTCACTGAAAGAATAAAGAACGTCATTTTACTCAACATGCATGAACATATGTTAATATCTGAGCACATGGAATAAGTTGATACAAATTGGCTGAGTGATCAGAGGCAGAAAGTCATTATTAATGCATATTTTTTAGGCTGAATGAAAGCTTGAAGTGGAATTCCCCAGGTCAGCATTGGAGACTTTGTTTTTCCTGATCTACACAATAATGACCTAGATCTCGGAGTACATGCGATGATATCAAATCTTGACATGTCAAATAAGTCATTGTCAAAGATGATACAAAGCTTGGGAGTATTGTAAACTGAGGAGGATAGTGTCGAACATCAAAAGGGCATTAAAATAAAAGCAAGGTACTGAAGATGCTGGCTATCTAAAATAAAAGCAGGAATAAAAGGAGAAAATCAGCAACATATTTGGAGGGAGACACAGAGTACTCACATGAATACAAAGAAAAGTTTACAAGTCACCACTTACAGAGCGATCTTAGGTACAGGTGTATCTAGGTACAGATTCTTAAGTACAAATTCATAGGATAAAAATGAGAAAAATAAAGAAATAAAAAGTTCAGCATTACAGACCTTCGCACAATTTTTAGGTACAAAAGTACAAAATCATAGGAATAAATTAGAAAAATGAGGCCCATTATGATTCTTCTTGATTGGAACAAGCATCCAGTTGATAGAGGCTCACCAGGAATGGTCTGGACAGGGTAGAATGCCCCTTGAGTCCAAGAAGCCATGATAAGTTGAAGTTGGTTGTGAGCTGGATGATAAGTTATTGGAGTTCCCATGTTGAGGGGAACTAAAGAAAGGATGACTGTGACTATGCTTGCTCTCAACACCATTTCTCTACTGTCCTTCATATCCATGGAAGTTCAGTTTGCAAAGATGATTTTTCTTTATTGTTTCATGGAATGTTGGCATAGCCAGTAATATCAGCATTTGTTGCCCTTTCCTACTTGTCATCAAATTTCTGTGGGTCTGCCGTCACAATCAGGTCAGGCTAGGTAAGGTCAGCAGATTTCCTTCCTTAAAGGACATCGGTAGACTAGATTGGTTTTTACAGCAGTGGATGATAATTTCATCATTGTCACTACTGACATAAGCTTTTAATTGCAGATTCATAAATTCTACCAGCTGCCATGGTGGGCTTTGAACTCATGTCCCCAAGGTATGACCTGGGCCTCTGGGTTACTAGCCCAGTGACATTAACATCGCATCACTGTCGTGTTGTTGCACAGATCTCAGAAATACCATACCTTTAAGATAGTCAGATAACATGATAACATGATGATATAGTGTAAAAGATAGCGTAAATTGTTCTGTATGTTCAGTCAGTTAGTCAGCCAATCAACTATGTATATAATGTAATCATAATCTAACAGGTATATAACCCAGACTGTCTATGTAAGTCTGAGACATCAGACTAGTGTCGTTGACATTGGCAATCACTCACTAACAAATATGATTGTCCACTTAGGAAATTCCATGTCACTTGTCATGGGTTCTGTGGGTCATTGCATTACTGAGCATACATAGTCAGTCATTAATAAATTTCCAGATATCTGGCTCAATATTATTCTGGCTTTCTGTGGTACATGTTACTCAGGCTAAGATATATTAAACCACGAGCACATCATGGTACCAGATGATGGTGACAGCAAGTATGTACAAGAAACTGGAGACAGCAAATTTGTACAAAGCCTAAAAGAAGCCTTCAAGCATGGCAGTTTTCCTAATAGTTGCCTAAGACCTGTTCAATTTCAGAGCTGAAGTTAATGACTAAGACTAATATGTAACAATGAAGACTGAAGGTGATAACTGCACTGAAGCAAGAAAAATTTGTAAGTATTCATTCTCTTTTAAAAAAGGAGTGAACAGCTGATTTTTTTTTTTAGAAATGGAACCTTTAAAAGGTGCTGAAAGAACAGCTTTCACTTACCAAAGCACCAACATACTTTTTAATCTCTCAAAAATCTCTAACTTCTAGTTAATGTATAATATCCTCACTATTATGATCCCACCAAGCTTACCATGTGGATGCATCCTAGAAAGCCCTGGGAGCATGTCTATGACAGGATGCCAAGCCTATTGGCTCTAAACTCCTTGTGAAACCTCAGGTAAATTATTATGATATAAAAAAGGCGAACTCTTAGATTTTGGAACAGAAGCGTTAGTCACAGACTCACTTGACAAGAATTTCATGTTTGTGCTAACCAGAAACCATTAAAATGATCTGTTCAAAACATCTCACAAGTGCATCTCCACACCTACAAAATCTACTTATCAAGATCAAGGGGTATGATATCGAAGCACAATACAAGCAAAGCTCACAAGTGATGATTTCTGATGCTCATGGCAGACTTCCAAATCCAACTAAGAACAAAGATATCCTAGATTTTTGAGTGCATATTGTAATGGTAGTGTCCTGGGGAGTGTTGCCGAACAAAGAGACCTTGTGGTGCAAGTGCATAGTTCCTTGCAAGTGGAGTTGCAGGTAGACAGAGTAGTGAAGAAGGCGTTTGGTACAGTTGCCTTTATTGCTTAGTGTATTGAGTATAGGAGTTCAGATGTCACGTTACAGCAGTACAAGACACTGGTGAGGTCACTTCGAGACCATTCCGTTCAATTCTGATCTCCCTGCTGTAGGAAAAATGTTGCTAAACTTGAAGGAGTTCAGAAAAGATTTACAAGGATGTTGCCAGTGTTGGAGGGTTTGAGCTATAGGCTGAATAGACTGGGGCTATTTTCCCTGGTGCATCAGAGGCTGAGGGGTGACATTGTAGAGATATGTAAAACCATAGGGAACATGTATAGGGTGTATAGCTAAGGTCTTTTTCCTAGGGCAGGGAAATCCAAAATTAGAGGGCATATGTTTAAGGTGCAAGTGGAAAGATTTAAAGGGATCTAGAGCGCAACTTTTTCATGCAGAAGGTAGTGCATATATAGAATGAACTGCCAGAAGAAGTGGTGGAGGCTGATACAATGACAATATTTAAAAGGCATCTGGATGGGTATATAAATAGGAAGGGTTTAGAGGGATATGGGCCAAATGCTGGCAAATGGGACTAGATTTATCTAGGATACCTGGTCGACATGGACAAGTTGGACTGAAGAGTCTGTTTCTGTGTAGTACAACCCTATGACTCTATGTCTAATTCCAAATTCAAAAAAAGTTTGCACATCAATCTCATTCATTTTGGTCATAGGTCAGCAGAGCAAATCCAGCAAGCTACATGTGATGATGTCCAGTTACAACAGCTCAATATGATCATCATCAGCCACTGACCTGAACACATTCAAGTTCCTGAGCAAGCGTCTTCATTCTAATTATTCAGACACGCACTAGGACTCTCTATAAATGTAATTATCAAAGGAAATGTTCCACAAGCTCTAGATCGAGATTTGGATGCAGAAAAAGACAAGAACTTGGCACTTGAATCTATCTATTGGCCAGGCAGCAGTGAGGACATCGATCAATGAATTAAATTGCATGAAACATATTGGGCCAAATCTTACCAGGCATGCCCTCCTGCATTTCCCATTGTGCTAGAGTTGATCCCCTGGCTTGATGGTAATGGTTGAGTGGGGAATATGTTGGGCCATGAGGTTGCAGAATTATGTGGGTACAATTCTGCTGCTGTTGATGGCCCACAGCACCTCATGGATGCCTAGCCTTGAGTTGCTGTATCTGTTTGAAGTCTGTCCCATTTAGCATGGTGCATCGGTTATGTGCCAGAGGGTTCATCAAGGCTGGCACATGTTGAATGCCATTGTTTGTACATGTATAATACATATGGCCAGTGCCCATGGAATAGGCATTGGTGCCTGGTGTGCAACATGGGAATCTTTTGAAATATGCAGTGATTTGATTTGCTTTGGCTTTCAATTTGAGTTCTCCCAACAATTAGTGTATGGGGAGTTTGGTAAGATTGCAACCCGCTGTGAGTTGGGCTCATAATAAGGTATTTAACAAGCAATAATGAGTGTCAATTGGGAACCCACTGTTGCCTGGCGACAAGCATGTCATCATTATTGAGAAAAACTGCAGAAATGGTCTTGACTTTGAGATGGGTTTCTCAGAACATTTCACCCAATTCCACCACTCAACTCACCATAGCCCATGTTGCTCAGAGCCTGGTAAGATTCTGTACAAAGTTTTCTCTATTCCCTAAAACCATCACTTTACAGTAATCAAACTGCATAGATATTATTTTTATCAACAAATTTTAATTTTGACCTAACTGCTTCCCTTCAGTTCTGTGTGTGAACTATGAAATCTTTTCGCGTGAATACTTGCAAAACTGAAAGCATAGACATTATCAGTTTTTTTAATAACCTGCAGATTTCTAACCAAACATTCTGGGTCCGGAAGTTGCATAAATTACCTTTCCACTAACATAATTTATTCTCTGAACAGTGCTATACTCCTTCCTGGAAGATAAATTATGTTGTGCTTCTACGCACACTCAGGTCACCTCTAAAACTACCAAAAATCTTCCCATTTCTCAGCTTCCTAAGCTAAAATCAAATCTTCATTACCTTAAACCAAAAACAAGTTAATGCTTTCAGTGTTTACACACTTGGCTGTAAATTCAGCATGAAACAAATCAAGTTCCATTCACACTTGAGAGGGTTCCCCAATATCTGATATATATATGGGATTAAGCAATAATTCCAGACAGACTGACTAACCTATCTTACTTTTTAAATGCTTCTCCAAAGCAAGCTATATCAGCATGTTACTAGTTTAGAATTCAAACTCAAAAAAATGAAATCAAATATATTTGAACACAATTGTTAATTATAATAAACTTCAAGTATCAGATGCAATATGAATCCAGTTCTCTGTGGTATATGTGATGTGGTCTAACATACGGAAAACCACAAAGCGCATCTGTCGCTCATTCCTGAGATTGGGATAGGGAATAAAGAAAATTGGTACGGTACTATGATTTGGCATTCCTGCTGAAAACAAGGCATACTGATAAGATTGATTTTCAAAAATGATTTCACGGGATGTGGGCTTTGCTGCAAATCTAGCTGTTCTTGAGAAGGTGGTGGTGAGCTGTCTTCTTGAACTATTGCGGTCTATTTGGTGAAAGTGCGCCCTCAATGGGGCACTCGGTGATGGTAATGCCATTGAATATGTGATGTTCAGGATGGTCATTGTCAGGAATTTGATTTGATTTGATTTATTATTGTCACATGTACTGCGGTACGATGAAACATATTGTTTTGTATGCTAACCAGATGAAACATACCTTACAAAAGTAGATCAGGACAATAGACCAGAAAGCAGAATATAGTGTTACAGCTACAGATAAGGTGCAGAGAAAGATCGACTGTAATATATGAGAGGTCTGTTCATAAGTCTGATAACAGTAGGGAAAAACAGCAGGGATTGGTGTGGCGGAAATGTTATTTGCCACTTGTCAGCCCAAGCTTGGATATTGTCCCAATTTTAATGCATTTGGATACAGACTGCTTCAATATCTGAGGACAATTGTGAATGGTGCCAAACATTGTGCAAACATTCCCACTTGTGATCTTGTGATGGCAGGAAGGTCATTTATGAAGCAGCTGAAGATGGTTGGGCCCAGAAAACAGTCCTGAGGAACTCCAACAAAGATATTCTGGAGCTGGGATGACTGAGCTCCTGTAACCTGAACCATCTTCCTATGTGCCGGGTCTGATTCCAACCAGTGGAGAGGCTTCCCCCGATTCCCATTGATTGGGTCCAGTTTTTCTAGGGTTCCCTGATGGCACATACGATCAAATGCGACATTGGTGTCAAGGGCAGCCAGTGTCACTTTACCTCTGGATTTCAGTTCTGTTGTCCATGTTTAATACAAGGCTGTAATGAAGTTAGGAGTGGCCCTGGTTGAACAAAAACTGGAAGTTAGTGAGCAGGTTATTGCTAAGTGATTGCTGCTTGATAGCATTGTTCTTGACCACTTTCATTGTTTTGCTAATTGAGTGTAGACTGATGAGACAGTAATCGGTTGGGTTGAATTTATCCTGCGTTTTTTGTACAGGACGTACAGAGATAATTTTTTATATTGTCAGTTAGATGTCAATGATATAGATATACTGGAACAGATTGGTCAGGGCACCATATATCTTCAGTATTACTGCTGGAATATTGTCATATCTTTTTTTCTCCTTTATTCATTAATGGATGAGGGTGTCGCTGGCTAGGCAGCATTTATTGCTCATCCCTAATTGCCCAGTCAACCACATTGCTGTGGGTCTTGAGTCACATGTAGGCCAGACCAGGTAAGGATAGCAGTTTCCTTCCCTAAAGTGCATTAGTGAACCAGATGAGTTTTTCCTGACAATTGACAATGGATTCATGGTCATCATTAGATTCTTAATTCCAGATACTTTTATTGAATTCAAATTCCGCGATCTGCCGTGGCGGGATTCAAACCCAGGTTCCCAGATGTTATCTGGGTCTCTGGATTAGCAGTCCAGTGATAATACCACTGGGCCATCGCCTCCTCTTTTGCAGTATGCAGTGCCTCCAACTGTTTCTTGATATCATGTTGAATGAATCAAATTGGCTGAAGACTGGTATCTGTGATGCCAAAGGAGGCTGAGATGGATATCCACTTGGCACGCTTGCCTGAAATTTTGCAAACACTTCAGCCTTAACTTTTGTGCTGATGTGCTGAGCTCCCTCATCATTGGTAATGGGAATATATGTAAAGTTGGTAAATTACACCACAATTCGTGAATGATGTGGCAGGACTGCAGAGCTTAGATCTGGACCATTGGTTGTGGAATTGCTTGGACTTGTTTATCCCTTGTTGCTTATGCTGATTGACACACAAGTAGATTTATGTTACAGCTTCTCCATGTTGAATCATCAATGCTATTCATGCCTGGTGCTGCCCCTGACATACCTTGCTGCATTCTTCATCAAACAAACATTGACCCCTGGTTTGATGGTGATGTTAGAATGGGAGATATGTTGGGCCATGAGATTACAGATTGTGTTAGAATATAATTTGATTGCTGCCGATGGTGTGTGGAACATCATGGATGCCCAGTCTTACTAGATCTGTTTGAAGTGTGTCCTATTTAGCACAGTGATTGTGCCACACAACATGTTAGATGGAATTTTCAACGTGAAGATTTGACTTTATCTTCCCAAGGACCAGGAATTAGTCTTTCCTACCAGCAACCTCATGGACAGTTGCATCTCCAGCTGGCAGATTGGTGAGGATATGGTTAATATTTTGTTTTTTTCACTGTTTGCTCTCTTGTTGATTCCCTCGCTTCCTACCCCATCCAGCAACTATGTTCTTTCCAACTCAAACAGCTTGGTCAGTAGTACTTCTGCCAAGGCTATCTTGGTGATTGACAATGGTCCGCCACCCAAAGTACATTTTGCACCCTTTCCACCCTCAGTACTTCCTTCAAGAGGTGTCAACATTGAGGAGTCCTGATTCATCAGCTTAGGGAGGGTGGTACTTGGTAAACTGTAAGAGGTTTCCTTGTCTATGTTTAACCTGATAATGTGAGACTTCATGGGATCTGCAGAGCATTGCATTTTGCCCACCCCTTGTGGGCTTGTCCTGCTGGTGAGATTGGACTCAGTGATAGTGATGGTGTTGTGTATGATATGGTCTGTAAGACACAGTTTAATGAGTATGATTATGTCACTGCTGTTGTTTGACTAGTCTGTGAGTCCTAGGCCCCAGATGTTAGTAAGGACAAGGCAGGGTGGATAGGTTAATTTTGCTGTTGTAATTTCTAGTTCAGTGCCAGGCATTCTGTCCAGTTTTATTTCTTTTTTTGGAACATTTTAGCAGTTTGATACAACTGGGTTACTTACTAGACTATTTCGGAGGACAATTATGAGTCAACCACAATATAAGACATTGTAACCACATGAGTCACATGTAGGACAAACCAGGTGAGGATGACAGACTTCCTACCCTGAAGGACATGAGTGAACCAGATGGGCATTTACAACAATTGACAATGGTCTACTTCCAGCTATGATTTTCCAGACTTGTTTTGAATTCACATTGCACTATCTAGTTCAAATCTGGATCCTCAGATCATTATCTGGGTTTCTGGTCAACAAGGGCAGCAACAAATCCAATACCATTGCCCCCTCCAACAGGCAAATCCTTCAGGAGTTGACCAGTTTGCCCAGTCATGATGTTAGCAAGCAACTATAGCAAAACAACTGGAGGCCTCTCCAGTCCACAAAACCATTGATTTGAGACTAGGAGTTGAGCTCTCAATGTTTATTTTTGGCGTTTGGCAGTTTTGGGTAAATGTCACCTGTTGTAAATCTGTTAGTGTTTTTAAGATAATCTCTTACAAGTTGGTATTTATAGACCGAATATCAGTAGAATAAAAGACCATTGTGCTGGAATGTTGTACATTCTGTCTGCTTAAATCCTGTGCTACACAACGGTCACAACGAAAAATCCTCAAAACATACCAAACCGTTCACCCAAGAACAAGAACATTTACCTGTTTGTAACATCTGTTAAAACAGCAGAGTTAAACACAAATCAAAACCAATCCTTACAAAATAGTTTTTAAGGAAAAATATCTTTTGAACTCAGAACTCAAACTAAAATTTCTGACAATAACAGTGATATCACACCTCATACTTAAGTGATTGAGATAAAGATTTAAGGGATACAATATCAAAACCTACAGATCAAACTAAAATTGAGATCTTGGATAGTTGTGAAGTGGATGCAAGTTTGGGCAAATAGATAGCAGATGAAATTAATGCATTGATATATACGATCCTAAATTTATTAGTGCTAGAAACTGAGTCTGTTTCCAGTGCTATGCAATGATAGAATGATAAAATGGAGCAGCTCAATCATAATCCTAATGTTTGTCCTTTGTGCTTCTCATCATTATTTTATTCAGTCTGAGAAAGAGGAGGAGGCATGGATGATAATTGTTTCATGTAGTTCTCCTGCTCTTTTCTGTTTCACAAAGAAAGACAATTCTCGAAAGTTTTTGGACAATTTTCGGATCAGCCTTTTAGATGTCCCGATAATACCTGATGATTAAGTCCCTCAATGTTCAGGAATACTTACTGAAAGCTCCAATTTTGTATACACAAGTGGCTGAATATCAGCAGTTATGTAAGTGTGTTTCAATGTTAAAATAATGTTCATGCTCATTTCCGTAGGCTGAATACCTGTGCAGTTTTGGAAGCAGTGTTCTGCCTGCCAACTCTCGTTCTCTTTACATCCAAATATGGGTGCAACAATGTTGAACTTGTACTTTGTGGAATGATACAGTTTATGAACAAGAATAAACCTGTGGTCATAGATGACATTGGTAAGCTTTATGAGGAGGAGAGATGCAGAGAGATTACACGTTGTGGGATGTGTGACTTCAAAACTTAAAGAAGACATTGATACGACTCACAGAAAAATGCACATGGAATTCCAGATTTTACAAATTGATACAATTCAGTACAAAAGCAAAAACATTATGGGAAAAAAGTGAAATAACTTGTTAGAGCAGAGTTATAATATTATGAAAAACTGTTTAGTCCTCAAAGTAGACATCTAAATAGAGAGTGCTGCCTTCTGATTATAGAACATTTGTGATTTTCCATTTGTTTACAATGGGCACATGATTTGTCTTACAAGATCAGAGAGAAACAGTTAACATTTTGAGTTAACATTCAGAACTCTGAAACGTTAGCTCTGATTCTCTGTGCACAGATGCTGCCAGGCCTCTTGGGTTTCTCTAGTATTCTCTCTGAGTTCAGATTTCCAGCATCACAGTATTTTACATTTATTACCTTACAAGGTGACTGCACATGCAGTGAAAATGTAAACCTTCCTAATTAGATCTATTTTTGGTGCACCTAGTTGAATACCAAGGCCATGGAGAAGATGCAGAGCAGATTTGCTTCAAAAGAAATGGTTTCCTACCACATCAATTATTCTGGAACAGAGTGAGGACAAAGGCACCAATCTTCCATTTTCAATTTTCAAGAAAGTTCAAGGATGCTGAAAATATGTTCAGTGCCAAATTGGGTCAGGTGATGCTCAGGCACACTAGGATCTGCCTAAAATAGACATTTAGATTTGGTATATGTTAGTAAGAGACCTAATGCCTTATTTCAGAACCATGACTCAAAGTTTGTTAAGACTGAGCTGGGCAGGGCTTTGGCTCCTCCAACAACCTAATCAACAGCACCTACCATGAAATTTTAAAGCCACTATTGCAAAAGTAGACTTTCCTCAGGAAATAGCTTCTGAAAATAGCAAACTAGAAAATATACCATCGTACTGGAAATGAACACATCAAAGATGTGACAAAAAGAGGATATTTTTGATCCAAGGGCTGTAAATTATTCCAAATTTAACAAATAAATGTCACAGTTACAAACATGAATGGTAACAAATAAAGGTAGAATTTTAAAAAGCGTCAAAGTTTACAAAATGGAAGGAAGGCATCCATTCAATATTCTAACTGCTTTCTAGAAAAATCCAAAAACTATGTGTAATGCCTCAGTCTTAACCATTGTGCTCTGCTACCCTGCAGGCATAATTTTGACTTTGTGTGATACTATAAAATGGACAATATTGCTTAAGTTGTCCATTACATAGCTCTATTAATTTTCAGTCACACTGCACTTTTCTTTACATTTTAATTGCACTGCATTCTCATCAATGTTGGTACAGAGTTTGCTGCTGGTGATGAGGTTCCTTGTCCTTTGTAGAGATGTCATTGCACCTTTAATGTTCTGCATACATGCCTGATTTTTGAACTTAAGTTCATTTTGGAAAGGAATTCATATAGCTTGCTGTACTACATTCAATTTCTATCGACTAAAAACATCTAAGTGGCATGGGAGCTCAGTGGTTAGCACTGCTGCTTCCTGGATTCAATTCCACCCTCAAGCAACTGTCTGTGTGGAGCTTGTACATTCTCCCCATGTCTGTGCGGGTTTCCTCTAGTGCTATGGTTTCCTCCCACTGTCCAAAGATGTGCAGGTTGGGTGGTTTAGCCATGTTAAATGCAGAGTTACAGAGGTGAGTCTGGGTGGAAGGCTTTTTGGAGAGTTGGAATGGACTCAATGGCTTGCTTCCACATTGTAGGGATTCTATAAGCAAAAAAAGTCCGGTTGTTAGAATTTATTCGCTTTATTCAATGATTATGTTAACTGACAGTATAATTGTGACTTGGCTTGTCAATACTGTAATACTAGAGAGTCTGATAGGTTACAGATGAAGTTGAAAGAGATCTGATAGTTTTATTATACCTCAGGTTTAACTTACAACAAAACAAAGAGAATGTTGAACTTTACAACAAACTAAAATTTGGAAGCAATCATGTTTAAATCACACAGTGCTCCAGGGCTCTATTGAGACCACACCTTGAGGACTGTTTCCAGAATGATTACAGTTAAAAAGAAGACATTTGTGCCTTAAAACCTCTACAGAAAGCATCTACAAGGCTGATTTCTATTGTCAGAGTACTTAGTAAAAATGAAGAACCAGAGATACATGCATTTATTAGCCTTGAAATAACGGAATTGGAAGGTGACATTATAAAGCGTTGATAAACATAGATCCAGAAAATGACTTCAAATCAGTCTGTGGAATTATAAGGTAACACAGTTTCAAACTGGTGAAAGACGAAGCTTGATCTGTGCTTGGGCTGAATATTCTTTTGGAAGGAAAATTTAGGAAACAATTAAAATTGGTGTCCAGAATGGAGAGAGTATAAAGACCTTTCTGCAAGGTGAGCTGAGGTGAATCTTTCCTCATCAACACCATCTTACAATCAAACTGGCTGGATCCTTGCTGGAATGGGGCATTTCAGTGTGTGCAGCCTTGAGTTCAGAAATGTATGTGCTGCACCCTGTTGGAAGTGAGAGTTGACTGAGACATTAAAGTATCTGACACCTTTGTGAATGGCAGGAATGATAATACATTTCCCTAAATAGTGACGAGTATGGATTATGAAAGAAACAGAAGAATGAATGAGAGGAAAGGTTAAATTACAGTCAAATCAGGTATAGAATGAAATTTAAATAACTGAAAGTTTAGACTCGTACAGCGAAAGAGTCAGATAGCACAGAAACAGACCCTCCGGTTCAGCTAGTTCATGCCAACCAAGTTTCCCAAAATAAACTAGTCCCACTTGCCTGTGTTTGGCCCATATCCTCTAAAGCTTTCCTATTCATATGCCCATCCAGGTGGCTTTCAAGTTATAATTGCACCCACCATTTCATCTGGCAGCTTATTCCATGCACGTACCACTCCCTGTGTGAAAAATTACCACTCAGGTCCTTTTTAAATGTTTCCCCTTTCACATTAAATCTATGCTCTCTAGTTTTGGACTCCCCCACCCTAGGGCTATTCACCCTATCCATGCCCCTAACGATTTTATAAACGTCTATAAGGTCCCCACCCCACCCCCACCCCTCAGCCTCTGATTCTCCAGGTAAAAAAGCCCCAGTCTATTCAGCCTTTCTCTATAACTCAGATCCTCCCGTCGGATTAGGAGGAAAAAAAACAATCAGAATAGAAAAATTAGAAATAACATTAAAATTCATAATTTGACATTTTAAAAATGTCTAACAAGTTATCACCTGAGTGAATTAGATTTCTCAGTTTAAATTGTTCTTTTTCTGAACTAAGGAGGCTGACTGGCATTGCATTAGAAATTCTCCTGTTGTTCAAACAATAATTACCCGACATGATATTTGAAGCAAGCTTGTCAGGTAATTAATGTGAAAGACCAGCAAGTTCTTGGAAATAACTGAAAGTCCAAGGATAGAACGTTGCTGTCTGTGCAAAGCAACCAGCAGAGATATGTAAAGACGCCCGCTAATTCTGGAAATTCAGAACTCGTGGCATATATCATGGCTTTAATTTGCTCGACAATTTGCACGTTGTTAAAGTTATGCGTTGTTCGCACACGTATTTCTCTAACAAGGAATGGCCCTGTGCCTATTATTATGGATGCAATCTCACTTTTTCTGAACTTGTTTTTTTTCCATCTACTACTACCAACCACATCTCCCCCACATCCCAACTCCCATTGACAGCTTTCTCTATCACTACTCGCTTAAAACCTGCCACGTCTCAGATTTTTTCCAATTCAGACAAAAAGTCATTGATCCAAACTATCAACTGCTTTGCTCTTTGCACATATTGCCTGACCTATTCAATAGTCTCAGCATTTTCTATTTTATTTCTTTTCTTACTTTGTATTTTACTGCAATTAACAAGTAACTGATTATTAGCATCAATCATTGCCTGCAAAAACTATCCACAATTAATATCACACATTACTAAACAACACTAAACTACCAATTATAACATTTGCAGTGTAAATACCATATACCAAATATTTCAACAGGGCAATCTGTAAATTAAGAATTTCTACAAGCTTATGCGTACTCATATGTAGGCCCCTTTAGGTTTTGAGTGTTTCAATTTAAAAATAACCAGAAGCACAGCTTTATGTTTTAAAGAAGATGAAAGGTTGTCTAACTGTACAATTAGGGCATAGAACATAGAATAGTACAGCACAGTACAGGCCCTTTGGCCCACGATGTTGTGCCGAACTTCTACCCTAATCCTAAGGTCTATCTAACCTCCACCCCTACCTCATACTATCATCCATATGCCTATCTAATAGCCGCTTAAATGTCTCTAATAAGGCCGACTCCACTACCTTCTCCAGCAATGCATTCCACGCCCCGACCACTCTCTGAGTAAAGAACCTATCTCTGACGTCTCCCCTATATCTACCTCCACTCACTTTAAAACTATGCCCCCTCGTAAAAAACCCGAGGAAAAAATCTCTGGCTGTCTACTTTATCTATACCTCTGATCATTTTGTACACCTCTATCAAGTCACCTCTCATCCTTCGTCATTCTAACATAGAACATAGAACATAGAACATAGAACATAGAACATAGAACATTACAGCGCAGTACAGGCCCTTCGGCCCTTGATGTTGCGCCGACCTGTGAAACCAATCTGAAGCCCATCTAACCTAAACTATTCCATTATCATCCATATCTTTATCCAATGACCATTTAAATGCCCTTAAAGTTGGCGAGTCTACCACTTTTGCAGACAGGGCATTCCACGCCCTTACTACTTTCTGAGTAAAGAACCTACCTCTGACATCTGTCCTATATCTATCACCCCTCAACTTAAAGCTATGTCCCCTCGTGCTAGCCATCACCATCCGAGGAAAAAGGCTCCCACTGTCCACCCTATCTAATCCTCTGATCATCTTGTATGTCTCTATTAAGTCACCTCTTAACCTTCTTCTCTCTAACGAAAACAGCCTCAAGTCCCTCAGCCTTTCCTCATAAGACCTTCCCTCCATACCAGGCAACATCCTGGTAAATCTCCTCTGCACCCTTTCCAATGCTTCCACATCCTTCCTATAATGCGGTGACCAGAACTGTACGCAATACTCCAAGTGCGGCCGCACCAGAGTTTTGTACAGCTGCAACATGACCTCATGGCTCCGAAACTCAATCCCTCTACCAATGAAACCTAACATACTGTATGCCTTCTTAACAACGCGATCAACCTGGGTGGCAACTTTCAATGATCTATGCACATGGACACCAAGATCTCTCTGCTCATCCACACTACCAAGAATCTTACCATTAGCCCAGTACTCTGTATTCCTGTTACTCCTTCCAAAGTGAATCACCTCACACTTTTCCGCATTAAACTCCATTTGCCACCTCTCAGCCCAGCTCTGCAGCTTATCTATGTCCCTCTGTAACCTGCAACATCCTTCCGCACTATCCACAACTCCACCAACTTTGGTGTCATCCGCAAATTTCCTAACCCATCCTTCTACGCCCTCATCCAGGTCATTTATAAAAATGACAAACAGCAGTGGCCCCAAAACAGATCCTTGAGGTACACCACTAGTAACTGAACTCCAGGATGAACATTTCCCATCAACCACCACCCTCTGTCTTCTTATAGCTAGCCAATTTCTGATCCAAACCACTAAATCACCCTCAATCCCATGCCTCCGTATTTTCTGCAATAGCCTACCATGGGGAACCTTATCAAACGTTTTACTGAAATCCATATACACCACATCAACCGCTTTACCCTCATCCACCTAAAGAGAAAAGCCCTCACAACCTTCCCTCCATTCCAGGCAACATCCTGGTAAATCTCCTCTGCACCTTTTCCAACGCCTCCACAGCTTTCCTGTAATGAGGCGACCAGAACTGGACACAACACTCCAGATGTGGCCGAACCAGGCTTTTGTATAGCTGGAGCATAATTTCACGGCTCTAGAACTCAATCCCTCTATTAACAAAAGCTAACACACCATATGCCTTCTTAACAACTCTATCCACCTGGGTGGCAGCTTTCAGGGAATTGTGGACATGAACCCCAAGATCCCTCTGCTCCTCCGCACTGCCAAGAATCTTTCCGTTAACCCTGTACTCTGCTTTCATGTTTGTCCTTCCAAAATGAATCACCTCACACTTTTCAGGGTTAAACTCCATCTGCCACTTCTCAGCCCAGCTCTGCATCCTATCAATGTCCCTTTGTAATCCAGAACAGCCCTCTGCACTATCCACAACTTGACCCACCTTTGTATCGTCCGCAAACTTACTGATCCACCCTTCCACTCCTTCATCCAAATCACTTACAAAAATCACAAATAGAAGAGGACCCAGAACAGATCCTTGTGGTACACCACTCGTAACTGAGCACCATGTTGAATATTTTCCATCCACTACCACCCTTTGTCTTCTAAGGGTCAGCCAATTCTGAATCCAATCTGCCACATTTCCCTCTATCCCATGCCTCCTTACCTTCTGCATGAGCCTACCATGGGGAACCTTATCAAACTCCTTACTTAAATCCATGTACACCACATCCACTGGTCTACCTTCATCCATGTGCTTAGTCACCTCTTCAAAGAATTCAATAAGGTTTGTGAGGCATGATCTACCCCTCACAAATCCATGCTGACTATCATGAATCAAACTGTGCCTTTCCAAGTGATCATAAATCCTATCTCTCAGAGCCCTTTCCAATAATTAGTCCACCACTGACGTAAGACTAACTGGCCTGTAATTTCCAGGGTTATCTCTATTCCCTTTTTTGAACAAGGGAATGACATTTGCCTCTCTCCAAACTTCCAGCACTATACTCGTAGACAGCGAGGACAAAAAGATCATCGCCAAAGGCCCTGCGATCTCTTCCCTCACTTCCCATTGAATCCTTGGATAAATCCCACCAGGCCTGGGGGACTTATCTATCTTCAAGTTCCTCAAAATTCCTAGTACATCTTCCTTACTAACATTGACCTCCTCTAGCCTACCAGCCTGTTTCACACTGTCCTCCTCTACAACTAGGTCCCTCTCAGTTGTGAATACCGAAGAAAGGTATTCATTAAGGATCTCTCCTATGTCTTTAGGCTCCGTGCACAAATTCCCTTTACAATCCTTGATCGGCCCTACCCTTTCTCTGGTCATTCTCTTATTCCTCATGTACGTGTAAAAAGCCTTGGAGTTTTCCTTGATCCTATCTGCCAAGGTTTTCTCATGCCCCCTTATAGCTCTCCTAAGCTCTTTCTTCAGCCCCTTCCTGGATAACTTGTATCCCTCTAGAGTCTTTTCCATTCCTTGTTTCCTAAACCTTATATAAGCATCCTTCTTCCTCTTAACCAGTCGTTCGACCTCTCTTGAGAACCAAGGTTCCCTCACTCGACCGCATCTTCCTTGCCTGCTAGGGACAAACATATCGAGCACACACAGTATGCATTCCTTAAACAATCTCCACATTTCAATAGTGCTGTTCCCTGACAGCATCTGTTCCCATTTTATGTTACCCAGAATTGTAATTATAAACCTTACCCTGCTATATGTACCCATCCTTTTCCATGACTATTGTAAAATTAGCAGAGTTATGATCGCTACAAATTATTGCCGACAATTACTTCAGTATTAGCTAAAATGTATACATATCATTGTTGGTAGTCATTCACTAATGAGTATGATTGCCCACTTAGGAGCTTCCATGTCACTGGCCATAGGTTCTGTGAGTCCTTGAGTGGCAGATGATCCTGATGCTAGTGCCGCATCTCAAACCACAGCTATTTCTGGGAGGTGGAATTGGTCCGTGGTCTTGAGATTGTTGACATTCCTTTCTGCAGTTCCTTTTCCATACTTCCTTTTATAGACTGGTGTTTTCAAAAAATGGTGTCCCTTCCTACAGGAGCTTCCTCCAACTCAATTTATTCAAATATGGTTAGTTAAAAGTTTCGTAAAATTTTTACTTCTTCAGATTTATTGTGATATTACTTAATAGCTGATAAATTCCTTAGATTTTCTATTCTGTATCCTAAACTACTCTTGCCTGAAAATATGTTTTTCCACAGAAATAAAGAGATAACAAGGTGTAGAGCTGGATGAACACAGCAGGCCAAGCAGCATCAGAGGAGCAGGAAAGCTGACGTTTCGGGCCTAGGCCCTTCTTCAGAAAATCTGTAGAAGGGTCTGAAGAAGGGTCTGGGCCCGAAACGTCAGCTTTCCTGCTCCTCTGATGCTGCTTGGCCTGCTGTGTTCATCCAGCCCTACACCTTGTTATCTCAGATTCTCCAGCATCTGCAGTTCCTACTATCTCTTCTTTTCACAGAAGTTTTGTTTTATGAAATGCTGTTATAATTCAAATTCCACAAAGACCAATGCCTACATTCCTGCAAAAAATTCTTTTTAAAATCTCTGCACACCTCTCTGATTCTTTGAAAGAAATGCTAAAGGCTGAGTTTTGAATTAGGCAGTGCTAGTTTGAAATACATCAGCCTGAACTTTATTCTATTACGTAAAACTACTCAGTCTCTATGTATTACTAATTAATTAAGAGTTTGCCTAAGTACTCGCTTATAAACGCATAGCGTTTTACAGTGTGGAAACAGACCCTTCAGTCCAACCGGTCCATACTGAACACAATTCCAAACTAAACTATTCCCACCTGCCTGAACCTGGCCCATATCTCTCCAAATTTTTCCTATTCATGTACTTTTCGAAGTGTCTTTTAAATTTTGTAACTGTACTCGCATCCACCAATTCCCACATGCGAACCATCTTCTGTGTAAAAAAAAATTGACCTGCATGTCTTTTTAAAATCTCTCTCCTCTCACCTTAAAAATATGCTCCCTAGTTTTGAAGTCCCCCAGCCTAGAGAAAATACACCTGCCATTAACCCTACCTGTACTCCTCATGATTTTATACTTCTCTATAAGGTCAAGTCTCAATCTTCTATGCTCCAGTTAAAAAGTCCCAGCCTATCGAGTCTTTCTTTTTGACTCAAACCTTCCATACCCAGCAACATCCCTTCGTAAATCTCTTCCGAACCCTCTCTAGCTTCATAATATCCTTCCTATAAATCTCCTGGATTTTTTACTGTATGTCCTAAACTGCTCTTCCATTATCGTATCTCACTTATTTTGCTCAATTTTAGCAAGGAATTGACTTCCAAGCTATTGTGAGGTCAGAAATTCAAGACAAAGGGCTTTTCTGAATGTCCCCAGTTTCTAGTAGCTAGGTGCACCTAACTATTTTACTTTCAGGTTTCTGGTTGACAGGTTGGAATCCTTTCCAGTAAGGTCATAGCCTTCAAGAGTATGTAGGTATATTGCAGAAATGGGAGCAATTAGGTGTGCGTGGTTGCTGTGGGGCTGCAGTGATCCCATCTGGGATAAGATCACCATCAATGGTGCATTTTACATCCCTTTTCTTTGACGTAAATGGACTGATCACACACAAGGATTGGTGAAACTGTAATGTGGGTTCTTCACTTGAAGATAAGGCTCTGCACAGATAAATTTCACTGGGCGCTAAGTCTGGTACATTCAATTTCTATCAATTCTTCAACTGTCTCACAAGTCATGGAACTAAAGCAACAGATCCTGTAAAGGAAGGTACTAACAAAGAGTGGTTTTAAGATGCATTCTCTAAAAGGTGTATGTCATCGTTTCACAATGGTAGGATTGCAGATCACAAGGTGGAAGTCTTTTGGAACTCAGGGAGGGGGAATCATGATGGTGTACCGACAGTCTGAGAGTGGTTAATGTTTTGCTGTGTATTCTAGGTTTAGTATGCTACTTATGTCCCTGGCCTTTTTATGTAAACAGTCCATAGATACACCTAGTTCTTTACATCCATTCTCTTTACCTGGGATGATGGGACCCTTTCCTGATCACCCTACCTTCTCGTGTGACTCTGTCATCATTTCTCTATATCTGCCCTTTATACTTGATGTCTATATTTCTTTGTTCCTTTCATATTCGCTTCCTATGTGCCTCTCATCCCAAAGTTTCAGACTACACAGGGTTAGGCTCTCGGGTGCTTTGAATAATCTCCCTGGTCTGATCTGATTCTGATCTCATCCTGAGGTCAAGGATACTCTGAATTCTCCCTTCTGTTGGTTTGAGTGTTCTTGTCCAGGGTAGTTGGAGAGTTGTTTCTTCTTCTTCTAAGTAGTCCAAATTTCTACCGGTTTCTTGTTATATGAAACTAATGAATTAAAGTTTTTACCTTATATTGTCGTGGTTTCTCTCAACCACTATCTCAATAACAGCACCTTGATATTCTTTCAAAACATCATCAAAGATATACAAGGGTTAAAGAATATGGTACAAGGTTAAAGAATATGGTACAAGGTTAAAGAATATGGTACAAGGTTGCAACAATCAGTTTAGTGGCCACGTGAGCTCTGTTGTGTTTGTTTTCAATATTTGAACCTTCTCTTTATTGCTCTCTTAACCTCAGGCTTCAGCTGTCCTAATAGGTTCCTGTACAGTGGTGGAATCAAGAGTTGTGGGGAAAATGTAGGAAAGTAGATGTGCGGGATGATGGATCAGCCATGATCCTATTGAATGTTACAGCAGGCTGAAGGGACTAAATGATCTACTCCTGTTCCTACTTCTTACAGTGTTATGATCTTATAAGTCTTGAACTCTGTGCCTGTTATTGAGGTTTTGAGCCTGGTTGCTCCTTTGTTCTCCCTTCTGCAGTTTTACTCCCCTGTGGCCATCCCCTGTAATGTTAGATTTTAATGTGTGAGACAGAGATCAAATCTGTGCTCTCAAACTCCAACCACCATTAATCTTGTGGGTTGGCAATCCATCCTGTATTGATTAGCATTATAACTCAATAAAGCAAGTTTCAGGTCTTTGTTTTTGTTCAAAAACCTTATGCATTAATACCTGTCTCTCAGCTCCTCAATTTTCTTTGAGGACAAGGAGGTGGACTGGTCCCATAAACAAAGTCATACTCATGTGTGAAAGTTTAAAATTGCATTTTGCAAATTTGTGTTCCATTGTCTGACACCGTAATGACCGAATCCCATGTTTTGGGTAAATTCATTTGTATTGAAGGATTGAATGACTCCATTGTTAGGATATTGTTCAAATGGTTCACCAGATTCCATACTGAATAATAATTAATAACTATAATTGAAGCTATTTTTACCTTGAACTCAAACAAGTGATCGTGGTTCATTTTGTTCTTGGTTGTTTGCAGCACCTGGAATACAGTTAACAAACATTTCTTGTATAAACTGAGTGGCATGTGGCCACTAAACTGATTGTTGCATCCTCGTACCATACTTTTTGTTTAATTCTTGTACATCCTTGATGACGTTTTTAAAGAATATCAAGCTGATGTGCTCTTGGTAAAGCCAATCTCTCATTCAAGACCAGGAAGTTGTCAATGACTGTGAAATAAAAGCACAAAGTGCTGGAGAAACTCGGCCGATTTGGTAACACCTGCAGAGACAGAAACAGAGTTAACATTGAGACAAGACTGGACTTGAAATCTTAATTGTGTTTCTCTCTGCTTAGATGCTGCCAGACCCGAGTTTCTCCAGCACTTTCTGATTCTTTTTTCCAGCATCTGCAGCATTTTGCTTTTGTCAATGACAGCAAGATACTCAATGCTGTTCAGATTATTGGAGTAATTTCAGATTATTGGTACATACTCTGGCCATCCTTCTAGACGATATTTGTGGATTTGAGTACATTCTTTATCTTG
Source organism: Rhincodon typus (assembly GCF_021869965.1). Classification (NCBI taxonomy): domain Eukaryota; kingdom Metazoa; phylum Chordata; class Chondrichthyes; order Orectolobiformes; family Rhincodontidae; genus Rhincodon; species Rhincodon typus. The sequence goes on along the minus strand of NC_063337.1, from coordinate 43,039,390 downwards.
TTCTTAGAGACTTGCAACTTTCTTTCAGGGGAGATTCTGAGTGATAAGCATGTGTAGCTTTCAATTTCCTCAATGAAGTTATTCTGTTCAGTTTCATGGGTGGCATCCTAGAAAATGTGTCTCATGTTGTATGGTACTTTCCATGCACATATTCAGTGATTGAATTACACCTCATAACTGTTAATCTGAGTTCTGAGCAGCATCTTGGTGATTTAGTTTATGTTCAGAAGAATGACCAATAGTTTATGATTAATACTTGATTTTGAACTGCAATCCCATCACATTTTTTTATTCATTCATGGGATGATGGCATTGCTGGCTAGAACAGCATTTATTGTCCATCCCTAATTGCCCAGTGGGTAGTTAAGAGCTAACCCTGTTGCTGAGGATCTGGAGTCACATGTAGGCCAAACCAGGTAAGGATGGCAGTTTCCTTCCTTAAGGGTCATTAGTGAACCAGGTGAGTTTTTCCAACAATTGACAATGGATATATGCTCATCATTCGGATCCTAATTCCAGATATCATCTTGGGATTTGAATCTGGATCCCCAGAACATTACATGGGCCTTTGGATTAACAGTCCAGTGATAATGCCACTGAGCCATTGCCTCCCCATAACTGGCAAAATTTCACACATCCACATTAATGTTAAAGTTTCTGTTTCTATTGCAATGTAATGTTGTTTTGCCTTTATTTTACATGATCTCAGGGGAACAGTAAATTGCCCTGTGGTGTCCAGGGATGTGCAGGCTAGGTGGATTAGCCATGGGAAATGCAGGGTTATGGGATAGAGTAGGAGAGTGGGTCTTTGGAGGGTCAGTGCAAACTTGTTGGGTTGAATTGCCTCTATCTGTAGTGGAAGGATTCTATGATTCAGACAATATATCTGCCACTACTGTACTTGGTAACTGTGGATCATAATGTGCTAAAGTTTCCAAAGAGATTAAAAGTTTTTTAATCCTTTCAAAAGCAAGGTCCACATTCCAGCACCATTGTTGACCCTATCTCCAAAGCTGTTCTAAGATTTTGTTACCATCTGCCAAACATGGTAGGAATTTGACAACTCGGTTCTCTTGATGGTAGAACTTTTAAATCTCTGTGACATTCTTTGGCAATCACAACTCTGTTATAGCTTTAATTTTTGGTTGGCAAATCTTTTCCTCTCTTGAACAATTTGTCCAAGAAATTTTATCTTAGGCTTAACAAAAGCATGTTTTTTTTTATTAAGTTTTATGCTTGGCAATCTGTCAGGCTTTCAAGACTGTTCTTTGGTCATGTTCCTCTTTTGTGAATCCATCTTGTCCATGTGGCATTTGCACCATTGATGTCTTTTTAATGCACTCACCATTATTTTCTGAAAATTTTCTGAAGCAGAAGCAATCCCAAGAGGTAAACTGTTAAAATGAAAGTGCAAAAAATGTGATATAAACATAGTCAGACATCTAGATTCTTCATCAAGGCTCAGTTGCCAGAAACTACTGTTGGTTCGATAAATAGAGTGTTGTTGGCAGGTTTTCTTAGACTTTCATCCACTGACGCCATTGAGTGAATTCAATATTTTACTGTTTTGTTTGACTGGTTAAATCCATGCAGATTCTTATACAGCCATTTGGTAACTGGAGATACCTCTTTATTGGTGCATCCTTTCAATTTTGACTTTAACTTTCTCAGAGAGTAAGAGTCTTTCTTTGGCAAGAATAAACAATTGGGCTTAGCATCATCTCATAAGGTGACATGATATTTCAGTTCTTAATTTCTTCAGTCATGAGAGCAATTTTGGAAACTCACTTTGAAATCCAATGGTAATGTTCACCATCAGCAATCTCATCAATCTTATACATCAACCTCAGCTTTAAGCATGTGTTTTTACTTAACTGAGAACAGTTTTGATTTCGAGTACACACAGACTTACAAATTAGATGCAGGAGTAAGTTATTCAGCCTATCAAACTTAATTTATCATTTCATAAGACCATGGCTAAATGTGATTACTAGACATTCCTGTCTATCCCCGATAACTTTTCACCCCCTTGCTTATCAAGACTCTACCTACCTCTGCCTTAAAAATACTCATGTTCTCTATTTCCACTGCCCTTTGAAGGAACCCGTTCGATAAACATGCAGCCCTCTGCGAGAAAAGATTTCTCCTTATCTCTTCCTTAAAAGGCCATTCCTTCAGGTCACTCACTTGTTCCATCTTTGTCCTTTGTGTCCTCCTCACAACCAGTTTCCAACCTATCTTTATAGCATCAGTAAATTTGGTGACAATGTAGTCTATCTTTTCATCTAAATCATTATTAAGAAAATAAATAATTGAGAACCCAGCTCTGAAACCTGTATCACTTGGCTAGTTACAGTTTTCTAACTCAAAAATGATTCACTTTTCCCAACTTTCTGTTTTCTGTTAGCCAATCCTCGAACCATATTAATTATTCACCTCCAACACCATGCACTCTTACTTGTACCTTTTATGTGGTACCTTATTCAAATGCCTTTTGTTAATCCATATACACTATATCTTTTGGTTCCCCTTTATCCAGTCTGCTTGTTGGATCTTTAAAGAGGCCTAATAAGTTCATGAAACACAAGTTCTCATTCACAAAAACATGTTGACTCTGCCTGATTCTATTACTTTTTTTGGTGATCTGCTTCTTCTAACATCTCTACACAAGAGCAGGTCTGACACAGCACATAAGACCAAAAGACCATAAGACATAGCAGCAGAAATTAGGCCATTCAGCCCATCGAGTCTGCTCCGCCATTGAATCATGGCTGATAAATTCCTCAGCCCCATTCTCCTGCTTTTTCCCCGTAACCCTTGATTCCTTTGATAATCAAGAACCTATCTATCTCAGTCGTAAATGTACTCAATGACCTGATCTCTACAGCCTTCTGTGGCAGTGAATTCCATAGATTCACCACTCTCTGGCTGAAGATGTTTCTCCTCATCTCCATTCTAAAAGGTCTTCCCTTTACTCTAAGGCTGTGCCCTCGGGTCCTAGTCTCTCCTACCAATGGAAGCATCTTCCCAACATCCACTCTGTCCAGGCCATTCAGTATTCTGTAAGTTTCAATTAGATCTCCCCTCATCCTTCTAAGCTCATAATGAGTATAGTCCCAGAGTCCTCAAATGTTCCTCATATGTTAAGCTTTCCATTCCTGGGACCATTCTCGTGAACTTCCTGTGAATCCACTCCAGGGCCAGTACATCCTTCCTGAGATATGGGCCCCAAAACTGCACACGATACTCCAAATGTGACCTGACCAGAGCCTTATAAAGCCTCAGTAGTACATCCCTGCTTTTATATTCAAGTCCTGTCAAATTAAATGCCAACACTGCATTTGCCTTCCTGACTACTGACTCAACCTGCAAGTTTACCTTGAGAGAAGAGATAGAAGGAACTGCAGATGCTGGAGAATCTGAGATAACCAGGTGTGGAGCTGGATGAACACAGCAGGCCAAGCAGCATCAGAGGAGCAGGAAAGCTGACATTTCGGGCCTAGACCCTTCTTCAGAAGTGGGGGAGGGGAAGGGTGTTCTGAAATAAATAGGGAGAGAGGGGGAGGCAGATAGAAGATGAATAGAGAAGATAGGTGGAGAGGAGACAGACAGGTCAAAGAGGCGGGGATGGAGCCAGGAAAGGTGAGTGTAGGTGGGGAGGTAGGGAGGAGATAGGTCAGTCGAGGGAGGACGGACAGGTCAAGGAGGCGGGATGAGGTTAGTGGGTAGGAGATGGAGGTGGGGCTTGAGGCAGGAGGAGGGGATAGGTGGGAGGAAGGACAGGTTAGGGAGGCGGGGACGAGCTGGGCTGGTTTTGGGATGCGGTAGGGGGAGGGGAGATTTTGAAGCTTGTGAAGTCCACATTGATACCATTGGGCTGCAGGGTTCCCAAGTGGAATATGAGTTGCTGTTCCTGCAACCTTCGGGTAGCATTGTTGTGGCACTGCAGGAGGCCCAGGATGGACATGTCATCTGAGGAATGGGAGGGGGAGTTGAAATGGTTCGCGACTGGGAGGTGCAGTTGTTTAGTGCGAATCGAGCGTAGGTGTTCTGTAAAGCGATCCCCAAGCCTCTGCTTGGTTTCCCCGATGTAGAGGAGGCCACAACGGTAACAGCGGATGCAGTATACAACATTAGCAGATGTGCAGGTGAACATCTGCTTGATGTGGAAAGTCTTCTTGGGGCCTGGGATGTGGATGAGGGGGGAGGTGTAGGGGCAGGTGTAGCACTTCCTGCGGTTGCAGGGAAACGTGCCGGGTGTAGTGGGGCTGGAGGGGAGTGTGGAGTGGACAAGGGAGTCACGGAGAGAGTGGTCCCTCCGGAAAGCAGATAAGGGTGGGGAGGGAAAAATGTCTTTGGTGGTGGGGTCGGATTGCAGATGGCGGAAGTGTCGGAGGACCTTCAAGACCACTGACTCCCACAGCTACCTAGAATACACCTCCTCCCACCCACCTTCCTGCAAAAATGCCATCCCCTATTCCCAATTCCTTCACCTCTGCCGCATCTGCTCCCAGGATGAGGCATTCCACTCCCGTACATCTCAGATGTCCTCGTTTTTCAAGGACTGCAACATCCCCCCCTCAGTGGTCGAGAACGCCCTC
>NC_063337.1:42979658-43034389 GCF_021869965.1 Rhincodon typus | reverse complement strand
TACCACCCCACCAACCTCTGGATCCAACGCGTCATCCTCCGACACTTCTGCCAGCTGCAATTCGACCCCACCACCAAAGACATTTTTCCCTCCCCACCCTTATCTGCTTTCTGGAGGGACCACTCTCTCCGTGACTCCCTTGTCCGCTCCACACTCCCCTCCAGCCCCACCACACCCGGCACTTTTCCCTGCAACCGCAGGAAGTGTTACACCTGCCCCTACACCTCCCCCCTCACCCACATCCCAGGCCCCAAGAGGACTTTCCACATCAAGCAGATGTTCACCTTCACATCTGCTAATGTTGTATACTGCATCTGCTGTTCCCGTTGTGGCCTCCTTTACATTGGGGAAACCAAGCGGAGGCTTGGGGACCGCTTTGCAGAACACCTACGTTCGGTTCGCACTAAACAACTGCAGCTCCCAGTCGCGAACCATTTCAACTCCCCCTCCCATTCCTCAGACGACATGTCCATCCTGGGCCTCCTGCAGTGCCACAACGATGCTACCCGAAAGTTGCAGGAACAGCAACTCATATTCCACTTGGGAACCCTGCAGCCCAATGGTATCAATGTGGACTTCACAAGCTTCAAAATCTCCCCTCCCCCTACCGCATCCCAAAACCAGCCCAGCTCGTCCCCACCTCCCTAACCTGTCCTTCCTCCCACCTATCCCCTCCTCCTGCCTCAAGCCCAACCTCCATCTCCGACCTACTAACCTCATCCCGCCCCCTTGACCTGTCCGTCCTCCCTCGACTGACCTATCTCCTCCTTAACTCCCCACCTACACTCACTTTTACTGGCTCCATCCCCGCCTCTTTGACCTGTCTGTCTCCTCTCCACCTATCTTCTCCTCTGTTCATCTTCTATCTGCCTCCCCCTCTCTCCCTATTTATTTCAGAACCCCCTTTCTCTCCCCCATTTCTAGGCCCGAAATGTCAGCTTTCCTGCTCCTCTGATGTTGCTTGGCCTGCTGTGTTCATCCAACTCTACACCTTATTACCTTGAGAGAATCCTGGACTTGAACTCCCAAGTCTCTTTGCACTTCAGACTTATGAATTTTGAATACTGAATTTGAACATGTCCTCCAACATGGGTACACAAGCAGGGAAGTCCTTTGGGATGAAGCCAATGTGGATCAGATTAATGATCAGGGTATCCAATCCTTGTTCTAGCTGGGTTGGATTTGGGACCTGCCTCCTTGCCTTACCTGTGGTGAAGGAGAAAGAGACAATGTGGGTTTGATCTGCCTTTACGCAGATAATTAATAAGAATATTTAAAAAGATCATATTACAATTTGGTAGAGTCAATATGGTTTAGTGAATTGGAAATCATGTTTGATAAACATATGATCATTCTTTGAGTGTTTAACACTCCACTCCTGAATTGGTTACAAGAGTTTGATTTAAAAGGAAGATTATACTGTCAATTTAATGATTAAGTTCTTTACTTTGTATAACACTTAATTGAATATAACTCGGTGTAATAAATAAGTCACCAACGTTCTATAAGTTAACAAGTAAACAGTTAATGTTATTTCTTGAGTTCACATAACCAAAGGTGCAGAAGTTATTAACAAAACGTTTATAATGTACAAGAATACATACTAATGCAAAAGAAAAAAATCCTCACAATCCCCACGAATGCAAAAAGGGGCAGGAAAATTCTGCAGAGTATTAGATCTTAAATATTGGCCAAGTATGATGTAGGGTCAGGAAGTAAAATTATTCATGGGGATTATGCAACGGTTTGTTTCCAGTGTTCGGTCACTCTCCCTGCAATAGCTACTCGTACGGAGTTTCTTACTGAACTCGTCACCATGTAGTTTCGTGTGGGAGGGGCAGATGGTTGTGATTCTCAGGTTCACTTGGAGATGGTGGAATTGATTTGAAATTCCTTCTTTAGAACTGTCAGGTGGCAGCAATGAAGACTTCTGGTGGACCGTCAAACTCAGCACATGGGCTTTGACGAGAATTGTTTCAAAAAAAAAGAAAGCGAAGGGTAAGACTGTTTCCCTTCTTTTCTGTGCTAGTCTTTCTTCCTGAGTGTTGATGTTAATTCAGAATCCAGTGCTTCTGTTATACCTGAAGACCTAGCTCATGTGACCTCTCAGAGAACACTGCAGATTTTGTGTCTTCCCATCTTTTTCACAAATGCAACAATTTATCTATGAGCCAGTTTCAGATTTACTTTAAAAACTTATTGTTTTCAAAAATTCCTTATATACAGTTTATATTATAAATTAATAGTTTAGGTAACCCGACTTCATAGTAATACTCATTTATTTCAATTGTGTTATCATTTCATCCACCTTGTTATGAATGTTGTGTGCATTTAGATAGAAAGCCTTGAATTCAGTTGTTTCTAAACATATTCTATAATCTGACTTTACTTGCTGATGCACTCTTAATTTTGTTCATTCTGTCCCTTCCTGTCACACTCTAATTATTGCCCACGTCATTACTTTGATAGTATTGTCTTGTTTTTTTCTCTTTAACTTTCCAAATACCTGCACATGAACATTGTGTCCTCACTATTTAGTTTAAAGCCCTCTCCATGGCCTTAGATATGGTCCCAGTAAAGTTCAGATGAGGACTGTATGGGCAGTATCACAACAACTTTCACTGGTGCTGCTGTGAATGCCAATGCCAAATGAATCACAATCCATTCCTCCCACACAAATTTTTGAGCCACACATTAACTTGCCGATCTTATTTATCCTATGCTAATTGTTCTTGCTCAGGTAGTAACCCAGACATTATTACCTTTCTGCTTCTGTTTTCTAATTTAGTCCCTAGCTGCTCATACACCATCGGCAGAACCTCTCTCTTGCTTCTACTTATGTTCTTGACACTAATATGGATCATAAAAAGGTGGATACTCCCTCTCTAAGTCCAAGGCAACACAGCCTTCAGCACTCATGCTCTCCACTGCAGAGAATATTTCCCTGCCTATACTGTCCCCTATTACAATTGCATTCCTCTTAACTGAACCCACCTGAATGCTCCCTTGTTCCCATGCTTAGTTTCCCATCCTCCCTAAAGCACCTGCTCTCATCCTCTCAAGTTGCAAGAATATTAAACTTTATGGACAATTGCAAGGACTGAGGCTCCTCCATCTCCATGTTCTATGTTCCATAAATGGCTCAATCACAATCATACCCAATCATACCCAATTGTCTGTGATAGGGGATCAAATCAGAAGCACCTAGCTGAAGTGTTGTGACTGCCTCCTGTGATAAAGTGTCCTTCCTAATGCATTGCAGTGTTTGAAGCTTGGATTCCAGCTTTTCAACTGGGAACCTAAGTTCCTCAACCTGTGGATGTGTCTTATTGTATTCCATTTAACTAATTCATTTTCAAGTTTAGAAAGATAATTCAACTGTTTTCTGTAGTTGTATTGTGTAGTTTATCTGGTTAAGCTATGAATTTAATGCAACTCCTATGTTACTCTAGCATCGGTTAAAATTAGTGGCCCCATTTAGAGATATCCAATTTTAAACTTACCAACCACTCACTAATGTGTTTCCTTATTAAATGCCTTTGAACACTCATCAGTTAATGAAAGCAGCAATAAATGTATAAAAAGGAGAGTTTACTGCATAGAAGAGGCCACTCAACCCAATATGTCCATGCTGGATCTCAACAAGAGCTAGTCACCTGCTTTCACTGTCCTGCTTTTTCCTGTAACGCTGCAATTCACCCCCCACTTCAGATAATTATCCAAATCTCTTAGAATTAATATGTCTTCACTAGGATCAGAGGCAGAGTAGCCCATGTTCTAACCACTCTCTGCTTAAAAAAAATTACTCATGTCCTTAAACCAATCACTTGAAATTATTTCATCTTGTTCTCAAACTTTTTCCCACTGTAAACTGCTTCTCCAATCAACTTCGCACAATGCCTCATGATTTTGAGCACCTCTATTAAATCCCCTCTTAATCTTCTCTTCTTCATATGATCCCAAGTGAGGAGCAGGAGCAGACCATTTGGCCTTCCAGCTTGGTCTGCAATTTGATAAGATCATGGTTAATCTGATTACAACCTCATCTCCACATTTCTGTCCATCTCAAGAACCTTCCACCCCTTGCTAACCAAGAATCTAACCACTTCCTGCCTTAACAATTTTCAAAGATTCCATTTCCAGTACTTTTGAGGAAGGGAGTTCCAAAGACTTACATCTCTCTTGGAGGAAACAAATTCACCTCGTTTCTATCTTAGATGGGTGATCTCTTATTTCAAAACAGTGACTCCAAGTTCTAGATTCTCCCACAAGAGGAAGTAGTATCTCAAAATTCAATCAATCAAGACCACTCAGACTCTTAAATGTTTCAATCAAATGTTTCAATCAAATCTTTTACTCTTCACAGTCCCAGTTTTTCCAACTTATTCACATAACTGAAGCTTCCTTCAACCCTCAACTCATTTTTATGAAAGTTTTTGAACTCTTTCGAATATCTTCATATATTTCCTAAAATGTGGTGTCAAGAAGTGGACACAAAACCCTAGCTGAGGCCTAACAAATGTTTGATACGGGTTTGTGGTAACTTCTTTGCTTTTGTCTTCTAATTCCCTCTTCAAAGTTCAGCACCCCATATGTTTTATTATTTCTTTTCTTAATTTGTCCTAATAACGTCAATGATTTCTCCACATATTAATATTGAAACTTTTAAGATCCTGAGGGGTCTTGAAAGGTTGGCTGTTGAGAAAACGTTTCATCTTGTGGGAGACTCTAGAACAGATGAGATGAGGATAAACTTCTTTACTAAGAGAGTTGTTAGGATTTGGAATGCACTGCCTGGGAAAGTGGTGGAGGCAGATTCCACACAAGGCTTCTAAAGAGAAAATTACATTTGAGAGTGATGAATTTGGTGGCCTGTGGAGATGGGGCTAGCTGGGTAACTCTTTCAGGAGCTGGTACAGACACGATGAGCCAAATGGCCTTCTTCTGGACCATAAAAGACTATAATTCTATATATCACCAGATCTCTGCTGATTAAGTATGATTCACCCTTGACAAACCATCTTGGCATTTCTTAATTATTCTATATTTATCCAAGCAAATGTGAATTTTGTTCTTATTAATCATTTTTAAAAGCTTCTCATGACCGAAGTTAAACTGACAGGCATGTAATTGCTGAGTTTATCCTTATACCCTAAACAAGGATATAACATCTGAAATGTTCTTATTTTGACAAATGCTTCCAAAATTTTTAACTTAATTTTCCTCAGTATCTATGTTTTTTTGCCAACGATCACCTGTAACTAGCATTGAAAGTCTGCACCAGGGACCCTCTGTGTGCACAGAGAGGGACCAAGCTGTATTTCAGGGCTGCTTGCTTGCTCTCCAAGTGCTCACTCACTTAGTGCCTGCCTCCACACTCACACCACTCATTTCATGCCTTGTTCAGCCAAGTAACGGAGGAAGCTTGCCTTGCTGGTCAGCAGTCCTCAGTCAAGGGGCCACCCATTTTACTGTAGGCCAGTGTATTCAAAAATCTCGCACATTCTCCATGAGCAAGGAGCTTATGTAGCCGACACGCTGCATGTTCACCAAGCAGCCATGTCTCAAAGTCTTTGGGATACTATTCTCATGGACACAGTTATCAATGAGGAGATCCTAGCACAGTAAGTCAAGGGCAGGCTGTCATACCAATCTAGGGGATTGACCACAGCCAGGCATCCAGTTGGTGTGATCTCAATCAGTTGGGAGAGTGAGTCACAGTCAGTCATGTGGTTCCATAGAGGCCAGTCCAGAGTGGGGGGAGCGTGGTGTACAGCTAAAGCAATTGGGAAAAAGTACAGCCACCTGTCAGTTCTTATCTGAAGCTGCCTGGTTAGGGCACTCAAGGGGACAAGCCATGGTCAGTCTGTTGGCTATGTCCACAGAAACTGAAGCAAGGGGAAGTGGGAGGAGCAACGGTGGCCATTACCATGAGACTGAGAATTGGAAAGTAAGTCTTTGGGGCTGGGTATTGCAGAGGGTTGATGAGAATTGTGAAAGAGAGAGGCAACAGTATCTGTAATGGACATACATGTTAAAGCAGGTCTGAGAAGCAAGTCCCATGTGAGATGTGATTGTCTACGGTGAGAAGCACCCTGGTTTCAGGGGGTAAGGGGTGACATTGAATGACCACACCTGGCACAGTCACCTCAAATGCCAGGACTGTGGGGGATGGGTAAGGTTAGCATGTGCAGGTGTACATAGATAGGTTGGGTAGGGACCTGAAGAGCTGTGAAGCCAATAAGGTTTAATGGAAGGGCTACCAAGAAGAGAATTTGGATTTTTAATGGCTTGCATAGCACTGACCAGGGAGTGCTCACTGTCATATTCTATCATGTTAGAACGCAAAAACATGCAACTTTGAAGGAAATGTTTGCAAACGACTTCTGGAGTAGGCAGGGTAAGTGACTCGACTTGGGAGGAGGAGCAGCTGCAGAATCCATCAATGTTAGCGATTTTAAAGGGAAAGAACATTGCACACAAACCCATGCACTGTACATGAGACAGGCCTGAGGGGTTCCTATTCCATGATTGCATTGCCTCAATCTGTGCGTTGCACTTCCCCATCATAGACACAGCTGAACAACACATTGACAGCTAGACCTTTGGTCATAGGAGTCACAAAACAATAGGGATGTTGGACGAAGAGGACCAAATGTGTCAGCATGAAGACTTGGGAATTTTGGGAATTTAGTGGCAATATTTTGAGGATAGTCCAAATCACAGAAGAGGAGGTGTTGGAAGTATTAGAATGTATGAAGGTGGATAAATCTCCTGGTCCTGACCAGATATATCCAAGAACAATGCAAGAGACTAGGAAAGAAATTGTGGGGGCCCTGGCTGATATATTTGCGTTATCGTTAGTGAAGGGTGAGGTCCTGGAAGCCTGGAGGATAGCAAATATTGTGCCCTTATTGAAAAAGGGCTGCAAAGAAATTATAGGCCATCAAGCCTAACATCTATGGTTGGTAAGTTATTTGAGAAGATTCTGAGGGATAAGATATACATGCATTTGGAAAGACAGGGATTGATTAGGAGTAGTCAGCATGGCTTTATGCGTGGGAGATCATGCCTCACAAATTTGTTGGAGTTCTTTGATGAAGTAACCAGGAATGTTGATGAGGGCAGGGCAGTAGACATAGTTTATATGGATTTTAGTTATGCCTTTGATAAGGTTCTACATGGTAGGCTGCTCTGGAGGGTTAAATTGCATGGAATTCAGAGAGAGCTGGCAAATTAGATACACAATTGGCTTGATGGTAGGAAGCAGAGAGTAATAGTGGAAAGATGCTTATTGCACTGGAGGCCTGTGACTAGTGGTGTGCCTCAGGGGTCAGTGCTGGGCCCATTGCTGTTTGTTATCTATATCAATGATTTGGATGAAAACGTACAAGGCAGGGTTAGTAAGTTTGCAGATGACATTAAAATAGGTGGTATCATGGACAGTGAGGAAGGTTATCAGAAATTGCAGCAGGATTTTAACCAGCTGGGAAGTGGGCTGAGAAATGGCAAATGGAGTTTAACATAGATAAGTGTAAGGTGTTGCATTTTGGAAAGTCAAGTCAAGGTAGGTGTTTTGTGGTGAATGGTAGGGCCTTAAGGAGTGTAGTGGAACAGAGAGACCTTGGAGTTCAGGTGCACAGTTCTCTGAAAGTGGAGTCACAGGTAGACGGGGCAGTGAAGAAGGCTTTTAGCACACTGGTCTTCATCAGTCAGGGCATTGAGTATAGAAGTTGGGAAGTTATGTTGCAGTTGTACAGGACGTTGGTGAGGCTGCGCTTGGAGTATTGTAATCATTTTTGGTCACCTTGCTATAGGAAGGATGATATTAAACTAGAAAGAGTGCAGAAGAAATTTACAAGGATGTTGCGAGGACTCAAGGGACTGAGTTATGTGGAGAGGTTGTACAAGTTAAGATTTTTTTCTTAAGAGCTTAGGAGACTGAGGTGGGGATCTTATAGATGTGTATAAGATCCTGAGGGTCATGGATAGGGTGAATGCACTCAGTCTTTTTCCCAGGGTTGGAGAATCGAGGATTAGAGGGCATCAGTTTAAGGTAAGAGGGGAAAGAATACATGGGAACCTGAGGGGCAACTTTTTTTACACAGAGGGTGGTACCCATATTGAATGAGCTGCCAGTGGAAGTGATTGAGATGGGTACATTAACAACATTTAAAAGGCATTTGGACAAATACATGGACAGGAAAGGTTTAGAAGGATATGGACCAAGTGTAGGGAAACAGGGTTAGCATGGAGGGGGGGGGTGGACATTTTGGTCAGTATGGACCAGTTTGGGCCAAAGAGCCTGATTCCGTCCTGTCGGACTCTATGACTGTATGTCTCAATTGCCATGTATACACATTATGTGACACTATATTCTAAATTCTGTTCTATTCCCCTGATGTACTTATGTAAGGTATGATTTGTCTGATTAGCACACAAAACAATACTTCTCACTGTATTGTGGTACATGTGACAATAATAAACCAAATCAAAATTCCTTTTCCTGCCAAATGATGCAGCAGGCTCTCAGTACAGACCTCTATCCACGAAATTTCACCCGTGACCAGGAAGCCGTGCCTGATACTATCACCCAACCATTTGAGTCTACAGAGAGAGACTAACAACTAGATGTTAGGTTAAAGCAATGACATGACACAAAACTGCAAAATCAGTTACAGTCCATTGTCACCCATGCCTCCAAAGTGCCCTCAGTAAGTCTTTTTCCAGCTGTCTCTATACCCCCCATGTCTTCTGTCTTCATGTTCTTACTGACTGGAGCTGGGATAGATGGACCATGCTCAACAGTGGAGCCTGTTAGCCCAAAAGGTTTAACAGGTGACCTTGGTGGGTGGCGGGGCGGGGGGGGGGGGGGGGGGGGGGGCTCGGGAGGTGGTGTGGATTGGGAACAATTGTGCCTGCACAGATCAGGCACACTACGGGACATCTTATTAGAGGCAAATTAACACTCCTCAGTGTGAACTTGCAAGCATCAGAGGGGTTAGGCACTGTGGATATAAAGGGCTTGGCCACCTCTGGAGTGTCCTGAGAAGAGACTTCTGTGTATGGTTCTTCCTCTGGCTGGATGCTGGTTTGCCCTGCCCTGTCTCCTCCTGAGGACCAGGCACTAGCAATCCCCCTCCCTGCCTCGATGCAGTGCAGAAATGTACATGTCTCCTGCATACCCTGAAGGTGCTGGGCCTGGGTCTCCATCTCAGTAGCCAACTGGTCCTTGGATGCAGACAAATAATTGCATGATTAGCTGCACCGATATAGCCTCTGGGCATTGAGGTCTGTCGTGTCCCAAATAGCTGTCCTACCACTCCCGCACCTTCCTTTACATGTGGATGAAGTTCCTGATGGCTGGGACTACAGAGTCCTCTCCTGCCTGGGGCTGAGCAGATGCCTGCCCTCCTGCAGTCATTGAGTTCCAGCGGCCTGGAACATTTGTTCCTCTGCCAGCGGTGCAGCTGTCATAGTGAGATGCTCACCAGATTGTCCTCCCACATTTGCTAAGCCTAATGTTCCCAAGGAGATGTCAGTATCTGGGTTGGTGGGGATTACAGGAGTCAGCATTGCCAATGCTTCCTCAGAGGCCTTGGCACTTCAGTCCTCCAAGGCCAGGGAGCAGATTTCTGGGGTGTCAGCTATTTCTCCATGGTGGTGATAGAGATGCTGGCTCCACTTGTAAGACACAAGGAAGTGAAGGCATCGTGGCAAATAGTTTAGAAGTGCTTTACGATGACTGAGAATGACAGTAGGGTTAATGTGAGAGTTGCAGTGGATGAAGAGAGTGGCACTTACTCAGTTGGTGGTCCTAGTACTGTCCTGCGAGGACCAGGATTCTATCCTCATTGATGATGTCAGGCCGCCTCCACATTCACTGGATTGCTCTGCTCTGTTACAATCATAGAATCCCTACAGTGTGGAAGAAGACCAATCATCCCACTGAGTCCACAATAACCCTCTGAAGAGCATCCCACACAGGCCCACCCTTTCCCTGTAACCCTGCATTTACCGTGGATAATCCATCTAGCCTGCACAACCCTGGATGCTATGGGCAATTTAGCATGGCCAATCCATCTAACCTGCATGTCTTTGTACTGTGAGAGGAAACTGGAGCACCCGGAGGAAACCCACGCAGACACGGGAAGAATGTGCAGACTCAACATAGACAATCATCCAAGGGTGGAATCAAACCCTGGTCCCTGGCACTGTGAGGCAGCAGTGCTAACCACTGAGCAATCTTAGGAGCTGTCTTCTCCTAAAATGAGGGAAAGGGAAGAATCAAATGAGTTGAATGTGGGCGGCTTGGCTGTTAGTAATGGTGTGAGTGGTCAAAACTTGGGGAGGTATTGAGGGAGTAAGGGGGCAACTCAGAGGGCAATCAGGGTAAGTGGTGTGGGATCTTAGGATGGGTGAGAGTGGGTGAGGGAAGATGTTGGAGGTAACAGTGAGAGTGGCAGAGTATGAACCTTGGTAGGAGATGGATGTAGTAGCAGAGAGACAGTAAGGGTGACATGGCAGAGAGCAGAGTGTGGCACTGCTGGCCATTTGTGTGCACCATTGTGACAGCACTGACCTGGGTGGAGAACTGAGACAAGGCTGGCATGGTCTGGTGGTGTGACCTCCAGGAAGAAGGATCTCCTTTGCATCACTTCCTCCAGTTGGAGAATAGTGCTGCCATCTTCCCAATCTCTGACATCTTCCCTAAACAGATTGACCATGTAGAGCAGCTTTGGAATAGACCCAGCTCATCTGGGTGCTCAGTGGGCTTATCAAGATGGCACGGGTACAATGGATGTTCAGAGTTGTTCCAGGCAGAGTGCATAGTAAGATGGGGTCAGAATCAGATCTGAGAGATGCCATAAGGGTATGGTATGTAGTTAATGTGCCATGTTTGGTAAGAAACACTGGGAATACTTGCCAACCTTGCAGTAAAAAAAAATTCTAAAAGCCTCAATGTAACTTGAATTTAGCTAAACATTGTAAGATTCAGCCCTATGGCTTGGGTACCTCCTTGTTCCTTGGTAAAGACTGCTGCAAAAACAGACTTATTTAGTGCCTCAGCTATGTCCTCTACCACCCGTCATTATTGCTTTCTTAAGTCTCTAATCAGCCCCACTCCTACTTTCATCATCCTTTGCTATTTACATCCCTGTTCAGAATGCATACTGATTATTAAGTGAGATACACCACGGGACTCCAGCATTTCCTGTTTGGTTGTCTTCAACTGCCTGTCCTTCTTGCCTGTGTGCCCTTGAGCTGTGGTGCTATCACATTTATAAACTTACTATTCATGAAATCTGTCTTTTCATGGATGTGCCACCCTGGCGTAAAGTACGACTCAATCTCCAAAACCCAGAGCTCATACTGCTGCAGTTGATGACACTTTTTCTACCTGTGTTTGTCTAGGACATGGGAAATGCGCTGGAGTTCCCACATGGATTAGAACGTATACCCTAGAATTCTGAGTCGTCAGCCTTGGCTTCATTTATTACACTATTTATTTTCTGATTTGAATTTAAAAAAAGGTTAGCAACAACTCACCAATCAGCTGCTTATTTTGTGCTGAGATCACTTATGTTATCGGGGGCTAATTGAATGTTTCTACTTACCTGCTATTGAAAAGTTCAAACCTTTTTAGTGTTACTACTCCCTCCTATTTGTTGTCATTTTGTTCTCCATAGCTCCGTCAAAAGGTGAGAGGGGATTCAATTGAAATGTATAAAATTCTAACAAGGGTAAATAGACTAGATACAGGGTGGTTGCTTTCTATGACTGGGGAGTCTAAAACCAGGGCTCATAGTTTCAGGATAAGAGGTTAAACTACTTTGTATCGAGATGAGGAAATATTTCTTCACTCAGAGGGTGGCCAACCTGTGGAATTCACTTACCAGAGAAGGCTGTGGAGACCAGGTCACTGGGCGCACCCAAGAGAAAAATTTATAAAGTTTTAGATATCAAAGGCATTAAGGGGTGTGGAGAGAAAACAGAAGTATGGCATTGAGATAGAGGATCAGCCATGATCAAACTGAATGGTAAAGCAAGCTTGAAGGCCTGAATAGCCTACTTCTGATTATAGTTTATATGTAATTAATTGAACACAAATTGTAATATGTCAAAAAGCTTTCAAGTTTAATAATTTATCTCAGTTGCAGTACTGAGTTTCCTTAGGCCAATGTTTTAGGCCCAACCATTTTCAGTCACTTAATCGATAACCTTCACTCCATCATACGGTGAGATATGGGGATGTTCCTTGATGAGTAATGCGCAGCATCATTCACAAATACTCAGACACTGTGCCAAAGTGAAGCAAAACCTGGTCAGCATCCAGGCCTGGGATTATAAGTGACAAGTAACATTTGTGCAACGCAAGGATCAGGCAAAGACTATTTCCACTAAGAGAGAATCTAACCACCTCCCCTTGGCATTACCATCACTAAATCTCCCATTCTCTGCAGCTTGGGGGAGTTGCCATTGATTAGAAACTGAAGTAGATCAGCCACATGGAGAGGTGGTGGCATGGTGGTAATTTAAAACTGAAATGCAAAGGAATTTCTTCCCTCAGAGAGTGGTGAATGTTATACATTAATTTTTCCCTTACCTCCCAGTTTAGAATCTACACCTGAAACATTAGCTGTCTTTTCTTATTTCAAACACTTATGGATTGTTTCCAACATTTCTACTTGTAATGATGATTGTCAGCATTTACAACATTCACGATCTTTTCAGCATAACTCATACTTTTTGCTTGTCAATTTATTTTTTTTCATATCTAGAAATAATGATAAATCAATAGCTGTAATTGCTGATCATAATCAAGTTATTGTTTTTTGCTGTTCACATTAGAATTGTGGAACAGACACAGCAACTTAAAGTTTGAAGAGCAAATAACAGAACTAAATTAGTTATAAGGCAAAAATAAAAGGTAACATTATTTCTGAGGATCATTACGAGAGCAAAGCAAAAGTACTTCAAAGCCACAGTAATCCCCAGCCAATGCTGACAATTATGCGAAACCAGATGGCACAGAGGGTTAGCACACATTCCCGTTGCCAATTTGGTCAGGGATTCGAATCTATGTAAAGATTATATGGGATTAAAGGGCTCTGACTGCTGTGGCTTGTTAAGGATTCAAGATGTAATGTGTTTGGCTGGCACTAATGCAGTTTCAAATTGGTAAAGATGCTCACAATTGTCAATACCTCTTAGAGGATAAGTCCTCCAATTGCCATTGGCTATGGTGTAGATTGGAATGAGCACCAAACATAACCTTCATCCTTTCTACATGATTTTAAGGCAGCCCTAGGCAGTTCTTTCCCAAAAGAAAGGAGACCTTCCCTTTAATATGAGAAAATATTTCATGTGTCTATATTAAGATGCATTGAATTTTTTTTAAATTCATTCATGAGATATGGCCAGCACTGGCTAGACCAACATTTATTGTCCAGTGGGCAGTTAAGTGTCAACCACGTTGCTTTGGCCTGGAGTCAGATGTAGGCCAGACCAGGTAAGGAGGGCAGTTTCCTTCCCTAAAGGACATTAGTGAACCAGATAGGTTTTTATAACAATCAGCAATGGATTTATGGTCATCATTAGAATATTAATTCCAGTATTCTTTTTTAATTGGATTCAAATTCCACCATCAGCCATGGCAGGATTCAAATGCACGTCCCCAGAACATTAGCTGAATCTCTTGACTAACAGTCCATCAATAATACCACGAGGCCATCACCTCCCCTTGATTTCCCATGATTCTAAAACTTACTTGATCAACAAAATACAGCTGTTATTTATAATTTATTGTGGGTCATCATGTTTGGCCCACCGTATCCTGTTTGCAACAATACATATTCTATTTGCCTCAGAATCTAACCTAATGTTCCTAACTAGCTATTTCTCCATGGTTAGCTGTGCAGTTACAGCATGTGCTCTTGTGATTAAACTGGTTAAGGTGATCAAGGGACCAAGTGGGCTATTCCAACTCCTAATTCAGGCATTTGCAGGTTGTTTATATCACATCACAAGTAGTCTTTGTAGATGGCTTCAATAATTGCTTTCCTGTGGTGGTACGCTGTTCATATGCATTTTCTGGTATGTCTGTATCAATGGAGCAGGGATGTTCATTTGTATAGTCGGTTGGGCGTTTAATTATAATGGGTGGTGGGTATCAATTTGGAATTCACCTGTGCTCACTTATAGGGATAGGTCTGTCATCTGTGGCTACACACACTTCCGTTCATGAAGTGGGCGGGGGGATCTCTGCAGATGCATTGGTAACCAATTTTGCATATGCTTATGCTGACATTTCATCTGTGGCCATATCATCTAGTTGGTGGCAAACTTTCTGTTGATACCACTGTCATAATACATTACTTGTTGTTCACAATGCCTATAAATGAACTACAGGTTATGGGACTAAAACGTTACATTCTGTTGAGGAGGTGATTGACAGCAGTTCAAGATATACCATGCTAAATGACTCTACATCGCATATCACAACATATAGCAACAATTGGAGTATTTAGACAAGATGCCATACTTGTTTCAGACAACTGCCATTGAATAGGTCAGTGGGGTTAACATGTCACAGAATCATAGAATCAGTGCAGTATGGAAGGAGGCAATTCAGTCCATCATTTCTATGCCAGCCCTCCAAATGACCTTTTCACCTGCTTTCTCCACGTGATCCTTACACTCTATTTCATTTCATATAAACATTTAACTCCCTGTTGAATCCCTTCATTGAACCTACTTTGACAACTTGTTCAGGTAACGTATCCCAGATTCTAACCACTTGCTGGATGAAAAGTTTTCCTCATATGACTTTTGCTTCATTTATTAGTAACTTTAAGTCTATACCTACTCATTCCCAGTACTTTAATGAGTAGGAACATTTTCTTCTCATTTATGGTGTTCAGACCTCTCAAGATTTTTAATATTTCAAACAGATCTCCTCTCAACTTTCCATTTTCCAAGGAGGACATTCATCATCTTCATCACTGAAATTCCTCATCCTTAAGAACTAATCTTGTAAATCTCTTTTGTTCTATTCCCTGTGCCTTCCTATCCTTTCTAAAGTGCAACAGCCAGACCTGGATTTAATACTCTAGCTCGGGCTGATTCATATTTATGTCTCTTCACTTTGTTTATGATAGTTAAGGGTGAAGGCAATCTGTTGCTATGTCATCTGTTTAAGTACCTCACAAATCACCTCCTAATCACATCTGTTGTTATAAAAACAGTGGCATTTCTCACGTCTTTTGTTGTATTTGTATTTCATCAATCTAAGTAGGATTTGAGTGAATCTATTAAATGCTGCTAGGACATTTCCTGTTGTGGGAATCCAGAATGAGGGAGCATAGCCTAAAAGTAAAGGCTCTTCCCCTGAAGACATATGATCAGGACTTTACTTTGTTCGTGTTTGGAATTCTATTCTCTAACAGAGCAGGCTCGATAGGCCAAATGGCTTACTCTTGTTCTTTGTACTTTTGTCTATTGTGTCTATGTTATTAAATTAAGAGGGCTAAAAGGGGACATGAAATATCTTTAGCAAACAGGGTTAAGGAAAATCCCAAAGCCTTTTATTCATACATAAGGAGCAAGAGGGTAAGTAGAGAAAGGGTTGGCCCACTCAAGGACAAAGGAGGGAAGTTATGCGAGGAGTCAGAGAAAATTAGTGAGATTCTTAATGAGTACTTTGCGTCGGTATTCACTGAGGAGAGGGACATGACGGATGTTGAGGTTAGGGATAGATGTTTGATTACTCCAAGTCAAGTCAGCATAAGTAGGGGGGAAGTGTTGGGTATTCTAAAAGGAATTAGGGTGGACAAGTCCCCAGGTCCAGATGGGATCTATCCCAGGTTACTGAGGGAAGCGAGAGAGGAAATAGCTGGGGCCTTAACAGACATCTTTGCAGCATCCTTGAGCACGGGTGAGGTCCCGGAGGACTGGAGAATTGCTAATGTTGTCGTCTTGTTTAAGAAGGGTAGCAAGTTAATCCAGGTAATTATAGACCGGTGAGCCTGACATCAGTGGTGGGGAAGCAGCTGGAGAAGATACTGAGGGATAGGATCTATTTACATTTGGAAGAAAATGGGCTTATTAGTGGTAGGCAGCATGGTTTTGTGCAGGGAAGGTCATGTCTTACCAACTTGTTAGAATTCTTTGAGGAAGTGACAAAGTTGAGGGAAGGGCTGTAGATGTCATATACATGGACCTCAGTAAGGTGTTTGATAAGGTTCCCCATGGTAGGCTGATGGAGAAAGTGAAGTCGCATGGGGTCCAGGCTGTACTAGCTAGATGGATAGAGAACTGGCTGAGCAACAGGAGACAGAGAGTTGTAGTGGAAGGGAGTTTCTCAAAATGGAGAAATGTGACCAGTGGTGTTCCACAGGGATTTGTGTTGGGACCACTGTTGTTTGTGATATACATAAATGATCTGGAGGAAGGTATAGATGGTCTGATTAGCAAGTTTGCAGATGACACTAAGATTGGTGGTGTAGCAGATAGTGAAGGGGTCTGTTGGAGAATGCAGCAGAATATAGATAGATTGGAGAGTTGGGCGGAGAAATGGCAGATAGAGTTCAATCCAGGCAAATGCAAAGTGATGCATTTTGGAAGATCCAATTCAAGAGCGAACTATATGGTAAATGGAAAAGCCCTGGGGAAAATTGATGCACAGAGAGATCTGGGTGTTCAGGTCCATTGTACCCTGAAGGTGACAATGCAGGTGGATAGAGTGGTCAAGAAGGCATATGGCATGCTTTCATTCATCGGACGGGGTATTGAGTACAAGAGTTGGCAGGTCATGTTGCAGTTGTTTAGGACTTTGGTTCGACCACATTTGGAATACTGCGTACAGTTCTGGTTGCCACATTACCAAACGGATATGGATGCTTTGGAGAGGGTGCAGAGGAGATTCACCAGGATGTTGCCTGGTATGGAGGGCGCTAGCTATGAGGAGAGATTGAGCAGATTAGGATTATTTACATTAGAAAGATGGAGGTTGAGGGGGGACCTGATTGAGGTCTACAAAATCATGAGAGGTATAGACAGGGTGGATAGCAAGAAGCTTTTTCCCAGAGTGGGGGACTCAATTACTAGGGGTCACTATTTCAAGGTGAGAGGGGAAAAGTTTAAGGGAGATATGCGTGGAAAGTTCTTTATGCAGAGGGTGGTGGGTGCCTGGAACGCATTGCTAGCGGAGGTGGTAGAGGGCGTGATGGTGTCATTTAAGATGTATCCAGACAGATACATGAATGGGCAGGGAGCAGAGGGATACAGATCCTTGGAAAATAGGCAACAGGTTTAGATAGAGGATCTACATTGGTGCAGGATTGGAGGGCTGAAAAGCCTGCTCCTGTGCTGTAATTTTCTTTGTTCTTTGTTCTTTCTTTGTATCATAATCTTCTTGGTCTTGTACAGCCTCCCATTATTAACAAAGCCTATGATGTTAGATGCTTTATTAACTGCTTTGATGACTTATGCACCCAGATCCCACTGTTCAACACATTTAAAGTTTAACCCTTTGTTTTATCCTAACTTTTCACCTTCTTCCTGTTAAAATGAATCACCTTACATTTCTCCACATTGAACACCAACTGCCACATACTCCAGAGCATCTATTTCATTTTAAGATCCTAAACTATCTAAACTATAAATTGTCTCTATGCACCAAGGTCTAAATCATTAATCATATTAGGAAAACAAAGGTCTCAGCACTGAATTCTAGAAATCTCTACTGCAAACATTCATCAGTCTGAGCAACAGTAATTATCCATTACTCTCTGTTTCTTCCTACTCGGTCAATTTTGCATCACATTGCTTCCATTAGCTTCAGTCTTTCTCACAAATTTGTTGTGTGGCATGATAGCAAAAGCCTTCTGGAGATGCATGTATACTACATTAAGATCAACCTAATCATGTACAAATATTACATTCCTCAGGCACGTAATATTGAGCTATTATTTCACAGAGGAGTATACTTCTAGTTAGCGCTTCATGCTTCGAGTGATCAAAGGTAAGTTACAGTATGCAAACTTTACACCCTTGTTTACTCTGATGATACCATGATCATGTCTCTGAAAGACACACTGATATACCGACTGTGAGATATAACACAATATCATTGTAACTACTTTATAATTTGTCACGTCTCTAGTTTCCTTGCACATATGTTCCTTAATGATCCTTCGTTCTAGTTGTGGCCTGTAGCCTGCACGTGCTCTAGTCAAATTAATTCTTTCCTTGACCTCTCTTCGACATCTTCTTTACTGTACTGCAATGCTCTTCTTAATCAACCCCTCAACTTCTTAGACATTTCCTATCTTCCCTGAACACCTCATATCCGGGAATATTAACACCCAGTCCTGCCTTTCCGTGAGCCAGGTCTCCTTTATTGATACAATGCTGAATTTCCACTCGCCATTTCATCTCCAATCTTATTTCCCACACCCCATGCATTCACATCCCAGTAACCCTGATTCACAGTTCAGTAGTGTCTCCATTATTCTGACTGTACTATGAGTGACTATTCTTGCGCTACCTATCGCTCTCTAAATATGTGTGCTTTTTGTATTTGTGCTCTCTGATATTTTCTCCTGTGTTCCCAAAATTCTGTTGGGTAATTTTTGAAACCCTCCCCAACAGCATCGGCAAAATACCCGACAAGTAATCCTGACTCTACTCAGGAATGGACTCTCTGACCTGGACCAGTCCCATCTCCCCCACAGCTAGTCCCAATGACCCAAGAATTCAAATCCCTCCCTCTTGCATCAGATGGGATCTTAGAATAAAAGTGAAATAATGTGGAGAATGAGGACTGTACAGTGTTTCTCTACATTCAGTTCTCTGGAGCCCTCAACAACTTAAAAGGTTGGTGTCACAAAGGAGTCAAAAATACAATTTGGGAAAATAATCAAATAAATTAATGATGCTCCTAAAGGAACCCATTAATCTATTTTTAAACAGCGTGAAAGATCTTTGTCTTCCTGCCTTATCCTTTAATTACATGTTCTTTTCAGATGTGACTATAAATTAAAAACACAAACATTTTTGTGCAAAAAATATTCTAAATCCATTGAACGCCTCATTTCAAAAAACTGAGCAACAATATATTTTTCATAGTCGTGAAATTTTCACAGCTCCCCCTTGTCATAATATGTCACTAACAATTTCTTAAATATGGCTGCATTAATATTAACATTGCAATTGCAGGTCTTATCATGAGGCAAATTTATCAATCTTATTGTATTGCCTTTGCTTTACTTTTTCCAAAATATTTTCCTTTAAGCATAGACAAGAGTTTAGTAAATATCTGATTGATGCACAGTTTCCTTTAGGTACGGAAATCCTGTGGAAAGAATTTAATGGCCTCCTTGGTGTGGTTTTGGTTTTGTAGTTGGTGGGTGGAGCATGAAATTAGCTTGAACAGTGACTAGTAAGACTCAGCTTCCTTCATGCCTCAACATGATTAAATCCATGGTGAGAAGGCCCATGGAGAACCGTTCTGTATGCAATTAATTCCCACTTCACTGCTGTTATTAATCTAGCAACAGGAAGGGACTCATCATTATCTGACCATAACAAGCAACCCTGTGTGGGGTACCTTGTGGATAGCAAGGGACCATCCTTAGTCCAAAGGCAGTCATTCCCTCATTGAGAACCTGCACATTGGCAATGGGGAGAGAGGCTTTTTAAGGGCTATCTCCTGCACTCACTACAGAAGACCCTCATCCATCCCGCCCTGCAACATCAGCATATGACAACCACTCTCCCCTCTCCCAGCAATGGGAAGCTGGAATTTACTACCTGTGGGGATGGTAGAGGCAGAAACTTTTGTAACAGGCAACAAGTATTTATATGTGCACTTGCAATACCTAGGCATACAAGGCTATGGATGAAATGCTGGAAAACAGGATTAGGATAGCTACGTGGTTATTTTTGACTGGCTTAGATGCAATGGGCCAAAGAGCCTTCTTTCTGTGCTGCAGGCCTCTCTGACAAACTGAGCACTAACATTTGGTGTCATTCCCTTGGCAAACCCATAAACCAAAATAATTTACCCAAGAGTTTCCTGGACTTCTATTTTTCTTCTTATTGCAACAGAAAACCAATCTAATCATAGAGTTTAGCTGGCCTCATCTCACACAAGTTGTTTGTGCCATTTGCAGTGACAGTTCTCCTTCAACTTCCACTTTTCCTTTGGACCAGCCAACCATACAACTTTTGAATTTACTTCCTTCATATTGATATTGCTGCCAAGTCATAGGCCGAGGACATACGGGACAGAATTGCTTCTTATTCAAGAAAATTGCAATTGATGCCCTAATAATTAATACAATCTCATTAGATTCCCTTTCAAGCATTCCTAAGTGCTACTTCAGATTTTCAGAACTTTTTAAAAGATTACAGATTTTCCTTAGTATATTACTTCCAGGTTGTAGGTCATTGTGTAATGATTTTCATGATACAAAATCCTGAAAAACCTTAGCAACAAATCCCCAATGAGTTATCAAGAGTGAGCAACATGTCTGGTGGTAGTAATATATTTCAACATCTTTATCCCAGGAGACTAAAGTTTTAATTTACTGAGCACATTTCTCTGTTCTATAAATGTATGAATACTTCTATTAAAAATAGGAGATTTATTTTATAATTTTCATTGGTGCTCTGCACTCTCTGAAGCAATTGATTTAGACTGTACTCCACGTTAGTACCTCACCTATGTGCCTGCTTGTCCTTTCTGTCAACTGTCAGCGGGAACATTGCAGCTGGACCTACCTATATTGTTTCCTCCCATTCACACGTGCATTGTGACCCTGTTCTGCACATCTCAGTCTCTGTCAATGTAGCATCCTAAATGTGAATTTTTTGATTTAGCCCTGATGCTTGACAATTTTTCATTCAATAGTCCAGGATGTGACTCTCACAATTTTGCTCACCTCTGTTAAATCTCTTTACAATTTTCTCTGCACTAGGCAGAACAATCCCAGCTTCTATACACTCTTCACATAATTGAAGTTTCTCAGCTCCTGCATCTTTCTGGGAAATCCACTGTACAAACCTCTCTTGCCCTTCTCATCTTCCTTCAAACTTTTCCCAAAATGTAGTATCCAAAATTAGAACAACAGCTCAATCTAAAGCTGAACCATTGATGCATAAAGTTTTACAAAAATCTCCTTGCTTTTGTAAGAACTTATTCAGCAAAAGCGTGCTTATAGAATTAATAGACGGAATTTTCCCCTCCTTGGTGTGACAAGGGCAACGGTGAAAAAGTTGGGAAAATGTGGCAAGAATTAAATATAATAGAACCAAAGGTTTTGCGAATTTTCCCTTATACCTAAGATTATGACTTCAGAATTTCATTACTGAGCGGCAGTTATCTTTTGTCCATGAATTTGCATCTTGTTATTAGCCCAAACCACTAGTCTCAAACATGCTCTCAGATTATCTTTCACATCACTTCAGCTCTACAACACTAGTCTTTAGAGCTCAGGGACACCTACGATGTGGATACCTCTGCCAGGCCATGTTGCACACGAGGACACACAAATATGTGCATCTGTACAGGATATGGCTTATGACTTTTAGTTTGCTTTCTAAGCACTCAGTCACTTCATGTTTAGTTGGAGGCTGCTAGACTGTGTGGCTTGCACACCTTGTTAGCGCAAAGGGAGAGGGAGGCAGCTTGTCTATCATCTGGAATCCTTCAATGTTTCAGAGTGTCTGTAAGACTGAATTGTAGCTGTAAAATGCTTGTACATCCTTTAGAACAGTGTTGAACCCGCAAGAGTCATATTCTTTGCACCTTGTCTCAGCAGTCCAACGTGGAAGAGTGGGCATGGGAACTGCCTATTGGACATCTTTGAGATTTGAATGGCAATGGCACACCCTTGAAAAGATGAAAGATAGGGTAGAACTTTACCTGCAGAGATGTGCAGAAACATCATTCACAAGGTGTGGAACACTCTAGCGTAATCCCTGCACATTATACCAAGCTTCATTGTAGTTCAGATTAGAATGTAAAGCCTTGCCTGCAGTCATCAATGTCACCATTCAAGGATCCATGATATCTGAGACTATCTGCAAGGAGTTGGTATTTTTGTGAGTGATAGCCATTACAACTTCTTTTATCTTTGGATGCTTGAAAAGGCTGACCCTCTCTCACATGGTGTGACTTAATTAGCTCTGTCCAATCAACCTTTTATAAGACTGCAGATAAAGATGAAGAGTTAATGATAATTATAAGTCATCCTTGCCTCCTTCATTTATTTTATTCTCGTTTTCCATCCACAATGTCTACCTGCAATATGGGCTTGTCCAGCTGGGCTAGAGACAGCATGTCCTGTCATTGGCCCTTTAGCAGAATTATGCCATTGCCGTTGGGCCATTTGGCCTGAGAAAGCCAGACCCACTGAGAGTCCCCTGTCCAATATAGGCTCACCGTCCTCAGCTGGAGTCTGTGCAGGCTTTGACATGGTAGAGGGGACAGACACCTTTGAAGTGTCTTGAAAGGAAGCTTCTGTGAATCCTTTTAATGGCTCGTTCTCTCTATAGGTGCCTGCTGGCATCACCACATCTCCTTGAAAGAAAGGAGTACCTGGAGGAAATTTCGGTTACCTCATTCCTCTCTCGCTTTGCCATTTATGAGCACCTATACATAGAATGCAGGTCTGTGCTCAATCTAGCAGATGCTGAGTGGACTGGGCTTGGATCTCTACAGCAGTCACCAGCCTGTCCATGGAGGCAGCCAGATGCACTCATGATGGGTTTAGCTCAGCACTGATAGTGTCAACAATCTCCTCCAACTTTCAGTTCAGCTTTGTGACTGTCTCTGACAAATTTTCCTACTGCTCCTGTGCCTGCCTGAGCATTTGGACAAATCATTAATGGCTGAGGCCAGGAGATCGTTTTCTGCTTAGGACTGACCTGGTGCCTGATCTCCAGTAGCCCTCAGAGAGTCAGCACCAGGGCCTTTCTCCCTCAACCAGCTGCAGAGATTTACGCCTGATGTGCTTATCAGATTATACTCCCATGTTTGATCCAGCAACACCCAGCCCATCTTGGCGATATTGAGCTGGTGGTGGGCACATGTGAATTCCTGGCCAGTGCACCCATTAGAGCTGAGTTTCTTCCTCCTTTGGTTCTGAGTGTCTCTGAGACCAGTCATGTCAGGGTGGAGTACAGTACATTGCTGTCAGACTTTCCTCCGGCAGTTCATATCATTGGAGAAAGCAAAGGCAGAAGGAACAATATTAGGTAAGTTTCTCCTTCAGAAAATCGGCAAAACACATTGGGATGTGGAAAAGCCTCCTTCTGAGGATACTGAAATAACTCCACAAAGGCCGGTATCCTGTCACCAAATACCATTTATTATCATGTGCATAGTACATGACACTGAACCAGCTAGCTCTGAGCTGGCTCATAGACTGAGCAGAACCCCTGACACTCCTGCTTATATATGTCAGCCTGGACTCTCTGATTGGAGCAGGTTAACAGCCCCAATCAGGGAACTCATATTCAATGAGATCCACCAGGCTGCCCTCAATCCATTCACTACAGACACATTGGTGAGTAAACATAGATTAGCTGAGCAAAACTAACTTCTTAGTCCTATTCCCACACACCAGGCTTTGTTATCACATGGTCTGCTATTACATATAACACATTGTTAGCCACTAATAGTCCCCATGAGCAGCTATTCATTCTCCTAGGCTGACCATTATCCACTCCTTTGTCTGTCCATCTGTTCTTCTTTCCCTTTGGGCTCTATATCCACCTATTGTTTATTCCTTAACCCCTCCCCCCACCCTATCTTCTGCATTAAAAAATAACTTATTCCTAGCTACCATCAGTCCTGAAGAAGGACCATTGAACCCTGAACATTAACTCTGATTTCTCTCCACCGATGCTGCCGGACCTAATGAGATTTTCCAGCAATTTCTGTTTTTGTTGCTAGCAAAACTAGCGTTCTATTCTAATGTAACATGCACTGCACATTGTGAATGAAGCTGGTAGCAGAATTTGATAAATTAATATACCTTCACTAATATAGTATAAGTAAACTGTGAGCATAGTCTGAAGCCCCAAAAGCAGAGCATTTGTCAGGGAATAGCAGTAAGGTATATCAACAAGGTCAGGATAGGATAAAATATGTGTTGGGGTTTGATGGTTGAAGGGGATGTGTGGAGCAAGCAGTGGCCTTTCCAGTTTATGGATTTGCAGAGGAATATTCCTGCTCCTTTTAATTCCACAACTGCATGAGCCAAAAATGTCATACTGTCTATTTGGCTTCCAATGGCCAGCAATGAAGATCACTAGTTAGGTTCCTGTGTAGCAGTCTGCTCCACTTGAATTTCACCAGAGAACTTTACCTATACATTAATGCCCTGATTTTTACAGGTGATCACTAGTTTCTAGATGAATTCCCTGAACTCCTGCTGAGCAGCTCAGTTTAATATGAAGGATGGCACATTGCTGGGCATGGAATATTGAACACTTAAGCTCCCATTTTGCAATTGTTAAATAGATGTAACAATCTTAAATTCCTCACCTAAAATATTTTAAGTGGACACCCACCTTCAAAACCAAATCTGCAGAGTGCTCCATCATTTTCTATTTATGTTCCGCCCTTCCAATACTTCTTTGACTCCAAGATTAAAATCCTCCAGATGAGGATTTAGTTTGAATGACAATTAGAGCCACAGTGTTTATATAGTTTTATTAAAGTAATTGTTTTATTGTGCACAAGGAAAACATGTAAATCAATGCCTGAATGATGCTTCAAAAATAATTTTAAGATTGAGTTCAATGTACAATGTCAGAGCCGATTTCACACAACGTAAATGTTTGAAACATTTGAATGCACATTTGGTAACAAAGTAAAATGATTTTCTCATCCTTTTTGTAACACTTCAAAAATAGCATTCATTCACAGAACAAATTATTTTTGATAATTTTACAGAAACATTGACTGCCTTGTTACAATCATCACTGGAAGAATTTAACACTAAAAGCCTTCACTGGCTCCTAAACATTTAAATAACCTAAATCTGAATCTTCTCCTTCCAACTCCATTTTGATTTAGCCCCTTCTCTCTCCCTCACCTTTGATGACTTACCTTGCCTTTAACAGGCTTTGCAATTCAATTGGAAAGCACAAATGAATTACTGATGGTGGTTAATAGATAAAATAAAAATACTGTGGGTGATTTAGTGACAAAGAAAAGAAAGTTCCTTTGTGCGTAAGGGTACTTCTGGATTAAAAAACATACAATCTTCTACATACCGCTCCCTTATCTTTGATGGGTTGTGTTTCCCTTAATGGATTTTAGATGTAAATTGAATAATTGGAAACAGGGATGATTTACTGGTAGTGATTAAAAGATCAAAAAAAAACCACGGATGATTTGGTAATGTGGAAAAAAAAATCAGTTGTGTGTAGGAGGACTTTTCGACACAGAAGAAAAATCTGGATCTTGTTTACGTGGTGCAGTGTAGTGTCCCTATCTCTGGACCAGGAGGCTCAGGTTCATGTCCCACCAGCACCATAAGTATACGATATCAACTCAGAACAGGTTGATTTGGTAGTGGTAAAGAAGTTGTGTGTGAGAATAATAAAGGAAAAGAAAAACTCCGGATCTTAGGGTGCTTTTGTGGTAAAGTGGTTGTGGCTGTACTTTTGAACCAGGAGGCCAAGGTTCAAGTTTAACCTCCTCCAGAGGTGTGTCACTGAATGGTTTGATTGGAAAGAATATAAGTCTGGATCTTAGGGCTAAGATACTGATATTGCCCTTCGACCTCTGGAACAGGAAGCCTGGGTTTAAGTCCCACCTGCTCCAGAAGTATGTAGGAACATCTCGGAACAGGTTGATTAGAAAGTATCTAAGAGAAGAACATGCCAATTGCATTTGAGGAAGGCTGTTGTGGTGCAATGGTATTATTCCTCCCTCAGAGCCAATGGGCCTGAGTCCAAATCTTACCTGCCCTAGAGGTGTGTTGCAACATCTCTGAACAGATTGCTTCGAAGAATGCAGATCGTGAAAAAGTGAAACGTAAGTTTCTCTTATTACCTTTTTTGCGGTCAATGACAATAATTTGATGAGAAACTGCAGTTTTATGGTAGTTATGGAAATTGGCAATTCTTTGTGTTAGAGGGCAGGTACGGAATATTGGTGAGATGTGTGAATTTCGGGAAGTTGTCACAGCTGCTGACTGTTCTGCCTCATGGATAAGAATTAGTTGCTCTGCTGATCTTAAATACCACATGTAGATTTCTTCTGGTTGGGAAGTGTAACAAACATGAAATGGAATGAAAGTCCAGAATGTGACAGCATAGTCTATGATTAATTGCCAGTCAATTAACAACCTCAAATTCTTCCTTACAGCTGGCATGAAAATAATGAGCCAGATTTTCCAATGCCAAAGCTGAGTGGTGTTAACATCCTCCACTACTGCACTTTGTAACATATCAGAGGTCCTGATGCTTACCCAAATGATGTATTTGCCCAGGAACTTTGTTTTTTCAATGGACTGATTGACACTGCTTCATGAATGTCTCCAATATTGATCCACAATGTCAGAGACTAGGGCCCAGATACATGCTACCTACCCAGATACTTAGCCCAGAATTGTCACATTGTTTAATCTCTAGTGTAACTGTAATTAACACTGCAACTCTACCCAGCATCCCAAAGAAGCCCAACCACATCCCTACCAACCAACTACCCATCCCTGTTAACAGACCCACTCACTCACTTATCCATTGAAAACCTTTGAGATCTTTAAACACTGAACTGAAGGTGTCAGTTCCTGTCGGAAGAAGAAGCTGTGTCATAGAATCATGGAAGCCTATAGAGTGGAAGCAGGCTATTTGGCCCATCGAGTGTGCAACACCCCTCCAAAAAAAAATCCCACATATACCCTTCCATATTTCCCCACAGCCAATCCACCAAACCTACGCATCTTTAAATGGGGGAAGGAAACCCATGCAGGTACAGGGAGAATATGCTAACTCCACACAGTGACCCAATACTGGAATTGAACGCAGATCTTTGGTGTTGCGAGGCAATAGTGCTATCCCCTGAGCTACCATGCCAGCTGACCTTTGCAGTTCTCCTCTTCGATCTTCCTCTGTGTCACAGCTGATGCTGCAGCTTATTTCTGCAGCCCAGACAGAAAAAAACTGGCTGAACGAAAAGGGAAAGGTCAGGCTAAAATGATCTTCACAGTCAGAAATGATTGTAATAATCATTCTAACATCATTACTGACCAGAACATCTGGACCAATCTGACTACAATCACTCACCAACTGCCTTTCATGTAGATTTTTATGAAAGCCACATGCTTCATGTTCTTCTTGCTGTTTGATGTTGATTTTGACTTTGTGTGATTGTGTAAAATGGATGACAGTTGCTTCACAGCCTGTTTTACATCTCTCCTAATTGACCTCTTAAATGTAAATAAAAATCAGCAGAAATTTAAAACAGGCTGCCAATTTACAATTGCACCATTTACACATACACAAAGCTCTATCACTATGTGTGTCAAGCAATTACCATAAGCATTGAGACGGGTAACGTTCACTATCTGTAACAGTTTGACATACCTTTAGAAAAATGTGCTTATTTCAGAAGGACACACTCTACGCCACACACACCCCCAAGAAATAAAACCTGTTATCATGTTATAGATAGCAAGAACTGCCGATGCTGGAGTCAGAGATAACACAGTGTAAAGCTGGAGGAACACAGCAGGCCAGACAGCATCAGAGGAGCAGGAAAGTTGACAATTCGAGTCAGGACCCTTCTTCAGAAATGGGGGAGGGGGGAGGGAGCTCAGAAATAAATAGAGAGAGGAGGGGTGGGGCTGGGGAAGGTGGGTGGGATGGTGATAGGCGAGTGCAGGTAGGGAATGGTGGGGATTGGTCAGTGAGGTGAGAGGAGCGGATAGGTAGGAGAGAAGATGGACAGGTTGTGTTAGGTCAAGGAGGTGGGGATAAGAGGGAGGGTTGTTCATGGGATGAGGCCAGGGGTGGGGAGATTTTGAAACTAGTAAAGCTCACATTGAGACCAATGGGTTGTAGGCTCCCAAGGCGGAATATGAGATGCTGCTCCTCCAGTTTCTGGTTATTGTTATGTTAACAGCATTCTGTCTACTTCTGTTAATGATGACTTGCTGGACATGATGTGAATTTTATTCTCAAAACATTGAACAAGGTTTGCATGCTGTTGCATATCTCACAGATAAACTCATCTGCCGGCATTTTAACTGTGGCATGCCATTCGCAATGGTGGAACAGTAAGTGGGCATTCTTTTCACTTTCAAATACACTGCTAAATTAATCTCTGCATCTCAACTCACATTTCAGTGCCTGCTTAATTAAGTCACCCACCACATTACATTTTCCACTCCTGCAGGCTCCAAAAAAACCCATCTTACCACCACGTGCATTCAGATATTATTGAACTAATTTCATTTACACCTCTTCAACACAGCACTTTCTGTTTTGTTTCAAATTTCCAGCGGCTGCCACTTTCTGGTTTAATCCCAATTAAATTTGTTTGTTCCTGTTTATTTTGTTTGGCTAACACCAAAAATGTCTTGTGAGCAAACGATTAGCTCCCACGAAAATCTAAACAGAATGCAAACTCACAATTTAACTCACTTCTAGCTCTGCTCAATCATGTCATCACTGCTTGGAAATGGTATGGGTTTTCCAAACTGGATCATTTTTAATTAGCAGGGAAGTGTCTTGTCTCTGACTTTGTCGAGACAATGAAAAACCACATCTGCTCACTATCATCTGTGTAAATCAAAGGTACATTGTGAGAAATAATGTGAGTACCTGCATGTAGTATGCTTACACAGTCCACTGCTGTGAACATGAAGAAATTTAATTCATCATGGTAAAATTGGTAGATCCCTCATTGGAAATCTGCAAGGGATAATTTGATACCCACCACAATACGGGTGTGCGAGCAAGCATAGTGCTCAAATAATCTCTGCACATTGTTTGAATGTGATTGTTGCATGTAGTCAGCACTTGTTGTGCAGTTCAAAGCTACATGTGATAACAGACGGCCCCCACCTGTAGCATCCTGGAATCCTCAAAGTTAGCCTGCACCTCTGAAAGTGGAAGTGCAGATTTTTTTTCTAATCCACCCATTCTTACAAACTTCTGGAGCATGTGGGATTTGAACCCAGGTTTCGTGTCCCAAAGTTAGGGACACTTCCACTTTATCAATACCAACCCCTCCTAGTGGAAGAGTGTTCTGGCTGGAACAGGTGCGTAGAATCCTTCAGGAAGAAAATGTGAATAGGGAAACAATGAAGGTTGGCACAACATGAAAGAGTGGGAACATGAAAGATTTCAAAGCTGTGCTGGAAACCTTTGGAAGAAACAGAAATAAGAACATTGTCCTGTCTCTGTAGGGGCCAGGAGACTCTCCAGACACACATCAAAAGGTATTAAGAGCAGATGACCATGCAGGTCAATCCCTGGTCATGAGTTGGCATTAAGTTGACATAGGGCATATAAAGTGCAATGAGCATGCCTGACTGGACACAGGTTGGCTTGGGGAGCAGAAGAAGTCATAAGGCTTGTCTGGGGGGCACAATTTGTCATGAAGGTCTTGAGGAATCTCAGGGTATAATTGGGGCCACCCCAGACATGGAGATTCTCCCTCTTTATTCCAAGTGTGAAGATAAGTGTTTTAGATGGCAACTATCATACTATACCCGGCAGCGAGTTAACTGTTAGGGTCATCTGCCAATCAGCTCATTAATAGCTGAGAGGTGAGTAAGTCTCTTTTGCCCTATCACAGGCTTTAACTGAGGTGGCCTGGGTCACCAGAAGCAGCTGGCCATTGACTGGGCCGTAGCTTTTAAATTGTAAAGTTCACCAATCACAGCTTACTCCTTGAGGGATTCAGCAGGGAGAAGTTGTGATTTTCATCAGGGTTGGGTTGTGGGGAGAAGGGAATCACAGGTGGTTTGGAAGCAAGGATATTGATGGTTTTTAGAGATCAACCCCTCCCACTATCCATACCTTTGATTGGGGCAATTATTTTAGTTGCCGCTTACCTTGATTCCCAATCAAGAAACTAGACACTTTCCTCTCTCATTAGAATCATATAGTATGGAATGGTTCAACTCATCCATGCCAACCATGTTCCCAAACTAAATTAGTCCCACCTACCTGCATTTGGCCAATATCCTTCCAAACCTTTCCTGTTCAACTACTTATCCAAATGTCTTATAAATGCTGTAACTTTACCTGCATCCATCACTTCCTCTGGCAGTTCATTCCGTACTTGATCCACTCTCTGTGTAAAAATGTTGCCCCTCATGTCCATTTTAAAACTTTCTCCTCTCTCCTTAAATATATGCCCCCTACTTTTGTACTCCCCCACCTTAGGGAAAAGACCCATGCAATTCACCTTATTTATGCCCCTTATTGTCTTATAAACCTTTGTAAGGTCACCCCTCAACCTTCTACACTCCAGTCAAAAATGTCTCAGCCTATCCAGCTTAGTTTTATAACTCAAACCCTGTATTCCAGCATGATCTTGGAAAATGTCATCTGAACCTTCTCCAATTTAATAATATCCTTTCTATAGCAGGGCAACCAGATCTGCAGTACTGCAGAATAGGCCTGATCAACGTCCAGTACAGCATCAACATGATGTCCTAACTCCTATACTCAAAGCTCTGAGCTTTGAAGGCAAGTATGCTAAACACCTTCTTAACCACCCTGTCTACCTGTAACACAGATTTCAAAGAATTAGGTACCTGAACCATTCAATCTTTCTGTTCTACAACACAACCCAGGGTTCTATCATTATCTGTATAAATCCCACCCTTGCTTGTTTTTCCAAAATGCAATACCTCACATTTATCCAAATTAAATTCCATCTGCCACTCCTCAGCGCATTGGCCCAATTGATCACAATCTCTTTGTAATCTTAAATAACCTTTTTCGCTGTCCATTTACCACCAATTTTGGTGTCGGATTAGAGAAATAAAACCAATGCTTTATCAAATACACTCAGCTACTATCGGATACCATGTGAAGTGATGGCTGAAATTGGTTAGTTTCGGTGAAGTTGGGGTCCTCTAGAAGAGTGATGAATCAACATTTCATGTTAAAGACAGTGCAAAGCATCAGTCTTGTCTATTGTATGTACATGATTCCCCTTGTGAATATCCCGGCTGCAATTTTAGATGGGGTGACACTGCGAGGCTGACACAGAGAGTTTGGGGTTGTGAATCTAGGAACTGTAATTTTAAGATTATGCCTACTTGCTCGCAATCCCCCAGACAAGTTCATTTAATAGCAAAAGACTGCTGTACAAGGGAAATAAAAACATAATAAGCTAAAATCACTACAGCAAGGTAGTATCCACAGAGAATAAGTCATCATTTCATATCAATGATTTCAACAGAACTAATAAAATAACTGATAAAAATTTAACAGAAATGCTGGTAAAACTCAGTAGGTGAGGTGGCATCTGTATAAAGAGAAAGGAATTTAATGTTTCAGGTTTGCAGTTGTTAAAAGAAGGCAGGTCACTGGAGAGGTAGCTACCTGAGGCTTTTAAGTGGCCATTGATTGATGATGTAAGGGCCTTAGTTGCTGGTGAGTTAAGAAAGTCACCATGGACCCACTTGTTCAGGATTTCCTTACAGAAGTAGAGAAAAGGAGGTGAGTTTGCCACTTATCCTATCACCTTCAGGAAGGGGAAAATTCCATCCATAGCTGCAATTAACAATGAAAAATAGAACATCACAAGGACAATAGGAAATAATCCTCTGAATAAGAATTCTCTCAATAGTCTGTGATGGTGAAATGATGCAATGGAACCAAAGCAATTATTGCACACTGAGACAATAAATGCAGTTAATTCATTCAATTAAGTGAGCCACTCTGAATTCTGAAACAAACATAAGGAACATTTCACACTTCTCAACATTTGCAATTTACCTTTAGAATCGACTGTTTTATGAAAACGAACATTCTATAACAATGTCACATATTACTGCCCTTTGGCAACTTTGTAACAATGAGGAATAAAGAAATAGAAAGACCAAGATAATGTGGTTGGAATGGAAGGAAATTTCTGTGCTATTTAAAAACCACAATGGACTCGTCACACTGAATGCCTTGTTGCTGTGTAATTCTCTGCAATTCTGTGGAACAAAGAATGTTAAGACATTCTAAAAGCCAAAATCCAAACTCCTATCCAAATGTCCATGATTAAATTGTAAATTTTATTTTATCTCATGATAAAACATAATGTTCAGTCAAAGGTCCAGTATATCAATGGATTTACTCCATGTAAATTATAGGATGGAGTTAATTATTAAGTGCAAGCCTGGAAACCACCATAACTGATCAGAGTCCTGATGACCTTTGCTTCCCTTGCACTGTCCATTGAAATTCAATGTCTCCTGTAAAATTCCATACAACTGCAAGTCCAAAGAACAAAGAGAGTGAAGAACAGTACAGCACAAGAACAGGCCTTTCGGCCTACTAAGACAGCACTGCACACAATGTTTTTCTAAGCTATAAACCTTTATCCTCTATGTGGGCCTTATCCCTCTATTCCTTAGCTGTTCATGTATCTGTCAAGGTGCTTCTTCAATGTTGCTATTGTATCTGCTTCTGCCACCTCCTCTGACAGTGAATTCCAGGCATATACCACACTTTGTATAAAATACTTGCCCCTCAAATCTCTTTTAAACTTTTCCCCTTTTACTTTAAACCTTTATTCCCTAATAATTGATATCGATTCCAATTAGCCATTCTATCCATGTCTTTCATAATTTTGTAATCCTCTGTCAGGTCGCCCCTCAGCTTCTGATATTCAAGTGAGAACAAATTGGCTAGGTCCAATTTCTCCTCATTGTTAATACGCTCCAAATCTGATAAATTTTACCTTCTCCAAAACCTCAAAGTCCTTCTGCTAAAGTAGCAACCAGAACTGCATACAATATTCCAAACTGTGGCCTTATTAACGTTCTGTATAGCTGCAACATGACTTACCACTTTTTATACTCTATACCCTGACCAATGAAGACAAGCATGCCATATGCTTTCTTGACCCTTTTATCTACTTGTGTTGCCACTTTCAGATTAAACTCCATCTGCCATTTCTCCACTGAAGTCACCAACCATCTATATCTTGCTGTCTCCTCTGCCAATCTTCTTCACTATCAGTAGCTCTCCTAACATTTCCATCATCCACAAACTTACTAATCACACCTCCTACATCCTCCTCCAAATCTTTTATATATATTACAAACAACAGTGGTCCCAGCACTGATCCCTGCAGAGCACCACTAGTCACAGATCTCCAATCAGGAAAACACCCTTCCACATCTACTCCCTGTTTTCGTTGACCAAACCAGTTCTGTATCCATCTTACCGGCTCATTATGGATCCCACCCCACCTTTTGGCACCCCACCCCAGCCTGCCATGAGGGACGTTGTCAAATGTATTGCTAAAGCCCATGTGAACAGCATCTACTGCCCTGCCCTCACCAACCATCTTTGTCACTTTTCAAAAAAACTTAATCATGTTTGTGAAACATGATCCCCCCTCCCTTTCCCTTCCTCGACATCTCTGTTTCTATTTCTGGGGATAGACTGGCCCCCAATATCCATTACAACCAACCAACTCCCACAGTTACCTTGACTATACATCCTCACAGCCAGCTTCCTGTAAAGACTCTAATCTATTTCCCAATTCCTCTGCCTCTGTCGCATCTATTCTGATGATGCCACGTTCAACAAGGCAGCATCTGAACTGTCCACCTCCTTCCTCAGCCAAGGATTCCCCAGCACCATAGTTGTCAGCCAGGTCTGACCCATCTCCCACACTTCAGCCCTCATCCACTCTCTTCCCTCCCACAACAGCAATAGGGTCCCCCTTGTCCTCACCTGCCATCCCACCAGTATCCACATCCAGAGGATCATTAGCTGCCATTTCCGCCACCTCCAGCGGGATGTCACCAGCAGACCTCCCACCCTCTTTGTCAGTATTCCACAAGGACTGTTCCCTCCGGGACATGCTGGTCCACTTCTCCTTCACTCCCAGCACCCCCTACAGCCCCATAACACCTTACCCAGCAACCGCAGAAGGTGTAACACTTGTTTGTTTACTCCCTCCCTCTTCACCTTCCAAGGAGCCAAACACATCTTCCAAGCAAAGCAAGCCAGAGACAGAGATATTGGCCAGGGAACAGGGTGGTGTGCTGAAATGGCAGGCAACTGGAAGCTCAGGGTCTTTTTTGTGGACAGAATGTAAGTGTTCTGTGAAACGGTCACCCAGTCTATATTTGCATAGATCATTGAAGGAGGGAGGACAGGTGGAGAGAGCCGTTAATAAAGTACACAGTGTTCTCAGTTTTATCAATAGGGGCATAGAGTACAAGAGCAAAGAGGTGATGTTGAACTTGTACAAGACACTTGTTAGACCTCAGCTGGAGTATTGTGTTCAGTTCCGGGCACCACATTAAAGGAATAACACAGTGTAGATGGAGTTAATTAGGTTGGAACAATGAAGTGAGATAGAAAATAGAAAAAAATGTAGAGAACAATGTTTTGATCATTTTACAGTGAGATTAGAGCCTGTCGTATCTCAGATAATACATTTAGTAATAATGAGTATCAAATAAGCAGAGTTTGAAATAGCCCTAAGCCTGAACCCAGTGCTTGACCATTCTTCTCCTCAACCTGCCTATCTTGAACCCAGACTTTTGGAGGTGGACATAAAACCACATGACAAAAGAATAGACTCAAAAGAATGAACGCATGTCAAATAATATTCGAGGTAGATTAGAAGGCATCTCAGAATGTCAGAAACAATTGGCTATTTTTAATAGAAGGGGAAATGTTAGGACCTCTCTATGGATGAGCATCCTCATCTGTACAGTCAACTATAATTATCTTGAAAAGGCAAGTTTTATAATGTTATATTTTAACAGGATACAGCCCCTATTTTTAGAATAGTTTTGAAACATTTCTGTGTCCATGAGTGGGAGCTGAAATTGCATTTCATCTCGTTTAAATTAATATTGACATTTTACCATTATAGAAATCTATCTTGCTACAACATTAGATAGACGTGATATGCTTGATTAACATAGGATTTAAAACAAGCACAATTTTTTTAGGACTTGACTAGTATCAAAGTGTGAAAAATATCAGTCATTCTGACAGATGACAGAAATGCTATAAATATTTAATCTACATTACTCTTACCTTCAGAGTTCCTTTTGAACAACAGTGAAAATTAACATTCTAAAAGACATGTGTGAAATATCATTCATATCCCCTACTAGATGCTGCAGTGAGTGTGATGATGGTAGTGAAGAGGTGGGGAACTGGGTGAAAGTGAAGAGTAACTTGCCACAGAAAGTAACTTCTCTCTGTGTTCTGGTAACACAAGATCAAATAAGTCATTGGCAGTAAGATTTCTGAAACCTTATATCAGTAGGAAGCATGAGTACTTCCTGACGCTCATCTTGAATGTCATACTTTATCAATTAAGTTTTTGAGGACTAAATCAAGTTTACTTTACCTATCTTTTGATAAATAACTAAGTTAAATGACTATGAATTGCAGTTTCTAGTGTTCTTCATTTTTCTGAATGCCCTATTTGTTACTGTGCCTAGCTGTTTGGTCTATTCTGTGCTTCGTATAACGGCCATGCTTTCTCTTGGTGACACTAATTGGTGCCTGGAGGCCTTAGATGTCTCTTGTCTTGCATTGGAACAATTGTGCAAACTATACCTGATTTCTTCCAACTTGGGTACAGATTGCTTTTATTAGACTGTGCTTGCCATTTTCAGCATTTTGTGATGTTTATTTCATCATTATTATTTGGTTCCTCATCACAAACAATTCAAAAACATTATGGCAATGCCAAATAACTTTGGCTCCATGTATGTATTGTCCAAGCAAAACACTGAAGCATTTATTGCATAACAATTAGCCATTGTAAATTTCAATATTTGTTATGAAGGCAATTAAATGGGCTGCAGGAACAAAATATTATATAAACAGAGAACACAACACTTATATAAACACTTCACTACATTTTGCAAAATTAAGTCAGTATTAAAATTCAGATGTTTGTACTGCAATGGACTAATTACTTCCCAGAAAGGCTAAAACATATGGTTTTAGGGAAGAATGAAGGATTTCCAGATATGTTTGGAAAATGTAAAGAGTCTGCTCAAGGCTGTTTAGCGAATGGCGAATTAATGGCTGTCAATTTCTCAACTAGTCAATTGTAATTTGAAGTATTTAAGTCTGATAAAGTGTTGTCTAATTTCAAATTGTATAATTTGTTTTATAAAAATGATGTATCACAATGATACAGAAATACAAACTGTTGCCATGAGGGACCTAGGTGGTTGAATTGATTGTTAGAATGTAGAAGGCTATGGAATAATCTGCTAAACAAAAGTAAACTGTAGCAGATGGGTTGGACAAGAAAATTATAATTTGATAGACAGCAACATAGT
Organism: Rhincodon typus; assembly: GCF_021869965.1. Taxonomy (NCBI): domain Eukaryota; kingdom Metazoa; phylum Chordata; class Chondrichthyes; order Orectolobiformes; family Rhincodontidae; genus Rhincodon; species Rhincodon typus. Next base: position 42,997,850 of record NC_063337.1, on the reverse strand, counting down.
ATTTCACTGGCTGGCTACCAGGACATTAGTCCACTTTGATGAACCATTCTCTCTCATATTTTCAGTCTCTCAGACTCTCACTCTTTTGATTTTTATTGCAATGGCAGTAGAACAGAGCAAAGAGGCCATTTGGATAAATATGGTAAGAACATTGAATTATAAATAACACTTTTGAATTTGAGGGCAACTGGTATGTTCAGTTGCTGGAAACAGCTTCAAGTTATTAGGATAAATGTTGCATTGTTGTGTGCTAGGAGAAAGACACACAATGGTCATAACATTTGGGAGAGTTTGCAATGTGTGTCTATTTCCTACTGGACTGCAACACAAGTTCTATCACCCGCATTGAGTTAAATCTTTTACAGCCACAATTTGTATTTTTTACCTGCTATATTTGAATTATCAGCAGGAAAAACTCAAAGAATGCTGGTTATGTTTTTAGTTGCAACCTTTACAGAAACATCTTTAGATTCCTCATGTCTTTATTAGAGTCTTTATTAATTGTAGATCCGTACACCACAGGAGGAGCCGATTCAATCCATCTTTTCTAGAGCTAGCTGTTTGAAACAGCAATCCAAATACTCCCATTCTCCTGATCTTTTCTCACAGCTCTGCAGCTAACACCCTTCCATGTATGAGTAACTATTCTGGTTGATTTGGAGGGACCTACACCCAGGAATCTGGTCTTGCCCCATCAGAATCCATCAGGAGGTCTTGGAGTTATAAATGAGTGAACCTGTGTGTTTTTCTTCTTCTCTCCCTGTTGCCGTCTGGGCACAAATGATATTTGTGAGATAATAATTTCAGACATGTGTAGCAAAATGTTACATGTGATTACATAAATTCTTGGGAATGGAAAACAAGAGCCAAGAACTGTTGGTCCCTTGTATCAGGTACTGATGTTTGTAGGCCGAAACTGTTAAAGGCTACACAGAATTTTACAGCTAGTTCAAACAATTAAAACTATTTAATACCCATTACTGCACCAATGGAAATTTGAATTTTGCTTTTCAAAATTCAATAGGCAACTTTTCTTATAGAACAATAAAGCAACATAAGACACTTGTCTAAAGCACACAATCAGTGAGAAGCACAGTCAATGTGAGTGGAACTTTGCCTGTGTGATAGAGCTGAGGTAGTACACCTGAGAATTTGGTTAAAAGTGGGAATTTAGGGTGCTGGGGAAAATATATGCTTTAAATGAGGTTTACTGCAGTAAGTACAGTCACCAGAGTGAGAGATTAGCAGCAGAGGCTAAAAGGTGCAGATCAAGAATTCTACCCTCTATGAGTCTAACAGTGGAGTAACATCACAAACCATATCATGGCATAAGTGCACAGGAAACAACGGATTTGTGAGTGTTGACAGAAAAGACAGCTGAAAAGAACAGCATACATTTAAGAAAACAGTTTATGGCCCACAAGAAAGATGTATCTCTGTGAGGAAGAAGGATTTGTGGAAGGGGATAAACCAATCATGATTAACCAGAGAAGTTAAGCATTGTATCAAATTGAAAGAAACATGACATGCAATGTAGCAAAGATTAGAGATAAGTTAAAGGATTGGGACGGCAAAAGATGACTAAAAAACTGATAAATAGGGAGAAATGAACTTTGAGGGTAAACTATCAGGTATTATAAAAATGGGCTGTAAGGCAGCAACCGTTTCCAATAGAAACAACTTAACCATCACCCCTTGACATTCAAATGCATCACCATCAGCGGACCCCCACTATCAACACCCTCGGGGTTACTGGACCTGATTAAATGCAGTAGTTACAAGAGTAGGTGGGAGGCTAGGAACATTGCAGCAAATTACTAATCTCTTTGCTCCCTAAAGCTTGTCCACCATCTACAGGGAACAAATCAGGAGTGTGATCCAATTGTTTGGATGAGTGCAGCTTCAACACCACTCAAAAAGCTTGACATCATCCAGGACAAAACAGCTCACTTGATTCCCACTGCATCCATAAACATGCACTTCCTGCCCCATTGATGCTCAGTAGCTGCAGTATGTGCCATATACAAGATGCAGCGCAGAAATTCACGACCACCACATTTAGAAGGACAACAGCAACAGATACATGAGAACACCACATGTAAGTTCCCCTGCAAGTCACTCACTACTAGGAAACAAAAACAGAAATTGTTGGAAAGGCCCTGCAAGTCTGGCAGCATCTGCGAAGAGAAATCAGAGTTAACGTTTTAGGTCCGGTGACCCTTCCCCAGAACTGGTGAAGGGTCACCGGACCTGAAATGGTAACTTTGATTTCTCTTCACAGATTCTGTCAGGTCTTCTGAGCTTTTCCAGCAATTTCTGTTTTTGTTTCTGATTTACAGCATCCGCAGTTCTTTCAGTTTTCACTCACCATTCTGACTTGGAAATATATTGCTGTTCCTTTACTGTCACCAGGTCAAAATCTTAGAATTCTCTCCTTAAGGACATTTTCATCTACCTACACCACAAGGACTATAACAGTTCAAGAAAGCAACTCCCCACTACCTTCTGAAGGGCAACAATGGGATGGACAATAAATGCTGACCCAGTCTGTGATGTTCACATCTCACAAATGAATAAAATGAAGCTTATTTAAATGTATAAAAAAGAAAGAGGCCAATTTGAAGACAGGCCCTTAAAGAATTAGGCTGGGGCAATAATAATGGGGAACAAGGAAATGACAGAGGAATGGAATACATTCTTTGCATAAGATATTAAAGTAGCTACAAGCATAGTGGAGAATCCTTACATTCCAGAAAAATCCCAGGGCACTGGAAAACTCCTTTATTCATAAAAGGAGGGAGGCAAAAACAAGTATGTTTCGGCCAGTTTGTTTAACATTTGTCATTAAGAAAATGTTAGAGTTTATTATATAGAATGCAATAGTGGAGAATTTACACATATGTAATATAATCAAGCAGAGTCAGCATGGCTTCAGGAATGAGAAATTATACCTGATAAATGTATTAAAATACTTTAAGGAGGTAATGAGCAGGTTTGATAAAAGGGAACCTGTATTTGGATTTCCAAAAGGCATTCAACAAGGCAATGCACACAAGGTAACTTAATAAGATAACAGCCTATTGTGTTGGAGGTAGTATATTACCACGGATAGAGGATGGGCTAACGAATAGAAGACAGAGATTTGGGATAAGGGGACATTTTCCAGATGGTAACCTGTAAGTAGTGGAGTGCTAATGATACCAGTGCTAAGGCTGCAATAATTAAGACATATTAATAAATTGGATGAGGGAAATGAATGTATTATGTCCATGGAGGGATGTAGGCAGGTTAAGTGAGTAGACAAACATGGCAAATGGAATATAATGTGGGAAAATTAGAGATTGTGTATTGACAGGAAGAAGAGAAGTTGAATATTGTTTAAATTAGGAAGATTTGCAGAAAGCTGCTGTGCAGAAGGATTTGGCATCCTGGTAAATAAATTGTAAAATGCTAGCACACAAATTCATCAGGTAATAGGGAAGGCAAATGGAATGCTGGCCTTTATTTCAAAGGGAATGGAGTATAAAATAGGAACATCCTGCTGAAACTATACAAGTCACTAGTCAGACAACTACTTCCCTTTCACACACCCATTTAGTAAATTAGGAACAGTGAGGGGTATGTGACATTACCTGCAATGTGCAAGGTTCAATTCTTGATTTTCTATGACATCTCACATATAATTTTAACAAATGTTATCCCTCCCAACTAGATAATTCATGGTCAAGCTGCGGGCAGAAGATTACCTTCCTGCAATTTGTCATCCTTAGGCATTGTGGGCAATGGCCCAGGAGACAACAAGGACCATTCTTGGCTTCTCAGTTCAGAAAAATCAAGCTCAACACTTGCAGAGTCTACAGTTGCCTCTTTTGCCTCAGAGAAATGCAGAGTTGACCCCGCTTTCTGTGTCTAAACAGAATTTTATTTAATGCTTTAATTTCTGAAATCTCTGAGAGAAACAAAATCTGGTCTTAAGCTTGTGTTGTGCATTAGAATTCCTGGTGGTGAATATGGGGTTGAAATTACCCAGGAGGTTTCATCATCAAATGGGCTGATTTGCATTGGCCTGAACACAGTGAAAATGTCTCCAACTTTAAGCTCAGAATACAAGGTTTTGGGCTAAGTACATGGGACCTAGATGGATATTCACAAGGAAATGTTACACTAATACCTGGTTTAACTCAGTGATTGGGTCCCACCAGATCTTATCATCTATTTGACCCAACTACACACCCAATTTGGCCACTTCCTTCATTCAACTACCCACCCAGTCCAATCACGATCCTGACCAGACCACCCCAAAACCTAGCTACCTATCTGAGCTGACTAACCACTAAATCACTTACCCATTCCCTCCTTCTCTCAGTCACCCAGCTGGTCACCCACTGGCCCACTCATTCACCCACCCACTCACCTACTCACTCCTCACTCACATATTTACTCAATCATTCACCTACAAAACATTTCTTAAAGTGACCTGGTGCTTTACCATTCATGATGGGATACACACTGAAAATCTCACTCATGGGAAAGAGGTCTATCACATGTCAGACTGTTGAAGTCTCCTTCTTCAATGCCCTCCATTTCTTTGGGCAATAATTCCACTTTAAGCATGAATTACAGTATTCCCTCGAGCTGGACATGGTGTCACGAAGAAGAAGAGTCATACCAGATTCAAAATGTTAACCATTTCTCTCGGCACAGATGCTGCCAAACCTGCCGAGTTTCTCCAGCAGCGCCAGTGTTGGTTTCAGGTATCCAGCATCCATACTATTTTGCCTTTATACAGTGTTCAGAGCTGATGGGCACATTTTTAAAGGTACTAGATTACAATGGAGCTATTGTTGAGATTGCTAAAATCACTTTGTAACCTGTGCATTTCAGATGGTTAGACAATCTGTGTCTGCATCCCTGAGCCTAAATCTTTATTCCTGCATGACGTCTTTGAATCGAACATGGCAGATTTGAAGCAAAAATAGAAATTGCTGGAAAAACTCAGCAGGTCGGGCAGCATCTTTGGAGAGAAAGTGGAGTTAACATTTTGGGTCCAGAGACCCTTCTTCAGAACGCTTCTCGATTTGGACTGTCAAAGTTGTGGACTTTCTCCAAGGTTAAATCATAAGCCTTTTAGCTAATTGAATTGATGTCTTTTCAATTAATTGGTCATGAATAAATTGTGCCAAATTTAAACGCAGCAGCCAACTGCTGCAATGCGACCACATATATAGTGTGTTTCCGATTTCACCTCTGGTGAAAATATGCATCATTTAATCATCAAACTTTGGCCTAAGGTATTTCCTAGGACCCCTTCCCACTGTGCCAAATGTAGATCTGTCTTCAGTGACCTGCCCAAATATTCACTAGGCATCCAAAACAATGTCCATGTGTTCAGAGGTAGCAAGACCTGCAGATGCTGGAGTCAGAAATAACACAGTATGAAGCTGGAAGAACACAGCAGGCCAGGCAGCATCAGAGGAGCAGGAAAGTTGACGTTTCGGGTTGTGACCCTTCTTCCAAGAGGGAAGGGAGCTCAGAAATAAATAGAGAGAGGAGGGGCGGGGCTTGGGAAAGTAGGAGGGATGGTGATAGGTGAATGCAGATAGGGAGTGGTGGGGATTGGACAGTGGAATGGGAGGGGCAGATAGGTTGGAGAGAACAAGGACAAGTTGTGTCAGGTCAAGGAGGCGAGGAGGAGAGGGAGGTTTAGAGATGGGATGAGGCTGCGGGTGGAGAGATTTTGAAATTGGTAAAATCCACGTTTAGGCCATTGGGCTGTAGGCTTCCGAGGGGGAATATGAGGTGTTGCTCCTCCAGTTTGTGTGTGGTGTCATAGTGACACTGGAGGAGGCCCAGGATGGACATGGGAGCGGGATGGGGAGTTAAAATGGATAGAGACCGGCAGGTGTTGACACTTGTCACGTACAGAGCGCAGGTGCTCTATAAAATGGTCACCGCCCCACCTCTTAGTCTCACCAATGTAGGGGAGGCCACATCGGGAGCAGAGGACATCTGGGATGTTCAGGAGTGGAACACTTCCATCTTGGGAGCAGATTCAGTGGAGGCAGAGGAATTGGGAGTAGGGGATCACATTCTTGCAGGAAGGTGGGTGAGAGGAGGTGTAGTCTAGGTAGCTGTGGGAGTTGGTGGGCTTGAAATAGATATCAGTTTCGAGGTGGTCACCAGAGATGGAGACAGAGAGATCCAGGAAGGAGAGGGAGGTATCAGAGATGGTCCAGGTGAACTTGAGGTTGGGGTGAAAGATGTTAGTAAAGTTAATGAACTGTTCAAGCTCCTTGTGGGGGCACGTGGCAGCGCCGATACAGTCATCAATGTAGCGGAGGAAGAGATGGTAGATAGTGCCTGTGTAGCAGAAGAGGGACTGTTCCACGTATCCTACAAAGAGGCAGGCATAGCTTGGGCCTATGCGGGTTCCCATGGCCACCCACTTAGTCTGTAGGAAGTGGGAGGAGTTAAAGGAGAAGTTGTTAAGGGTATGGACGAGTTTGGTTAAGCGGATGAGGGTGTTGGTGGAGGGGGACTGGTTGGGACTGTGGGAGAGGCAGAAGCGGAGGGCTTTTAGGCCATCTGCATGAGGGATACAAGTGTACAGGGATTGGATGTCCATAGTGAAGATGAGGTGTTGGGAGCCAAGGAATTGGAAGTCTTGGAGGAGGTGGAGGGCGTGGGTGGTGTCCCGGACATAGGTGGGGAGTTCCTGGACCAGGAGGGGAGAAACAGAGTCAAGGTAAGCAGAGAGTGGGGCAGGAGCAGGCAGAGACAATGGGTCAATCGGGTTTGTGGATTTTGGGAGGGAGATAGAAACGGACGGCCTGGGGTTGGGGAAAGATGAGGTTGGAGACTGTGGGTGGGAGAAGTGATGTGGTTATGACTGGTTTGGGAGATGATGATTTGGTGGTCAGGGATTGGGTCATGATCAAGGGGGCGGTCGGTGGAGGTGTCAGAGAGTTGGTGCCGGGCCTTGGTGATGTAAAGGTCAGTGCGCCATCCCACTACTGCATCTCCCTTGTGTTGTCTTCTTGTGGGTCAGTGCTACAATGGGACTGTCGATCCCTAAGAAGCAATCAGGTCTTGAACCTCAAAATCCATCAATCCCATGACATGGATGGATATGTCAGTGAAGACAAGATAGGAGTTGGAGACAAAAAATTCCCTACCTCCTCACCAAATTGTGCATTTTAAACCTCGGGGATATGAAGAGATGACACCAGAAATAATCTGAACAGGACTTTATTCAATGCTTTGAAAATGTCTATTCTGCTGCTTACTCCTTCTCACTTTCAATTCAGTTTCTATTGCTATGTAACCAGTCCAAGCCCTGACTAACAACACACAGCACAGTCACCTGAATACAACATCTCTAAACCAGTCAGTGACATTCCCTCACAGCTATTATTACTCGTTGGTAAATGCATCTGATGGTGTGTAGAACTTCCCACAACAGATTTGTGCTTTACTAAGCCTTCATTAACAAGTTACTTGAAATTATGAGATGTTAAAATATCTCTGAATGCAGTGCCTGCAAAGCAAACATTTACAGAAAATCAATGTGGTTCATCAGTTCAGATAAATAGCTCACCGAGTACCTGCCTTTTGCTCTCAGCAGTTAAAAGGACGGAAGGACAAATGGTCTGTGTTGAAATGATCAGTAGTTTGAAATATGCGGCTGATGCTGATCTGAATTGAATCTGAAAGACTTTAAAATGGATCAGCTGACCGAAGTGAAATGTGAATGCAATAAGAGAAGGTCGGTGTGGAAACTGGCATGTTGGGGAAAGGCCAGCATCAAATGTCAGGCATTGTCTCCTTTGATTAGTTGGTTCTTGAAGCAGTAAAAAAGTGTAAAGCAATTAGCCAAATTAGACCGTGTGCTGGCAAAGGATGGAAGAAATAACAAAAATTGAGATCAGAACTGACTTAGAATTGAAATAATACAAAATACCAATAGCTTAAGTGGCATAAACAAAGGGAACAGATGTTAAAAAGGAATGACAGGAGTTGATTGTAATTGAATTACCCATCATTGCCAGATTCTTGAATCCTGGTGTAATAAGTTACTGAATGAGAAGATCTGCCAACTGAAAATAGAAAGCTATTATTAATTTGAAGAACCATGAACATGGATGGAGGAGAGGGATACATAGTGACAGATTGGATTTCGGCATCATGACACAATTAGCTGAGAGACAACAATGCCAATGTAAATTAAAATTATCTAATTACCCGCTATTTCAGAAAATTGAACAACATGCATTATAGCGAAAAACTAAACTAGAACATGAGTTGAAATTTGTTTCTAACATTAACCTGAAATACACTTTAGTGAGTCATCAGCTCATTTACACCCTGTCTGACCTTCTATTCCACCAGCCTTCATGGCAAATCAAGTGGCGACTAAAACATGTTGTTGATTTGCTATAGCTCCTTTTGCACTAGTACCAGTATACTAGTTGAATACTAGTATCATTTTATAGGATGAATGTTGGGGCTGAAAGAGGACAAAATGTAAATGATGAGGTGGAGAAATAATACTGGATCTGGAATTACACTGTAAAAAGCTGGGTTACAAAAGCTGAACACCTGCAGCTGAATTTGCTTTTCTAACATTACACATCTGCTAAGATAGCAAAAAAGGATTTTCAGAAAAATGAATACACGTTTGGTAGTATAGAACTTGATCGTTATTGATAAAAGACATATTTTGTCGATGTTTATTATCTTGTACGCATCAGGATAGTTCAAAATAATATCAATGGAAAGGGAAACCAACATTTATACTGTGTGAGCTGGCTGTGAGATTCTGATTGATGAAGTCACAGCCACACTGTGAGCCTAGCTGACAATCTGAATTGGTTGTCAGTGTAATCCTTCACAAAGTCAGGATTATTTACAAAATGTTGTCCAGTTGTAGATTTAATGTTTGACACTATTTTGAGGTTTGTAAGTGTGCGCTAGTTGTGTGTGGTCGATACCTTGCTACTGTAAAAAGCTAAAGGGATATACTGTTTGTCACGATCGGCTTGTCATTCAGTTGTACAGCCTACATAACCAACATCACATCAGTACTAGCTTGAGTTACACATTAAGTTAAGGGTCAGTCATCCAACTGATTCATTCTCAATGACAATAAATCTAGAGTCAAAGATTCAAGTGATGTCTCTATTGGGGTCTCATGCCCACTGCAAAGATAATCATTTGTTTGGTAATAAACCTCCACCTCATGCAAAAACATCGCAAGAACCAAATATCCAAGAGGAAGAAGTTCAATGCCTCAGCAATAAAGTAACCTGATCAATGAGGTGAATTCCAAAAGCAGCTTACAAACAATTTGAAATTGGTTCATACACTCAACTCAGTTTCAGAGTGCTGGCATCAAATAGAGTCAGCTGTTCCAGACAACTATATCCAGACGCAAAAATAGCAATTGCTGGAAAAGCTCAGCAGGTCTGGCAGCATTTGTGGAGAGAAATCAGATTTAACGTTTCGGGTCAAGTGACCCTTCCTCAGAACTGTCTGGATCATTGGGTTTGGGCATGAATGTGAATAGGATTGGTTCACTTGATAATGCAGAAACCAAAATGAGCAGTCTTCAGTGCCCAGCAGGATAACCCAAGGTTGCAAGTCAAACATTCCAACGGCTCAAGTCTGATGCCCAACGACATATCTAGAATATAAAAGGCAGGTGGAAGGAAGAGAAAGCCTGAGAAATCCAACAGTATATTGATCATCTTGATAAGCAAAACCCTTTTGAAGTCACCAGGGCCATTTATTGGCTAAGATTACAAAGACAAAATCCCCTTCACTTGCAGGATGATGTCTCCCTTAACAATGGAAATGTCATCCATCCAATGCTGGAAACAGCATATTCAACATTCCTCAATTGTAAATCCACACTAGTAATTGACTCCCTTCAGGCTTTTTTACAATACTCTGGATGGGCCATTACCAGTGGGAGAACTGCAACAAGCAATCAAACAGAAGGTAAATAGCAAGACCTGTGTCTCTGATTGTATTCCAGCTGAAGTTTTCAAAACTAGTAAACTTTTACCAGCATCAAGACCCTGTATACATATCCTGCAGATTTCTATGGTTACTTATCCTGCAGATGAAAGAAAAGTTACCTCCGTACACCCCAACTTCAGGAATACTACAATTGTAACCATCTTCAAGTGGAATGATAAATCATGCTGTGGAAATAATTGAGGAAAGCAGCTGTGAGGAATGTGTAAGGATTGCAGCATTTCTAACAATTTGATTCAGCCTCTACAACTGTCATTGCATTCTCATCTTGTTTTCACTGATGAGTTTCAGAAAGGCTGAGAAATCTGTGGGTACCCCTGAGCTGGAGTAGCCAAACGTGCTCAATTTAAGCAAGTGAATGAAAGCCAACTTCACAACACACTTGCATTTTTACCTGTTTTATCAGAACTCCTCCACGCAGCTGCCTTCAAACTCACACTCTCCTTCTAGTTATAACACCTCCATGAATTTTGTTATTGTACAACTCCATAACAAATCATAAGCAGCTCTCTGGAGTCACCCAAAACCTCATACTGTCCTACTTAGAATTCTTACATCACTGTCAGACTGTGGGGGAGGTGATGAACAGATATATTCACAGGGAAGAATGGATAATCAGAGGGCAGTTACACCAGACTGCTCTCACATATCTCAGCAGATGAGACTTATAGAGCATTGCCAGAGATCTTGGAGCAGGTCAAACATTTTCCTTCCTGGGGGACATGTCACAGATACACTTTACAGTAATGAAGGATATAACAGCAATATAGTAACTTCTTGTGGGGACTTGATTTTCACAATTGAAATTATAGGCACTATACATCTTCAAACATAACCTCCTACCATGTTAGGAAATGTGCTTTTAAATTTGCAGTATGACTTTTAACTGCTGGCTACTTAGAACTAAATGACTGCACACACTATACTTACTTAGAAATTATTTCTGTCTACCAACTTCAAATGATACAAGGGTTTAACCTAGAACATACAACAAAACTATAGGGCCATATTGTAGACTGCAAATGTGTTTTTGACAGAGGTCAGAATTAGCAACCTGGTTCTTGGTGTATTTGTGAGCATGAAAGAAAGAAATACTGCTACATTTTAGTGCCTGAAAAACTACCTAAAACATAACACTGGGGCAATAAGTCCAGTAATATGTCACAGGCAATACAAAGTGTATGCCAACAACTCCAAGAAGTTGATGAGAGGTCCAGAAAAGACTACACTCCATAAAAAAAGGAAAGGCAATAATATTATTGTATAGTAGTAGCACTGAGCATAGCAATTAATCAAGCTGTAGATCATTATCACTTTGTTATTTAGTTCCTTCAATTTACAATTTTATGAGTTTTTTTTAGTAATTGTAGTGCTGTTCCTATCCTTTCCCTAGAGCCCCACTACTGTTGATGGATTTCCCTGCAGAGTGCCCATGCTTGCAACTTGGAGGAGAAAATCCAGCAGAAACATGTCAGGCAGGTCATATGGCACAATATGTAATCTGCACTGACCCTCCAATACCCTCATCCTGCATCAAGCCTTGTTCACCCAATACCCATATATCAGTCAATAACTATGACATTCAATTGCCAAATGCATTAAATTTAAAACGTTTCCCCTGGTGGTTCAGTCCCTTCATGTTGTTTGCTCAGAGATGAAAGTGGAGCTTGTGTCAATAACCAGAACTGCTTATTGAACTATGTAGATTGTACACAGAGCTGAGAAAAATCCCTGCATGACTACCTTGGAGTAAGACCATCTAAACTGTGATTTGCCCTAATGCCACTGTCTCTGTTACTGATACCTATTGCATTAAGTACACCTCTCAGTCTTAGTCTGTCTTGTCTTCATTTACCTGACCGAAGGAAAAAAAAGTGGCTAGCTCGTTGTATGAAATCTTACATCCCTCTGTGTACGTGGCACAGCTGGCTCTTTTCTTCACAGTCCATAGAGCAATGTTAAAAAAGCACAGGCTGTCACTTTTGTGCAGCAGGAGGCTCTGATTTAACCCTATTCTGATGCCACACAGTCCAAATGGCAGATGTTAAAACATAAGTCCAAATTTGGACAATGAATTTGCAAGGCAATGAATTCATTGTTCACTCACAAAAAGAACTAATCAGGAATCTGCAAGATAGGAACAGCAGTAATCTTTTTTAAAGGGACCCCAGACAGCAGATTGAAATAAATCGTTGGAACTATTTTCTATTGCAAAGGGTCTAGGGTCTAGGGTGCTGGAGTAAATTCAGAATAAGTGACCTGAGCATACAAAGGCTGCAACAGCTATGGAGATAGCAGAGGCATTGCCTCTGGCTCTATAACACAATACGTAGTTGTAGAATCCCTGCAGTGTGAAAGCAGGCCATTCAGCCCATTGGGTCCACACCAACCCTCTGAAGAGCATTCCACCCAGACCCAAAGCCCCCTACAACACCACACTGTATTTCCCGTGGCTAATCCACCTAGTCAGCACATCCCTGGACACTATAGGTAATTTAGCATAGGCAATCCACCGAACCTGCACATCTTCGGACTATGTGAGGAAACCAGAGCACTGGAGGAAACCCACGCAGACACGGGGAGAATGTGCAAACTCGACACAGACTGTTGCCTGAGGGTGGGATCGAATCTGGGGCCCTGGTCTGTGAGGCAGCAGTTCTCACCACTGAGCCATCAGAGACTGTGGGGAGAGAAAGCCACTCATAGTGCTTTCTGACAAATGGGGCGAGATTCATCCACATCCTTCACTATGATAGGAACTCCATGCAATTGCCCAGAATTTCTGTGTGCATATTCATTCAGCAGTCTCCTGTATGCCAGCCGATCAATGCCCTCCTGTGAGCCTTCTGCAGCAGAACCTGTCTGCCATCTCACCCTCTGTGGGTTGACAAACAAACACTATTTTATCTCTGGCCAGTACAAAAGTCATTCATGTCTAAATACCTCGCGATTAATGATCTGAACTATAGATCAGCCTCTCAGGCACATCCAGTGTCAGTTTCTGAACTGGTGGCTGCGAGTATCACCTGAAGTGATGAGCTTTCTCCATCAGTTTGAGCTATTGCTCTGTTTGTTCATCCACCTGGGGCTCCTGAGACTGAGGAGGTGGCAGTTCTGAGTGTCTAAAAGCAGAGTATTATTGTTATGCGGGAAGACAGGTAGGAAAGTCTTTGTTAACACCTGCTACCATGGGTTACATTGCCTCTGGCCCAAGATGAAATGCACCATCTCCTCCAGAGGGCTAACGGCATCGTATTGTAGAGCCTGCACCTTCACCCACACCCAGCCCATCTTTTCGGCTTGAATGATGCACATGTTGTGGCTGATTAGCTGGAGATATAGAAACATCAAATTTTACAGCACGCAAAGAGGCTCTTTGATCCATCATATCTATGTTGGTAATCAGGTACCTATCTATCGCAGTCCTGTTTTCCAACATTTAGCCTATAGTGTTGTATGGTATGACACTTCAAGCAATCATCTAAATACCCAAATTTTGCGATAGTTCCTGCCTCCACCATCCTTTCAGATGGTGATTTCCCGATACCCACTACTCTTTGGTGAAACAATTCTTCTTTAAATACCTTCTAAACCATCTGCTCTCTACCTGAAACCTATGTCCCTTGGTTATTGATCCCTCACTAAAAGGAATGGTTTCTTCCTATCTGTCCTTTCTATGCTCTTCATACTTTGGTACATCTCAATGAGGCGTATTTGCTGAGCTTTCTCTGACCTAAGGAAATCATTCCCAGCCTATCTGGTCTCTGTTCACAGCCGAAACGCTTCAGCCCAAGAATCAGCTCTTGAATCTCTTCTGCACCCTCTCTAGAGCAATCACATCCTTCCTATGGTGTGCTGACCAGACCTGTACACAGTATTCTATCTGTGGCCTAATTAACATCTTATACGGCTTCATCATAACCTCCCTCCCTATGTAAAGATTGGGTTAGTTGTAGCTGATGCTGGCAGCATCAGTAAATGTTTGTAAGAGAGGTGGAGTATGAGAGTGTCAGATGTAAGTTTTGAGTGAGGATGTGTTCATAAATACGTGATGTAAATCCCTCTTGGGTGTAATAGATGAAGCACTAAAATGATTGCAATTGTTTGCCATATCCTGGAGTTTCCCATATCTTTCACAAACTGCAGCATTGGTAGGTGTACTAGTTGTAATCTCACAACATTCCCTAGATTTTGAAAACATCACTGTAGACCGAAGAATTGAAAATGTATCACCTTTATTCAAGAGAGGAGGGAGATAGAAATACAGGAACTTTAGTCCAGTTAGCCTAACATGTGTCATTGGAAAAATGCTAGAATGCCTTATTAAGTAATTGAAAGCAGGCCATTTAGGAAATCATAATAAAATCAGACAAAGTCAACACGGTTTTGTGAAAAAGAAAACACGTTTATTGAAGTTATTTCAGGAAGTAACAGGCAAGAGAGTTTAAGAGGGATGGTTTACTCAGATTTCCAGAAGGTTTTTGATAAGATAGTACCTCAAAAATTACTATGAAAAAGAGCCCTTGAGGTTGGGAATAACATATTAGCACAGCCAGAGGTTTGTTTTATTCTCAGGAAGCAGAGAGTAGGGATAATTGGGTCAATTATAGATTGGCAACCTGTAACTGGTGAAGTGCGGCAGGAATCAATGCTGGAGCCTCAACGATTTGCAATTTATATAAATGACTTGGAAGAAGGTACCAAATGAGTATTGCTATTTCTACTTGCGTCACAAAATCAGATAGGGAGGTAAGTTGTCAAGAGCACTCAAGAATCATAAGGATTTAAAAGAGATAACAGACACAAGGATTCAGAATGGCTAGGCAAAAATTTGGCAGAAGGAACATAATGTGGAAAAATATGTTGCAGGAACAGCAACTCATATTCCGCTTGGGAACCCTGCAGCCCAATGGTATCAATGTGGATTTCACAAGTTTCAAAATCTCCCCTCCCCCTACCGCATCCCAAAACCAGTCCAGCTCGTCCCTGCCTCCCTAACCTGTTCTTCCTCCCACCTATCCCCTCCTCCCACCTCAAGCCGCACCCCCATCTCCTACCTACTAACTTCATTCCGCCCCCTTGACCTGTCTGTCCTCCCTGGACTGACCTATCCCCTCCCTAACTCCCCACCTACACTCACCTTTACTGGCTCCATCCCCGCCTCTTCGACCTGTTTGTTTCCTCTCCACCTATCCTCTCCTCTATCCCTCTTCTATCCACCTCCCACTCTCTCCCTATTTATTTCAAAACCCCCTTCCCCTCCCCCTTTTCTGATGAAGGGTCGAGGCCCAAAACGTCAGCCTCTCTGCTCCTATGATGCTGCTTGGCCTGCTGTGTTCATCCAGCCCTGCAGCTTGTCCACTTTGTCAGGAAGAATGCAAAAACAGTGGATTATTTAAATGGAGAGAGACTATGGAACTCTAAGATATAAAGGGTTTACAAGAACATGGAAAGTTAGCATGCAGGTACAGAAATGAGTAGCCAGGCAGAGAGAATATTGCTGTACTTTGCAAGAGGAATCAAATTTATAAATAGACACAGGTTAAGTCCTACCTGCTCCAGAGTTGTGTAATAACATCTCTGAATAGTGTGATTAGAAATATACATAAATAGAAAGTGTAGCTAAGCTGTGCAGGGCCTGACAGAGACTAAACCAAGGATGTTGTGTACAGCTTTTGTCTCCTTATTAAGAAAGTATCTATTTACATTAGAACGAGTTCAGAGAAAGTTCACTCAAATGGTTCTTGAGATGAATGGGTTAGCTTATGAAGAAGGGTAGAGGAGGTTGGGTTTTTTCCATTGGAATTTAGAAGAATGTGAGGTGATTTTGTTGAACTATTTAAGATTCTAAGGGGACTTGACAAGGTAGATGCTGAGAAGACATTTCCCCTTGTGGGAAAATCTACAACAAGGGACACAGTTTGAAGTTATTCATTATCGGGCAGTGATTCCCACATCCCATTAATGAAGTTCCCTTAGAATTTTATCTTAGAATCAGACATTGGGTGACTACCATATTTTATGCTTTTCACAATCAATTAAGGGAGATAAATACTTGTTAAATACCTTGTTAATGATACATTTCGCATAAATAATCAGCTTTCTATCTTTCTAAACTCACCAAACAAGTTAGATGTTGAGAAAACTCAACAGAGAAATCAGAGCATGTACCTGGTTAATTTAGTTCACCGCTTACTCTAAAGGGCCACCATGTTGGACACTGGGCGTCAACTTCTCAGGACACACTTCATGGGCATTGGCCATCTGCACGCCATATCCATGGACATTGGCATCATAAAAATGCTGCATTCTACAAGCTCACATGGAACAGTTCCAATCCACTGTGGGCCATCAACAGCAGCAGAAGTGTACTCCAGCATAATCTGTAACCTCAAGGCCAGGTGTATCCCCCACTCAACCATTACTACCAAGCCAGGGGATCTATCCTGGTTCCATGGATTGTTCAGGAGGGCATGCCAGGAGCAGCACCAGGCATACCTAAAAAAACAAGATGTCAACCTGGTGAAGCTAGTGGCAGACAAAACTAGGCAATCACACAACCAACAGATCAGATCTAAGCTCTGCAGTCCTGCCACATCCAGTCATGAATAGTGGGAGGCAATTAAACAACTCACTGGAGGAGGAGTCTCCACAAATATTCTCATCCTCAATTATGTAAGAAGCCAGCACACTAGTGCAAAAGATAAGCCAGAAGGATTCACAGCAATCTTCAGCCAGAAGTGCCAAGTGGATGTTTTATCTCAACCTTGCCCAGTGGTCCCCATTATTACTGATACTGGTCTTCAGCCAATTCGATTCACTCCATGTGATATCAAGAAATGGTTGGAGACACTCGATACTGCAAAGGCTACAGGCCCTGACAATATTCTGGCAATAGTACTGAAGACTTGTGCTCCAGAACTTGCTGCTCCCCTCGCCAAGCTCTTCTGTTACGACACTGGCATTCATCCAATAATATGGAAAATTGCTCAGGTATGTCCTGTATATAAAAAGCAGAGAAAATCCAACCCAGCCAATTACCACCCCATCAGTCTCCTCTCGATCATCAGTAAAGTGATGGAAGGTGTCATCAACAGTGCTATCAAGCAGCACCTGCTCAGCAATAACCTGCTCAGTGACGCCCAGTTTGGGTTCAGCCAGGGCCACTGAGCACCTAACTCCATTACAACCTTGGTGCAGTCATCTTAGCTCCAGGATATCTCTGCAGGAGTTCCTCAGGGTAGTGTCCAAGGCTTAACCATCTTCAGCTGCCTCATCAATGACCTTCCCTCCATCATAAGGTCAGAAGTGGGGATTTTCACGGATGATTGCACAATGTTCAGCACCATTCATGACTCCTCAGATACTGAAGCAGTCCATGCCCAAATGCAGCAAGGCCCGGACAATTTTCAGGCTTCAGTTGACAAGTGGCAAGTAACATTCACACCACACAAATGACAAACAATGATCACCTCTGATAGGAGATGATCGAATCATGGCCCCTGAATACAATCGCTGAATCCCCCTCTGTCAACATCCTGGGGGTTACCATTAACCTGAAACTTAACTGGATTCGCCACAATCAAAGATATATTTCCTTCTCCACCCCTATCTACATTTCGTAGGGACTGCTCTCTCCGTGACTCCCTCGTCCGATCCACATTCCTTATTAACCCCACCAACACCCCCTGGCACCTTTCCCTGCAACTGCAGGAAGTGCTGTATCTGCCCCTACAACACCCACACACCCCCAACACTGCCCCCCCCTCCCAAACCACACCACCCACCCCCGACCACAACCAGCAGCTCACACCATTCAAGGCACAAAACAAAACAAAACTTCCACATTACAGATAACAAGGTGCAGAGCTGGATGAACACAGCAGGCCAAGCAGCATCATAGGAGCAGGAAGGCTGACGTTTTGGGCCGAGACTCTTCTTCAGAAATGGGGGAGGGGAAGGGGGTTCTGAAATAAATAGGGAGAGAGGGGGAGGTGGATAGAAGATGGATAGAGGAGAAGATAGGTGGAGAGGATACAGACAGGTCAAAGAGGCAGGGATGGAGCCTGTAGAGGTGAGTGTGGGTGGGGAGGTAGGGACGAGATAGGTCAGTCCAGGGAGGACGGACAGGTCAAGGGAGCGGGATGAGGTTAG
>NC_063337.1:42936734-42979258 GCF_021869965.1 Rhincodon typus | reverse complement strand
CCTCCCCCTCTCTCCCTATTTATTTCAGAACCCCCTTCCCCTCCCCCATTTCTGAAGAAGGGTCTAGGCCCGAAACATCAGCCTTCCTGCTCCTCTGATGCTGCTTGGCCTGCTGTGTTCATCCAGCTCTACACCTTGTTATCTCAGATTCTCCAGCATCTGCAGTTCCTGCTATCTCCTTCCACATTAGACACAGGTTCACCTGCACATCCATCAGTGGGGTCTATTGCATCTGCTGCTCCCGATGTGGCCTCCTCTACATCGATGAGACCAAGCGGAGGCTCGGAGACCACTTTGTAGAGCACCTGCGCTTGGTTCATGACAAACAACAACACCTTCTGGTCGCGAACCATTTCAACTCCCTCTCCCACTCCCTGGGTGACATGCCCATCCCAGGCCTCCTCCAGTGTCACAATGACGCCATCCGGAAATTGGAGGAGCAGCACCTCATATTCTGCCTCGGCTGCCTACAGCCCAATAGACTCAGTGTGGATTTTACCAGTTTCAAAATTTCCCCACCCCTGGCCTCATTCCATGACTAACCCTCCCTCTCATCCCAGCCTGCTTGACCTGACAAAATCTGTCCATCTTTTCTCCCACCTATCCGCCCCACCCACCTCACTGACCAATCCCCACCACTTCCGACCCGCACACACCTATCACCATCCCACCTACCTTCCACAGCCCCAACCCTCCTCTCAATATTTATTTCTGAGCTCCCTTCACCCACCCCATTTCTGAAGAAGGGTCCCGACCCAAACATCAGCTTTCCTGTTCCTCTGATACTGCCTGACCTGCTGTGTTCCTCCAGCTCCACACTTGTTATCTCAAACATCTTGTTTACCTTCTTCACCACCCTGTCTACCTGTGCTGACACCTTCAGTAAACTATAGACTTCTACACCAAAGTCCTTTGTCAGTACTCCCTAGAGTTCTACCACTGACTGTATATGACTTCCCGTCATTAGACCTCCCAAAATACATCACATCACAATTATCAAGATTAAATTCCATCTCCCATCGCTCTGTCCAATTTATCAGCTGATCAGTATCAGACTGTAGCTTGAGACCATCCTCCTTGCTACCAACCCCATCAATTTTCATGTCATCTGCAAACTTACTAACATACCTTCTACATTCGTATCCCACTCTCCAAATTTAGACTTAACTGCAAGTAGCTGCTCTCAGTCTATGTTTGCCAGATCTTGACTAGTGATATTGAAATTGGCTTCCCTCAATTTAGGCATTTAATTTCTGCACTGTACTTATCCATTTTCATAAAGACTTGGAAACTTACAAAGTTATGGTCACTGTCCCCAAAATGCTTGCCCACTAAAACTTCAACCACTTGACCAGCTTCATTCCCTATGATGAAGTCAAGCACAGCCCCATCTCTAGTGGGACTACTACATACTGGCACAAACAGCTCTCCTGGATGCACTTTAAAAATTCCACCCTGTCTAATCCTTTCACACTGAGGTGATCCCAGCTCATGTTAGCAAAGTTGATATGCCCTACAACATAACCCTATCTCTCTCATACCTTTCCGTGATTTGCTTACAAATCTGCTCCTCTATCTTCTGCTGACTGTTGGGAGGCCTGTAGTGTAATCACAAGAACACAAGAACTAGGAGCAGGAATAGGCCGTCTGGCCCTTCGAGCCTGCTCTGCCATTCAATACGATCATGGCTGATCCTTTCGTGGACTCAGATCCACTTACCTGCGTTCTCACCATATCCCTTAATTCCTTTATTGTTCAAAAAAAACTACCTTTTTTTTAAAAGCGTTTACTGAAGCAGCGTCAACTACTTCACTGGGCAAGGAATTCCACAGATTAACAACCCTCTGGGTGAAGAAATTTCTTCTCAGTTCAGTCCTAAATCTGCTCCCTCTAATCTTGAGGCTATGCCCTCTTGTCCTAGCTTCACCTGCTGGTGGAAACATCCTCTCTACTTCTATCTTATCTATTCCCTTCATAATTTTATATGTTTCTATAAGATCCCCCCTCAATCTTCTGAATTCCAATGAATATAATCCCAATCTACTCGGTCTCTCCTCATAAGCCAACCCCCTCAACTCCGGAATCAACCTAGTGAACCTCCTTTGCACCCCCTCCAGTGCCAGTACATCCTTTCTCAAGTAAGGAGACCAAAACTGCACACAGTACTCCAGGTGTGGCCTCACCAGCACCTTGTACAGCTGCAACATAACCTCTCTGCTTTTTATTTCAATCCCTTTAGCAATGAAGGACAAAATTCCATTTGCCTTCCTAATTACTTGTTGTACCTGCAGACCTACCTTCTGTGATTCATGCACAAGGACACCCAGGTCCCTCTGCATAATAGCATGCTGCAACTTTTTACCATTCAAGTAATAATACTTTTTACTATTACTTCTACCAAAATGTATGACTTCACATTTATTTACATTGTATTCCATCTGCCAGACCTTTGCCCACTCACTCAATGTATCTATGTTCCTCTGCAAAGTTTCACAGTCCTGTGCACACTTTGCTTTGCCACTCATCTTAGTGTCATCTGCAAACTTTGACACCCTACACGTGGTCCCCAGCTCCAAGTCATCTATATAAATTGTAAATAATTGCGGTCCTAACACCGATCCCTGAGGCACACCACTAGTCACTGACTGCCAGCTAGAATAGCACTCATTTATCCCCACTCTTTGCTTCCTGTTAGTCAACCAATCCTCTATCCATGCTAATACTTTACCCTTAATGTCATGCATCCTTATCTTATGCAGTAGCCTCTTGTGCGGCACCTTGTCAAAGGCCTTTTGGAAGTCTAGGTACACCACATCCACTGGGTCCCCATTGTCCACCTCGCTCGTAATGTCTTCATAGAATTCCAAAAGATTTGTCAAGCATGACCTGCCCTTCATGAACCCATGCTGCATCTGCCCAACGGGACAATTTCTATCAAGATGCCTTGCTATTTCTTCCTTGATAATAGACTCAAGCATCTTCCCCACTACAGACGTTAAGCTAACTGGTCTATAATTCCCCATCTTTTGTCTACTTCCCTTTTTAAACAGTGGCGTCACATTTGCTGTTTTCCAATCTGCTGGGACTGCCCCAGAGTCCAGCGAATTTTGGAAAATTACCGCCAGTGCACCTGCTATTTCTCCCGCCATCTCTTTTAGTACCCTGGGATGCATTCCATCAGGGCCAGGAGACTTATCAATCCTTAGATCCATTAGCTTGCCCAACACTACCTCTTCCGTAATTATGATTGTTTCCAGGTCCTCACCTACCTTCATCTCTTTGTCTATTACTGGCATGTTATTAGTGTCCTCCACTGTGAAGACCGATACAAAATACCTGTTCAATGCCTTGGCCATTTCATCATATCCCATAACTAAATTCCCCTTCTCATGCTCTAAAGGGCCAACGTTTACTTTAGCCACTCTTTTTCGTTTTATATATTTATAGAAACTTTTCCTGTCTGTCTTTATATTCTGTGCTAGTTTTTTCTCATGTTCTATCTTACTTTTCCTTATAGCTCTTTTTGTGGCTTTCTGTTGACCTTTAAAGTTTTCCCAATCTTCTAGTTTCATGCTGTTTTTGGCCACTTTGTATGCCTTCTCTTTCAATTTGATAGCCTCCCTTATTTCTTTAGACACCCATGGCAGATTACCCCTTTTCTCACAAAGGTAATCACCCAATTTTTATTTCTAAGCTTTACTCAAGTAGGCCTTCCTTCTAAGACATCCTCCACCATTACTGCAGTGATGGATTCCTTTATCAATAATGCAAAGCCCCAGCTCTCTTACATCACCACCACCCCTGCACTCCCCTCCATTGCATGTCCTGGAATGTTGAAATGCCAGTCCTGTCTTTCCTTTAATCATGTCTCAGTGATTGCAACAATATCATATTCCCATGTGCTGATCAATGCTCTAAGTTCATCCACTCCTTTCATGAAAACAGATACAATTTAGCTTTCTGGACATCCCATGTGCCTTATCTTGCCCATGCCTGAGCTCGATCCACTCCTGTCCCTCTCCCCTTCTGACTAAGCTCGATCTGGGTGCCACTCCCATAGTTTTTATCCACATGCTCCACTTCTCTCCTCTCACATGAACTGGATACAATCTGAATGCAATGTCTGCTCTTGTCTTTTTGTGTATTGCTCTTTCAGCCAAACCTGCCAGGCTCATGTTATTTTTGTCACGCCTTATCATTTAGCACAGACAAGTGCTGTATCCACTTTATATCCACTCATATTCAATTATACCCACTTTAACAGGGAAACAGGGCCAATGTTTAACATCTAGGTGATGACATCTTTGTCAATGAAGGACCTAGAAACATACAAATTATGAGCAGAAGTTGGTCATTTAGCAAGAAGCCAGTCATGGTTGTCAGTGAGCCTCAATCAGTCAATGGGGAATATCCTTCACTCGGGGATTCTGGCACAGTGAGGCAATGGCTCTGTCCTATATCAGTCCAGGGGCTTAGACATGGCCAGTCAGAGTAAGGATGCTGAGGAGCCAAATATTGCACAGCCTCTGACTTTTTCTGGGCAGTTTTCCTCCTAGAATGAGGGACAGGCAAGTACTAAGGACAATGAAAGTGGGTGGCAGAGATTGGGAGGTGTCCTGAGTCAGTCAGGGGTTGCAATGGGTGAGGGTGAGTGAGAGACAATGATGACACTTCATGCTGGCAGAATGGATAAGGCCATTGATCTTCTTCCTATGTGGTTGTACATTCTTGCAGATGGCTGAGACTGCACTGACAAAAGCAGGAACCTCAGACCAGGCTGACCTGCTCTGGTGTCATGGCCTGTTTGGCCTGTGATGGGGGAAGAGAAAGTCCCACCTCTGCACCGCCATGTATGGCAGGACCTCAATGTCCCTGCCTGCACAGCGAAGTGCGACATGGCAAACAGGGGAAAATGTCAGGAACCGTGCAGGCCAGCTCCTGACTGATAGTGCTTATCTGGGTGCAACAACAGGCTTTCAAAGGTAGCATGGACTCGAGGGATGCTGGTGAATTCTGGGGTATCTGCTCTGTGGCGAATTGTTCTGGGAATGGTATTTGGTAAGATGGAGCTGGACTCAGATGTGAGAGATACCATAGGGCAGTGTAGGGAGTTAATAAGGTAAGTTTGATATGATATTGATACGTTAACTCTCAGGATGGAATCCCTGCAGAAAGACTCAACATAAGTTGGACTTAGCCAGATAAAACATAAGCTTCAGCCCATTATAATTAATAAGCTAATCTGATTATGACTGTGTTCATTGAAGAAAAACTATCTCTTTTCATTTAACAGTGCCCCAGGGATCAAATATATCCACTTTAACAGGCAAACAAGGCCAATGTTCAACATCTAGGTGATGACATCTTTGTTAATGAAGGGCCTAGAAACATACAAATTATGAGCAGAAGTTGGTCATTCAGCCCTTCTAGCCTGCTATTCCATTCAGTAAATCATGGCTGATCTGCTGGTGTTCCGAATTCCACATTCCCATCTATCCCCAATAACCTGTTATTCTTTTCCATAACAAGAATCTTATTACTTCTGCCTTAAAAACTTTCAATGACCCTGCCTCCTGAACCTGTATACTAATTTATTTAGTATAGACCTGTATTGCTAACATTCCTTAGGACATTGGAAAATAAAAATTCAGATGCACTATAATTTTGGCAGCCAACCTTCAAAGTTGTTTAACATCACAGTGTACAGTGAAAACTATCCCCAGTGAACCAAATGATTTATTTCTGTGCTGTTATGCTCTATGTTGGCATTCGTGTCCCCATTGATTTTATGCGATTGTGTGATGCTGTTCTGGTGGCAAGGCTGGATGGTCTGTCCTTTAATTATGAATTGGTGGAACTCCTAGAACTGCTGCTTCTGAAGCCAGTAAATCCCTACTGACTTCAGCAGGTCCTTCAATTGTAGTCATTAGAGGTGGCAAGCATGTCTATTACTCACAGCTCTTTAATTGGGTTGGCTGACACTCAGCTAAAGGAGTATTTAATAATAGCACAGAAACTCACAACAAGCAAGGAGAGACAGTACCAAGAGGTACATCAAAGTTATGTGCCTTGTACATTTTAAAATACAATTTTGATAATAAAAACTATCCTTGAATTTCCTCAGAGCTTTTCTTCTTCTGATACTGTGACTTCATTAGAAACTCTGTTTTTGCACGTTAACATTGGTTTCTACTGTTGACTTGACAGAATCGTACCTTACAGAAAATCATCATTATCATCATATCTGGGAAGGTCTTTTGCCACCAGCATGATAGAACCACTGGACCTGGCTGCACAATGTTAACCATTCAAAGGAGCTTTTGTGGGGGGCCTCAGCTTCAACTATAGATTCTATGAATTCTCATGGCAACAGAATACACATGGGCAAGGAAACTTCCCACTAATAATGTAACCCCATACATCAACTGACAAAATAAAAATTGGAGAAAGCATCAACTGGAAAATGGTAGCAAGGGCCTGCAATAGATTCTCAATGAGGGACTTTGATATTCATCATTGAGAGTGGCTTAGTGGTATGGTCCATAATGGCTGAATTCTAAAGGACAAAGCTGCTAGTCTGGATCTGTGGGATGTATTGATGGAACCAATAACAGGGAAAATGTGTCTTGTTCTCACCAGTCTACTTGTCACAGATGCATCTGTCCTTGACAGTATTGGCAGAAGTGACCATGGGCTCAGTCTTTGTGGATGCAAAATCCTATTTTCACTTTGAAGAGAGTCTCCATCCTGTGGAGCACTAACAATGTCCTGAACAACATGGATTTCAGCCTGATCTAATAACTAAAGACTGGACATCAATAAGGTGCTGTGGATCATCAGTAGCAGTAGATCACAGTCTGTAACTACATGGACCTACATATTCCCAACTCTACCATTGTCATCATGCAGGGGACGATAAGAAGGATATGTCAGGAGCAGATGTACATAAACATGAGGCATCAACCTAGTGAAACTGTGCACAGAACTACTTGAATGTCAAACAGTGGGAGCAGCCAAGGCAATAGACGATGCTAAATGGTCCCACAATCAATAGATCAGATCAAAGTTCTGCAGTCCTACCACATCAAATTGTGAATGGTGGTTTACACATGATTAGCTGGAGGATGAGGCTCCACAAATATTCCTGTTCTCAATGATGAGGTAGCCCAGCACGTCAGTGCAAGAGACAAAACTGGAGGTCTTGTAATGACCTTCAGCTAGAAGTGCTGAGTAAATGACCCATCTCACCTTTCTCCTGAGGGCCCCAGCATCAGTCAGTCTTCGACTGGTTTGATTCACTCCGCATCATATCAATAAATATTTGACAACACTGGACATTGCAAAAGCTATTGACCCCAACAAAATTCCAGAAATAGTGCTGAAGATTTTTAATGAAAAAATGAATGAATGATGATTTATTGTCATGTATATTTCACAGAAAAATGCAATAAAATACAATGAAAAGCTTTCATTTGTCGCCATAATCTGGCATCATTTTGATAGTTTAATAATAAGATAAAATGAAAAGATAATAGCTCAAAGAGAAGCCCATCTACGTACAAGTTCTGATCCAGCTCAGAACCACCACTGCCTCGCTGGACCCAAATAAAGTCAAAGCCACCGATCCTCAGGTGCCATCTTTTTGCTGCCAAGCTGATTTACCTTTGCCACCACCCACGCTGGGCACAGCAACATCGGAGACTATCACTGCCATCGATATTACTGTGCTGCCCTCCCGCCATCACTTCACCACCTCCAGCACTGCACCCAGCCAATGACAAATTGGCCAATCCTCAGGCTCCATTTTTCACCACTGGGCCTACCTTGCTGATGTCACCTCAGGGCTCGCTCTCTCCCCTCATTGGACTCGCTTACTCCCTCTCTCCCCTACTCAGGGCTTGCTCCCCCCCATCCCCCCAGCCCGTGCTGGCCTTACGCTCTTCCCAATGATTCTTGCTACCGCCATTACTGGGAGGAGTTGACTTTGTTGCCACCGCTGCTGCATGTGTTCAGGAGGCCAGGCCCGCTCTGACCCTGCCGAAGTTGCTGAAAAGCCTTTTAAAAAGAAAGAAAAAGGCAAAAGAAAAAAAGCAAAAGTAAAAAGAAAGAAAAAGAAATAAAGAAAGTAGATGGAAGAGGACCAGGAGCTTGAATGCAGCGTTGCTATTCTGCCACTATCTTGGCCTCTGCAGTTTGTGCTCCTGAACGAGTCAAACCCCTAACCAATCTGTTCCAGTACAGGTATAACACTGTCACATTCCCAACAACATAGAAAAGGGCCCACACAGTAAAAGCAGGGAAATCCAACCTGGGCAATTACCACCCCATCAATTTAATCTCAATCATCAGTAAAATGATGGGAGGTGTCATCGACGTTTGTATCACGCAGCATTAGTCAGCAACAACCTGCTCAGACATGCTCAGTTTGGATTTCGCCAGGGCCACTCAGCTCCTGGCCTCATTAAAATCTTGATCCAAACATTGACAAAACAGCTGACCTCAAGAGTGAAGTGCAAGTGACTAACCTTGACATGACACCAGCATATGACTGAGTGCAGCACCAAGGAACTCTAGAGAAACTGAAGCAATAGGATACAGAGGAATAAAGACAAAATGTTATGAATGTTGGAAATCTAAAACAAAAACGGAGAATGCTGGAGAAACACAGCAGGTCTGGCAACATCTGTGGAGGGAGAAACAGAGTTAATATTTTGAGACATGAAAATATTCTGAAGAAGTCACAGCACCCACGAAACATTAACTGTCTTTCTCTCTTCATAATTTCTGCCAGACTTGTTGAGTTTCTCCAGAATCTAAGAGGTTCTCTCTATGGGTTGAAGTCATACCTAGCATAAAGGAAGATGGTTGTGATTGTTGGAGGTCAATCATCTCAGCACCAGGATATCTTAACAAGGAGTTCCTCAGGTTAGTGTTCTAGTCCCAAACATGTTCAATGAGGCATGCTTCCTTCTGTAATAGGGTCAGAGGTGGATTGTTCACTATGTTTGCATAATTATTTATGACTCTTCAGAATTGAAGTAGTCCATGCCCTTATGTAGTAAGACCTTGGCAAAATACAGGCTTGGTCTGATATGTAGCAAATAACATTTATGCCATATAAGTGCCAAACTGTAAGCATCTCCCACAAGACAGAATCAAACCATCTATCTTTGACATTTAATGACAGTATTCTCTCTGAATTTCCCAATTCCAACATCTTGGGAATTACCATTGACCATAACCTAAACTGGACCAGCCACATAAATACTGTGGATAAGAGCCCATGGTGCTGGGAGTGGTATATTGGTATGGATAGAGAATTGGCTAATAGTCCAACGAAGTGCAGGTTAGGTGGATTGGCCATGCTACATTGCAACGTAATGTTCAGGAATGTTCAGGCTAGATGGGTAACTATGGTAAATGTGGGGTTACAGGGATAGGGTAGGATGTTCTACAGAGGATCAGTGCACACTCGATGGACTGAATGGTCTCTATTTGCACAATAGGGATTCTATGATTCCAGCAAAGGATGACAGCGAGTGGGGATAAGGGGATCTTTTTCAAGTTGGCAACCTGTGACCGGGACTGCAACTTTACATGACATACTTAAAGACTTGGAGAAAGGAAGCAAATGTTCTGGAGCCAAGTTTGCAAACGACATCAAAATGGGTGGAAAGGTGAGTTGTGATAGGGCTACAAACAGTTTACGGAGAGATATTGACATGTTAAACGAGCAAAAAGTTGGCAAATGGAGTATACTATGTGTAAATGTGAAATTGATCATTTTGGAAGCCTGCACAAAAGAGCAAGGTGTGATTTAAATGCAGAAAATACTGCAGAACGTATTACATAAAGGGTCTTGGGTACACTCATGTATCAAGCACAGAAAGCTAACGCACAGGTATAGTGGGTAATCAGGAAGGCTAATGTAATATGTTTTGAAAAGTTACGGTGAAAATGTAGAAAAGAGGACATGAGGAATGTCAAATCAAACATGATCCTATTGAATGGTGGAGCAGGCTTGAGGGGCTAAATGGCTTACTCTTGTTCCTATTTCTTACGGGATTACTGTGAGCAGATATGGGCACCACATCTTGGGAAGGATATACTGGCCTTCGAGGGAGTACAATGTAGGTTTACAAGATTGATACCTGGACATCAAGCGTTAAGTTGTGATGAGCGATTATACAAATTTGGCTTGGTTTCTCGAGAATTTAGAAGGTTAAGGAGTGACCTGATCAAAGTTTTCAAGATTTTAACAGGAAAAGGCAAGGTAGATAAAGATAAACTATTCCACTGATTGGGGATTGCGGAATTAAGGGGCATAGTCTGGCAGTTAGGGCCAGACTGTTCAGGACAGATATTTGGAAGCGTTTCGACACACAAAGGTTGGTCAATGTTCGTAACTCTCTTCCACAAATAGCAGTTGATGTTAGATCAGTTGTTAATTTTAAACGTGAGATAGATACTTTATGGTTAAGTAAGGTATTAAGGGAAATGGGCCAAATGCAGTGATCTAGGCCAGTGATCAGACATGATCTCATTGAATGATAGAACAGGTTTGAGAAGCTGAATGCCTACTCCTGTTCTTACATTCCTATAATAAAGCATAGCCTCCCTAATTTTGTATTAAATTCCTGTCAAATGTTTTTGCGACCTCCGTATATCCTCTTCACAACTTTATTTCCTACCTATATTTGTGTCATTAGCACCTATACTTTCTGGCCTTTCAAAGGGTCATAGAGTTGTTGCCTGTCTCTGTGAGACAACTATATATACATAGCTGAAGATACAGCAGAGCCACTTAGACCTCTATATGAATCAATTAATTTATTAAGTACTTAAGTAATGATACATTCCTTTACAAGAGATATCTCAACCACTGTCCTTTCCTACCCTGGGTTCTGTAACTAACCCCAAACGTTATAACCTGGGAGAGTTGGTAGCTGACCAGGCTGGAACTCTTCTCAATGTCTTCACTATACCTCTTGACATTGGGTACCTCTTGTAGTGTTATTCTCGAATCCTGCTGAAATCGCAGTTTCCATGGCTGCTTTATATACAGTTCAGACCTGCCAAGTTGGCATTCCGATTTCCTTGTTTGGAATTGCTTGTGAAACTTGTCCAATTCCAAATAGTTTTACCATAGCTAGCAATGGTTGAATTCCTTTAGTTCCTGCAGATCCTTCTCCCTTTTTATGGTTTTAACCATAATGTAGCCCCCAGGGGGAGTTTATTTTAACTGCAGAAGGATTAAAAACTAAAAATCCTAGTTTTGTGGGAGCTTGACTTTACCCATTCGGGCTGCTTCTATTGTTCCAACTTTTAAAACAATCCCCAAGGCCTCACAAGCTGTTTACTTTATTGGCTTTGAGCTGACTGCTCATCACCTCTGTCTCAACTTTTCTTCATAAAAGAAACAAGGACAAAACTGATCAACATTCTTTTTGATCCAATGCCGAAATGCCACCCCACTTAATCACAGGAACCAGCCACTTACACCTCTCTGAATTCTCCAACCATCTGCAGTTGAAGACCTCACTCACACTTCTGTTAACCTTCAACCTTAACTATTGCAGGCCTAGATCCTATCCTTCACTCTCCATTAGCTTTAATAAAACTACTTCTACCTTATTCTATATGTCACTGAGCCTCACTCTCCAATCAACCCTGACCTTGCTGACTTATGTCAATTCCAAGCCCCAATATGTCCATTTTAAAATTCTCACGCAAGTGTTTGTATCCATTCATGGCCACATGTCTCCCTGTTTTGAGAATTTCCTCCAATACATTCTGGTCATTTGTACCAAGCAATGTTTTGTTTATTTCTTGCCGATGACATGAGGAACAGCACTGCACCTTCAGAGCCGAAGCAGATGTTCCAGTTAGTCACTGATTTACCCAAAACAATCACATGGATTGCCTCATTCTACTCCACTCAGGGACCCAATCAATATCTGTTCCACCCACAAACTCCCCTTGAAGTCACACACAATCCTGATTTAGATCTATATTGCCATTCCTCCACTGTCACACTCTGATGACTGCAGAAACGCAAGAAGAAAGTTTACCACCACTTTCCCAAGAGGAATTAGAGATGAATATAAATCCTAACACAGTTAGTGAGACTCATATCCGTGTAAAACTAAAAAAGTGTGAGCTGCAAACTGTGGTCATCAATTGGTTGAAGAATCATAGAGAAAGATGGGCCCGGACGATGTCCCTGGCCGAGCATGCAGATGCTGTGCAGAACAACTGGCAGATGTATTCATCAACATCTTCAATCTCCCCCCCCTACAAGCTAAAGTCCTCATCTGCTTCAAGAAGACCACCATCATCCCCGCACCTAAGAAAACACATGCAGTGTCCTTTATTGACTAGTGCCCAACAGCTCTGTCTTCAATAATCGTGAAGTGCTTTGAGAGGCTGGTCATAGCCCACATCAACTCCAGTCTCCCAACTTGTCTTGATCCCTTACAGTTTGCCTACCGACATAACGGGTCCACAGATGGTGCCATATCCCTAGCCCTGCACTCATCCCTGGAATATCTGGACAACAAAGACACCTGCGTCAGATTCCTGCTCATTGACTACACTCCACCTTCAACACCATTATCCCCTCCGAACTGATCTCAAAAATGCGTGACCTTGGTCTCAGCTCCACCCTCTGCAACTGGATCCTCAGCTTTCTGACCCAATAGGCCGCAATCAGTGAGGATAGCTAACTGCACCTCCTCCACAATAACACTCAACACTGAAGCCCCCCAAAAATATGTCCTCAGCCCCCTACTGTACTCCCTATACACCTACGACTGTGTTGCCAAATTCCGAATGAACACCATCTACAAGTTCACTGATGACATCACTGGAGTGGGATGGAAATCTAACAATGACGAGTCAAAATACAGAAGGGAGATAGAGGGCTTGGTGATGTGGTGCAATGAAAACAATCCGTCTCTCAATGTTGGCAAAACTAAAGAACTGATCATCGACTTCAGAAAGAAAGGAGGAGAACACACCCCCATCTACACAATGGAATTCAGGCTGAGAGGGTGAAGAGCATCAAGTTACTCGGAGTGACTATAACCGACAACTTGTCCTGGACTTCCCACATAGATGTGGCAGTCAAGAAGGCACAACACGCCTCTTCTTCCTCAGGCAGCTCAGGAAATTTGGCACGTCCATAAGGTCCCTCACCAACTTCTACAGATGCACCATTGAAAGCGTACTGTCTGGGTGCGTCATGACGTGGTATAGCAACTGCTCTGCCCAGGACTCTAAGAAACTACAGAAGGTTGTGTGCACAGCCCAGACCATCACGGAAGCCAACCTTCCATCTATGAACTCTATTTACTCGGCTCACTGCTGCAGAAAGGTAGCCAACATCAACAAAGACACATCGCACCGTGGTAATGACCTCCTACCAGCTCTTCCATCGGGCAGAAGATACAGAAGCTTGAACACATGCACGAGCAGGTTCAGGAACAGCTTCTTCCCAGCCATTATCAGACTGTTGAATGGATTCTAGCTTCAACTAATGCAACCTGCAATGTAACCTGTATGCCTCTAAGTCTTTTTGATCTGTACATCCTTTGCTTGCTGTGATCTGCCTGTGCCACTCGTAATCAAAGCTTTTCACTGTATTTTGGAACACTTGACAATAAATCCAATCAATCAATCATTCAATCTTCAAAGGGGTCTAAATGGACCCCCAACTGAGAGGCAGGAAAAGGGTGAATTTTATTGAATCCTTTGTTCTTGACTTTTCCTATGAAGCTAAAAGCCACAAAAATGAAAACATGTATTTTATATATTTGCTTTCCTTGCACGGTAATTTGCATATCAGAAGCACATATTAGGAATTCAGTAATATGCTTCCCCTGACTTTCCATCTGTTAATATTAATGGATGGAAAATCATGGGAGCAGATGGTGCCAAAATTCCTTATTGGTTCCAAACACGTGGAGTTCCAGATCAGAAGTGTGAGTTTAGGGTGTCAGAATGGCCTTACGTTATCTGCTGAAATGAAGACTGAAAGCCAACATATTTCTAGTCTTTAAAGGGGCCGCAGCTGAAGTGGAAATATAATTGGAAGATCATTTTTCTTTTCTTTACATACAAGATTGAACACAACCCTACAATATGAGAAACAGAAATGAGCAAATCAGGTTGATGATCCAAAATATTTCAGTTGCATATTAAGGGCTTGATTCCAGCTGGTTGCTGTTTTAGTAGGACTTAATGGAAAAGCAAAATTGTTGCATGAAATCCTCTGAACTGTCTGTGAGTAGTTTGCAATGACTGTTGTGTACCACCAACATCACTACATACATAAAAAGGCTTGCTTGAACGCAGAGTGACATCGGTGGAGTAATAAGTTTACAGTTATTTGTAGGAACCAGTAAGGAGATAGTGAATAGTTCCCTTAATCGCCACAGCTGATACCCCGGTAAACCATGTACCGGGAGTGTACCTGTGAGATCACCACTGTGATACACTTCATGTACGTTGGTGAGACAATTAGAATTGCTCTCAACTAAATTGTTGTCCGATCTGCTGGGCAGACTAACGCCTATGATATAGCAGAAGAACCAGATGAGGCAGCTTGCTCCCCTGGTACTTGCAAATGCCCCCACCTCCTAGCTGTAAATCATTGATCAAGTGCCAGAGAAATGAAAGACACTGACAGCCATTTTATATTCCTCTTGCTCTGAATGGAACACCATGATGTTGCATGCACAGATTTAATAGCACCATCATCCCATCATCCCCTGTACCCATTGAAAGAGTGCTGCATGTAGAACTAATCATGCAGCAGAATGAAGCAAACCTTACGGTCAAAAGGGGAAACAGTGGTTTTAATGTAATACTATAAGTGACGCAAAATAATGATGATTACTTCACTATGTTGAGTTACGTTTGAGTGAAGTTTGTTGGAAAGGATAAAAGAAAGGTAACGAGTGATAGGAAAGGTGGATGCTCAGGTTTAACGCAAAGTAATGTGATGCATGTTCTTTGGGGAAGAATAGTTTATTGTGTAGTTTTGTTGCAACAGCAATGTTGGTGAGGGGCTTGATGGATGATTTAATGGATTACAGATTACAGCACCAATCTCCCAAACTGGACATCAATCCTTCTCTTCTTCTTAGAAGCCTCTTTATTCTGGTACTGGTTTAGTCTTCTTTAAATGCTACTTTATGATGCATTCAGCTGCTGGCAATTATTTTGTAGAACGTAGGTAAGATATACAGTAATGTCCCACCTGAGCAATCCAAGCAATGGAATTATTGCTTTAATTTCCTACTAGATTGTTCAATAATAATTCATGTAATGGGATCAATCTCATCATTTTACTGTTCGTCAGGAGCTGCCAAATGGGATTATCAACTATGGCTGCAGATGTAGCCCACATTTCCCAACTGCCATCTTTTCATTTTCTTAGGATTAAGTAACATGAATGTCATGAAATGCAGCATAATAAAAATATCATGGGAGTTTCCAGTATATCTTATTAGTGGGATGAAATAGCCATTGTTCAATAATGAACATTGTCATCTTTACTGAAGTGTCAGAATTTCTACTTGATGCTTTCTAAAGCAAAGCACAGATTTTATGGTGCACTCATTTTTTGCAGTTTCAGTTATCATCATCTGCCTTTGAAGATGTTAAATACAAACTGGGAGAAAACCATGCAAATTGTGTTAGGATCTATTGAAAAGAATGCATGCAATAGATGAACACTGTGTTTTCATACCAATTTTAATTCTAGAATTAATCTGCTGTTTCATTTTCACTAAAATCCAGGCTTTAGTGTCAACTGTTTATTCAACTTAAGAAAATAATAAGCAGTTTGATTTGTACAGCTATCCCCTTATAAAATTATTTTTGTATATACTAGAAAACATTGGTATAAACAATCTAACCCTACAGAAGGCTGGTTTATATTGTCTGTTTCAGCTCTTCCTTCATCACTATTATTAATGTTGTTGATATAAATTGCATGTCATTTTAATAATTTGTATCTTTTTAGGTTGTATTAGATGAGAAGTTGTCTTGTAATCAATGAAGGACTTCAGATTGCAAAGAATGACTTACGAAACTCAGAACATACTCAAGTATGACCCCAATCTTCAGTCACTTGCCATTGCAATGCACCATCTTGATCTTGTACTCATATTTATGTTTAAAGCCTGCGGCAGTGTTCCTGTGAATCCCAATACAAGCTGAAGGAATAACACCTCCATTGCCGATTAAGCATATTACAGCCTTCTGTACTTCGCATTCAGTTCAAAAATTTCAGACCATAAAAATAACGGAGAATATAGGGGCTCATGTAGATGAGGAAATGCAACCCTAACCTTAGTGAACAAGTGGCACTGGAGAAGTAATGGCCCTTCACAAATGCACCCAACAAAGTGGCGATGTCCTGGATGCAAATGAAATGAGGGATTGACAGCAATCTTCTCGGGATGAGGTTCAGGAGGTTGCAAAACCATGAGAAACTAATTTAAGCTCACTTCCAGTATGAATCAATTTGAGTTTGGACTTCCTTTAATTGTGTAACTTTCTGTTGGTTAGGTCGGAAGCAGCCTCTTCTTCATGCAATTGGACGTGTGGATCTGGTTATTTTTGCAGTCCTGTCCTTTTCAAATGCTAAGCTTTTTATTGTCTATCTGAACGTTCAGTTACATTTGAGTGATCCCCGTTTCAAGAATGTACAAATTTTATGTCCTACCAACTGTTTGCAGAAAAGCAGCAGACAGTGAGACAGGGTATCAGCTTCAGATAACACCAAGGTTAAGTTGCTCTTAAGGTACCAGTTCAATGTATCATATCTAAGTATAATGCAATGAAGTTTCTTGTCATAGCCAGCTGATTGGGAAGAATTGTTAGGAACCTCATTTTGACCCTTCCTTCATTGAACAGTGAATAGGCAATGGTTAATGATTAACAAACAAATGCATGTATTGCAATAGTTACACATTCTTTTCAGGTGAAAGAACCCAACTGGAAAAGTGCCCCAACCATGGCAAACAAAATAAATTAGGATAGTATTCAATAAGCGTCATAAGAACTTGCTAGAAAAATAGCTAGCCCAAGGAACAGTTTTGGATTCAGCAAAAAAAAGGACAAAGAGGTTGATTAAGAAATGATAAGTAAAGTATGAGAACAACCTTGTAAGTAACTTAAAAGCAGAGTGTAAGAGCTTCTATAAATATGTGAAAAGAAAAAAAGTGCTTAAAAAAGGGAAAATGTAGGTACTTGCAGTCTGAATTGGGATACTTCATAACGGAAAACAGGGAACTAGCAGAACAGTTAAACAACTATTAACTTCAACTTTCATGGAAGATGCAAATAATTTCCGAGAAGTGCTAGGAAAATAAGGGTCCATTGGAAAGAATAATTGAAGGAAATTAGAATGAGTAATAAAATAGTGCTAGAGATGTTAATTGGACTTAAAGCCAATAAACCCCCAAGGCCTGATGATCTAAATGCCAGGATCCTAAAGGGGATCAAAATTCTGTGGCTTGAGAACAGTCCTTGCAGATTGGAGGATGCCAATTGTAACCTTATTGTTTAAAACTGGAGGGAGGGAGAAAATCAGAAATTACAAACTGGATAGCCTAAGATCGGTCATAGAGAAAATATTGGTGTTTCTTATCAAGGATAGAGTAATAGGGTTCTTATAAGATACCAATCGCATTACACAGAGTCAACATAAATTTATGAAAGAGAAATTGAGTTTGACAAACCTACTGGAGGTCTTTTGAGGATGTAAACAATAGAAAAGATAAAGGAGAATCAGTTGATGTATTTGGATTTTCAGAAAGCTTTTGCTAAACCCCTACGCAAGACTTGATTTTTGCAAATCACAGCATATGTGTTTGGTAGTAATATGCTGGCATGGACTTAGAAATGGAGAAGCTTGAGCACTACAGTGTGGAGAGCAGTTCCTGGTTTGTAGCAATTGAAGTAGTGTGCAGTTGGGGTTTAAATATGGAGCTAGTGTCATCACAGCACTAGGTTCTGGAAGTAACAAACATTTCCATCTCTTTTGCCATGCAATTGAATGAGAAAAGCACCATAGAGCCTGGATACATATTTAATGAGTTGAAAAGGAGATGATTACATGAGCAATGTCACTGTGCGCTATGACTGTCTGGATGCATAAATCCCATTTATAAAGCATCCTGTCTGTAAATGGGAAATATCAGTCCACAGAGTGTGTCTCTAGGAAGTGCTGACCTTCAGAGGGTTTTGACTGCCCTTGTTCACAAGCCACTGAAAGTTAGCATACAGGTGCAGCAAGCAATTAATGAAGGGAAATGGTATATTTAATTGTCTTTATTCTTTCATGGAATGCAAGTGTTGTTCCATCACATTTAGAGCAGAACAGGTAAGGCATTTTTTTCCCTGAAGGACACTAATGAACCAGAAAGTTTTTTTTAAATAATAATTAATGAAGATTTCATGGCCATAGGTACTGACACTGGTTTTCCATTCTAGAAATATTCACTGGATTAAATTCCACCAGCTCCCATGGTGGGATTTGAACCCATGTACCACAACATTAACCAAGGCATTGAGATTACTGGTACTGGTATTACACCGCAGTCTTCCTTTAAAAGTTGACCTTCAGGCCCAGAATAAGAGTTAGTCATTTAGGTCTGGGATGAGGAGGAATTTCTTCAGTCAGAGAGTGCTCAGCCTTTGGAATTCTCTGCCTGAGAGGTCTGTGGAGGCTCAGACACTGAGTATCTTAAAGACCTTCTGTTCAAAACTAAATTATATTGAGCTAGGTCAGCCATGATCGTTGAGGAACAGTCTGGGCTCAGAGGACCAAACAGCCTATTGCTGCTCCTATTTTTTCTAGAATCATAGAATTCCTCCAGTGCAGAAAGAGGCTTTCCAGCTCATTGAGTCAACACTGACCCTCCAAAAAGCAGACCACCCAGATCCTATTCCCATAACCCTGCATTTCCCATGGCTAATCCATCTATCCTGCACATCCCTGGACACTAAAGGGCAATTTAGCATGGCCCACCCAGCTAACTTGCATATCTTGGACTGTGGAAGGAAACTGAAGCACCTGGAGGATACTCACACAAACACGGGGAGAATGTGCAAACTCCACACAGACCCATGTCTTACCTCTGATCTTATGAATTCTGTCTTTCATGTCGATACTATTCTTTTCCCTCAGCGTCTATAGATGCAATTTTCATGTTTCCACTTTTAGTCAGAATTGACATTTTTTTGGACTTTAACATCTATTTTGGATCTATGTTTTGTTGCTTCTCGACATGTATTACCACTCCCTTTGCTTTTTGTTCTATGTCACCTACGATCTCTATTCTGCCTTGCCCACTAATATTTTCCTGATCTTTCCTCTTGTTCCACTTGCCCTTCTTCATTATTCAACAAAATAAAACACATCACATTTCCATCTTGCTTCAGTTCTGAAGAATTCATGTTGAACTCAAAACATAACTCCATTTCTCTCTCCACGAATGTTGCAGAACCAGCTAAGTTCCGGCAGCACTTTCTGTTTTTATTTCTCATCCAATTCTATCTGCATAACCCTTTATTCCATTGAGCCACAGATGCTTGTCTTGCTTCCCTGAAATTGTATACTATTCCCTTCAGTCACTCCTTGTGGTAGTGGATCCACATTCTTACCATTCTCTGGGAGAAAAATGTCTTCAGGATTCCCAGTTTAATTTATGCTAATTATTGTATATTAATTCCTTTATAAAATATCAAAATTTATCTCAGCTTAAATTATGCAAGACTGGGTTCACGTTAAAAATGAAGATTGATCAACATTTTTAAGGGAAGGACAGGTTACTGTTTCAGCTTTACTGTTCATTAGCATTAGAAGAGCCAAAGTAGACAAGCTCTCTGCTAGGACTGAGTGAAATAGAAGAAAGAAACATAACAGAAAAATGTGTAATGCTTCAATATGCTAATAACATTAAAAGAGCAGGTAACGATTAAAATAGACTGCAAATAGATATAAAGTACTGGAATGAGATGCAAATTATTGTGTTAACCATTTCAGCCAGGCATTTGACCAGCATTGATTATTTGAGAGCTTCAATCGGAAAAAGAACTATTACTTGTGTTGAGAAAGTATTGATATTTTATAAGATTTCTGAAAGCTGACAAACAAAATGTTTGATGTTTAAAGCATTGCATATACATCCAATTTGTTTTAACCGTGTCTTTCCAGATTTAAATTGGAGCCTTTGGAATAGAAATAGCTCATTCAATGATAGCATATCTGGCCTATACGTTAAATCCATCTACTCACTTCAGTTCCTTAAATCTTCATAGAATTGCCTTTCAAATATCTATTAACCTCAAATTTATATTTGTCCATTGACACAGCCTCTGCCGCATTTTAGTGAAAAGAATTCCATATACCAAGCCTTTTTATATGAAATATTGGTTTCCGGCATCATCCTTGAACAGTCTGACTCCAAAATTGAGATTATAATATGTTCTATACTCAACAGACTGCAAACTTTTTTATGGTATCTTTATTGAAGTCTCGACAAGAGGGTCGCATATATTGTGCGTACTGCATGGTAGAGATCGTATAAGTACAGGGGATACGAAAGAATATTTGTACATGATTGCAGCTTAATCCTAACATCCCCTTTTCCACAAACAAAATAGTCAAATTTGCATGCACTCCTTGTAACTGAGTTACCCAAGTTATCAAGTATGAGCAGAGCTTTTCTCATGCATTAACAATTTGTTTTTCTCATCAACCTCTGCATAGACATTGCACAAATAGGGCAAAATCTTGTCAGTCCCCAGAATGACCTGGGCTTTGGAAGAAGTTGAGTTTCAGGGTGAGATCAGAGAAGTGAAGTTCTCATCATTGAGAAAAAAAATGTCCAATCCTCCAAGCAAGTTTTAAATAGCAAGACGAGAATCTCACTAGTGACCAATGAGAGGCTTATTTGCATCCATTCACACTCATTAGCATGCTGCTTTACCTCTTCTCACCTCAATGTTTCCTATTCTTCCACCCAGCAGACAGATATAATACCTGACGTAAAAGGCAGAACGGGTCCAATTTGCCACTTGCTCCCCTGGGCCTGGGACTACAGTCATTATCATCTCAGGGTATGCTCCACGGGCAGTAACCACCCACATATATGGAAAGCACACTTCACACCCTCATGACACGTCTCTGACCCACTTACAACACTGTTGTGCACTTCAAAGCAGACGCCTTTTATTATAATGCTGCTGCCAGAACACTTTGTGCATAGGACAAACACCTATCTCATGAATTGGAATATAATAGCTCACAGGTCTCCTCACTTACACTCTTGGCATTCACTTACTTTGCATCTCCTTGGATGCTCACAACCTTTCTGCCTTGCCTTGTCTTGCCTTGCTTTGCCTTGGCGTGCTTTTTCCCTCAGCCAGAGCTTAAAGGCTCATGTCTTACCTTTTGTCTCGCCTCGCATTTTAGCACAGACACAGCATCAGGCAGCTTGTCACGTTTGTTAACAGCCATCAGTCAAGAAAGTGGAGATGAGGCTGTACAGCACCACGCTACGTCAGTCTCACACACTTGTACCATGTGACACCAGCGAATGCAGCAAACACACTGCAGGTGCTTCAACCTAATGGTAATGGTTCCAAGTCAAAGGAGACATTCCTCAGTCAGTTTAAAAGATACAGCTTTCAGTCAATGGCAGTATCTGATGTTAGGATGGGCTTAGACATGGTCAGTCGGCCGCTTGCGTTGGTCCATATCATTTCAGTTCATAAAGTAGGTTGGAGTCAATGTTACTCATCCAGGGGAAATGGTCCAAGGAGTCACAGTAGGTCAGTCAGGGAGCTGCACAGTTAACAATCAGGGACCTTGTCAGTCATCAGTCAGGATTTTAGCCAGGGATATAATCCATAGTCATTTCTGAGGAATCAGCTCACTGGGAGTCAAGGGTGAGTTATTTGAGCCATTGCTATCATGGGGAAGTTGGGATCATCATTTCTGAGGATTGGAGGCAGCATTCCGGCATGCAGAGGAGACAATAATTGCAAAGTCGGGAAATTCAACATATTGGTGGGGGAAATGGTAGAGCATGGGGGACATGAGTTACGATGGGAGCAGGTCATCAGTGGTCGCAACCACCCTGGTTTCCATGGGAGCACAATGTAACATATCAGTTGGCATATCAAAGTTATAGGACCAAGGTTCAGGGGGCAATGTTGGGAGATGAAGTCATAATTCAATGAAGTGTGTTGGAACATTTGGAAACTCAGTACTGATGGGTTTGACAGGGAGTGCAAGGAAGAAAGGAACAGGAAGGATGGCAGTGGTGGGGGGGCGCGGAGCTTTAATTACCAAGATTAACCTGCAATTCACAATGCCAATCCCAACTGCTTTCCTTACTTGTGTGAGCACTGGAAATAACTCTATTTTCAAGTTATCTTTGTTCAACAATTCCTCTTCATCCTGCCTAATTCTGTGAGCTTGAGATCTAGTCATAACACAGTCAGGAAACAATCCATGATATTCCTTCTGAAGCATTTCAGTTTCTTTTCCCACCACTGGTTGTTAAAATGGCTGTGTGCACAGCTGGCAATGGACAGAGTAAGTGTTGTCTTTTCTGTCTGAGCTCACAAGCTCTACTTGTAAGAGATGAAAAGCCTTTCAAGGACAATAGCAGGAATCCTCAGAAAAGGAGACATCAGGAGAGGAAATAGGTTTTTGAAACTGTGGCAGTAATAAAAAGAGAATGTGCTTCCTTACAACATAGTAAGTAAGTAGAGCTGACACCAGACATTCAAGAAAATTCTTCCATGATTAATGATAAAGAAAATCAGATGATAGGAGATTCTGAATATTTTATTTCAAAAGGAAAGCTGTTTCCTTATGCTGCTATGCAGGGAGGTAAACCAATAAAGTTAATGAGAGACATTGGAGCAAGTCAGTCTCTGATGCTAGTTGATGATATCATTTATCTTCCACAGGGCTCAATAAAGGAGAAAATACTAACTTGGGGTAAACATGGAGGTTACAAACTAGTCTCATTGTAAAGAGTTGGATTAAAGATTGATTTATTAAATGGATAGATTGAAGTTGGAGTAGGTGGACTCCTACCATAAAAGGCCTTTATAGAAGGAATTGATTTTATCTTGAGAAATAACAACCAGTGCTAAAAGAGACTGAAATGCTTCAGAAGGAACATCTTGGTTTGTTTCCTGACTGTGATTTCAAGATCACAGAATTAGACAGGATGAAGGGGAGCCTTTGAAAAAAGATAAATTGTATCCAATAACTCTGTTTTCAAGTTTTGAAAATGTAAAAAGAAAGGGTGAAGGTAAAGAGAATAAGGCTGATGTCTTTAGTCCATCTTCTTTAATAGAAATACAACAAATAGATCCTGAATTGAAAGATTTTTACCAGTCGATTCAGAAATTGAACAGAATCAATGCCTGAATGTTATTATTTGAAAGATTAAGTATGAATGAAGAAATGAAGATCAACATAAAGACTTTTAAACGACTCTTGGATAGGCAAATGGAGGATAGTAAAATGTAGAGAATGCAGGGTAGTTTGATTTAAGTGGGATAATAGGTCGGCACAACATCGTGGGCAGAAGGGCCTGTACTGTGCTGTACTGTTCCATATTCTATGTTCTATAAATGCCAGCCAATGAGGATTGACCAGTGGCCTGTCACGTGGTAATCACATTTGAGTATCATAATTAAATTTCATGAAAGGTTCGTGGAATTCCAATGGCAGGTGACTCAAGTATTAGGAAAACACAGGTTAAAATATTGCACCATTTTTATTTGTACCAGATTACATTAAGATGTGTGAAGTTTTTCCAGATTTGGTGTTCAGGCCGTGGGAAAACCCTAGCCTTTAATTAAACTTGCACATTTAGTTCTGATACCTGCTATTGAAGAGCCGTTTATCAGGGACTGTGTAGGATTCTTATCTAAAAATCCGGAATGGGAATCAGTATATTTTAACAGTCAAACAAAAAAAAGCCTATGGAAGTGTGATGCTGGAAATCAGAAACAAAACAGAGATTGCTGGAAAAACTCAACAGGTCTGGCAGCATTTGTGGAAAGAAAGCAGATTTAATGTCTAACCGTGTTCTGAAGAAGGATCACTGGACCCAAAACGTTAACTCTAATTTCTCTCCACAAATGCTGCCAGACCTGCTGAGTTTTTTCCAGCTATATCTGTTTTTATTTCTTTTAAAGCTAAGGGATGTTTCAGCAAGATTTTCTGGAGCAGTGTGTTTAGGAAAAATTGCTGCAAAAATAGTAATGAAAGAAATAAGAAGTAAAATGAAAATATCAGTACAGTTGGAGAATGAATCTGAGATTGAAAATTCAAAAGTCAATCCTATAGAAAGCAAATTGGATAATATGGAGCTGCTTGAAAAGTTAGATAGCATGATATTTTATCTTCCAGAAATGATCAAATTGATTTACAAAGGTTATTACAGACTCATAAATTTATTGGTTTGAGTAGGTCAGGAAAAACATCTTTGACTATTTATGAAATTAATATAGGGGATGCATCCTTCAAACTCAATCCAGTGAAATTAGCTCAAGTAAGGGAAGAGACTAAATTCATGGTGGACAATGATATCATTAAACCAAATCATTGTAGCTGGAGTTCACCTACTGTAATAGTGCCAACGCCAAACAATGTAAGAACATAAAAAATATACCAGAAGGAGGCCATTCAGCCACTTAAGCCTTCCATTCTATGCCTGATCTGTTCCAGGCCTCAAGTCCTCTCGCATGCCAGCTCCTCATAGCCATCAATACCTTGATATTTCAAAAATCTATCTCCTCTTTTAAAAACTTTCAGTGACCTAGCTTCCAGGCATGGAGAATCACATTCACATTGATGACTGTCGTGATATTGATAACTATCTATTTAATCCATTACAATAAGAAAAGGATTTCCAATTACTGGGTAATGGCCATCCTCACTCTAGTTTTTGACTTCTTGTTAGCTTGAATGGATGGGTATTTTCCGTCTCTTACACTGTTGTCAGTATTCCGCTGGGATCTCCAGATATTTATTTCCGAGCTCCAGGAGAGCAGCATGGTGGCTTAGTGGCTAGCACTGCTGTGGCACAGTACTAGGGGCCTGGGTTCAGGTGAATGTCTGTGTGGGTTTCCTCTGGGTGCTCAGGTTTCCTCCCACATGCCAAAGATGTGTGGGTTAGGTGGATTGGCTGTGGGAAATGCAGGGTTGTGCGCTTGGGTAGGATGCTCTTCAGAGGTTTGGTGTAGACCAAACGGCCTGCTTCCACATTGTGGTGATTTATGACTCACCATCATTTTGATACTGCTTTTATTAACAAAGCTATCCCACCTCATTTTCCTTTTAACCTATTTTTTCAGACTATTGTGTATCCTTTAATATTGAGTTCCTGACTGATTCACCCTGCAGCAACATTTCTGTAATAGCAATCGAGTCAAATTCCCTTATTTCTATTTGTGCAATCACCTTATCTATCTTATCACAAATACTGTGCGCATGCAGATAGACCACCTTAAGCTTGAACCTTTTACCATTAATATTCTCTCTGGTTCTCATTTCTGCTGCACTTCTCTGCCCTTCCCATCACACTTTAGTTATTATTAACCTCTTCAATACAACACTGCTCTGTCATTTCTTTTTGAGTTTTGAAACTTCTCTTCAACTGAATAACCCCCACACCCGCTAATTAGTTTATGCCCAATCTAAAGCCCTGGTTTTACAATTCACTGGTACACTGATCCCAGCACAGTAACTGATCCCAACAAGGTTCAAACAAAGGCTGATCCACTGGAACTGCTCTCTCTTTCTGCAATACTGGTGCCAATGTTCCATAAATCAGAAATCATTTCTCCCACACCCAGAAAGGAGGGCCAGAATGGTTCTATACTGATTATCATATGTCAGCAGAGTAACAAAAATTAACTCAGAAACTGTTCCAAATTTCAAGGTCTACATTGAAAGAATTGGACATGCACGTTTTGTCACCAAAATTAACATGCTAAAATGATATTGACTGATGGAGACAGAGAAATATCAACTTTTGTAACAATGGATTCTAAATGCAAAGTATGCCATTTGGAATGAAACTTGCACCAGCAACATTTCAATGTTTACCTAATAAAGTCATTGAAGGAGGACATAATTTTGTTGTTTGCATTGGTAACTTGGTTGTTCTCAACCAAACTTTGAAAAAACATTTATGTTATTTGACTAAACAGCTTGATTGGTTACAAAGAACCATTTTCATTTTAAATCTGGTTAGAAGTGCATTATCAACGGCAAAAATGATTTGTTATGGTGGTGGGGGTGGGGTGCATGCTGTGGGACAAGGCCACACAGCATCTTAAGAAGTGAAAGTAAGGACAATGTTGGATCTTCCCATAGTTAGCATAAAGTACAAAATTTTGCAATACATTGCAGAGTGGATTTCACTGGAAAGTTGTGCCAAAATAAAGGATTGTGGTGGCTTCTTTGGCAAATTTGGTAAAGAAAAGCAGAAAGTTTGAATGAACACAAAATGTCAGAGTGCCTTTGACAACTTGAAAGCTGTGCTGAAAGCCACACTGGTTTTAACAGCATCAAATCATAAGAAGCCATTCAAATTGGCTGTTGACGCCACCAACAGCAGCGTGAGTGCCATTTTACTGCAAAAAGATACAGTACGGATCAAACAGCCTGTCGCTTGTTTTTCAAACAAAC
Organism: Rhincodon typus; assembly: GCF_021869965.1. Classification (NCBI taxonomy): domain Eukaryota; kingdom Metazoa; phylum Chordata; class Chondrichthyes; order Orectolobiformes; family Rhincodontidae; genus Rhincodon; species Rhincodon typus. The sequence continues at coordinate 42,952,512 of NC_063337.1, read as the reverse complement.
AGAACACATATCAACAGAAATATTCAATATTGGAGAAAGAGACATTGAAACATGTGTTGCCTCTGCATCTGCTTGAAATCCGCATCTCAGGCAATACTGAACCATATCCTTTGATTAGATTTTTGGAGGAGATTTTGTATAAAAACTTATGACTACTTTGGTGTAATTTAAAAACCAGCCATATCATTTAAAGATTCATGTGTCTGGTAAAGACAATGATCATAGAATCCTGACAGTGCAGAAACAGGATAGTCAGCCCATCAAGTCTGCACTAAACCTCCGAAGACCATCTTACCCAGACCTACCCAACAAACCTTGCACTTTGCATGGCTAATCCAGCTAATTTACACATCATGGGCAATCTAGCATGGCCAATCCACATAACCTGCACATCCCTTGATTATGGGAGAAAACCAGAGCACCCGGAAAAATCCCACACAGATATGGGGAGAGTGTGCAAACTCCACACTGACAATTGCCCAAGGTTGGAATTGAAACCAGGTCCCTTGTACTGGTAGGCAGCAGTGCTAACCACTGAGCCACCAATGAGTGGCTTCACTTGTTGTTGATGTTCTGGAACGCCAGATCTTCATTCAAGTTGTTGCAGTAATGCAAAAAGTAATCAGCCCTCTCAGCATTATAGTTCTGTCATCTAGCCTCAGACTTACTTTTAAGAATACACTTTTAGATTGCCATTTTGAGCAATTTTGCATAGGTCTGTGGAGATTGTGATATTGATTGAAGCACTGGTGTCTATCTGACACTTTATGTTAACCTGGTGTTCTCATTTTGTAATTCTCCCATTCCAGTCACAAGCCATATATCACTGGAATGACAAGGTGTAGAGCTGGATGAACACAGCAGGCCAAGCAGCATCAGAGGAGCAGGAAGGCTGACGTTTTGGGCCTAGACCCTTCTTCAGAAATAAAAAAATATATATATATCATATATATCACTGGCCTGACTGAACCAATCTATTGTAAAGGCAGAGTGATCATTCGATTCTTCAGCTGATACTTTCCAGTGGCCATGCAGATGTTCTTCCTTCTAGCCATACACTTGTGCGCAAAATGATTTAGGCTTCTTGCAGTGAGAATACAGCTTACCCCATATTGGATTTGCCTTCTTCTCCTTTACGTAATATCCTTGTCCTTACATCCCGTCCTTTGTTTGTGGCTGTGCTGCCCTTTGGGCATGGAACACCTTCTGGCATGTTGCAGTGTCTGGCCCATTCTGTCATGAATATTCTCTAGCTGTTGATTTACAACCTTGGCCCTTCTGTGCATATTATTTGCTTTACTGAGAGTAAGTTTCCCTCTCTCAGTAGATATACTCTCACTGTGGGATCTCTTATACGAAAAACAATTTTGTCTTTAATTAAATTGACTTTTAGTTGTGCAAATTCACAGGGTCCTGTGAGCTGAGTTAATAAAGTCACACATTGACCAGAAGACACTCTTTCAACCTGAGCCTTAATGTTGAACACGTACCATCATAAATTACATTTACTTGGGTTCAAAGAATGCTTTCAAGTCTTTCAAAATGTACGCAGTCTTTTTCTTTCTTCATGGAGATTCAGGATAGTGGTCTCTTTGAAACAGTTTCTTCCCAATAGTGAGTAGAGCTCAGATAGGCTAAGCTGCTGAGTCTTGTTTCAGATCTGTCACTATTTCACAATTTTGGCATTGTGTGTGGAAAAATTGTCAGCTTTGCTTCATGTAGCCTTGCACGTTGAGCTGGTAGAGCAAACATCACAGCCATTGACTCTTACACAGTGTTTTAATGGTGGCAAGTTTCTTTGCTTTTTTTTTCATTTCTTTCAGGTGGTTGTGGCATGTTGCATAGCTCTGAACATTCCTAAGTCCCTCCGTTAGTAGCTGTGCTTTTTTTTTACAGCTCTTCAATACACAATCTCAGCTTCATTTCTGACACATGTCCTGTGCTCACCAGACAGCATACTCTTTTGATCTGTTCTTTCTACTAGACAAAACAGTTTCCTGTTCATTCACCCTACCAATTTGATTAATCATGTAAATATCTCAACTGTATCACCCCATTAATCTATAATATTCAAGGAAATACATGGATAGTCTATACAACTCATAAATTAATTCTTTCTCTCCCAATATCCTTTCAGTGAATTTGCACTGCATCCTCTTCAACAAATATATAACTAAGGTACATTGTTCATAACTGAATACAGTATTCCTGAATGCAGCATTCCTGATGGTGTCTAAACAGAGCAGTATATGGCTGTATCTAAACTTTCATCCTATATATTAAACCCTCTTGAGATAAAAGCCAGTACACATTTAGCCTTTTTAAGTGTTCTTGACACGCTCACAAGCTTTTAGTGATTTCTGAGCTTGGATTCTTAAATCTCTGCACAGTCCCAGTTTTCTGCATTTAGAAGACTTTTGATCTCTCTTTCGTGAGTCTGAAGTGGCTGACCGAACAGGGTCCGATACAGAACACAGTCTGCCAGTTTTGCCTATTTACTTAATCTGTCAAAGATCTTTAACTACTTTTTCTTCTCATCTACAGTATTACTGTTCCATCTATCTGACTGTCGCCAGCAACTTAGATATATGGCTTGCTGTTGTCATTCTCATTTAGAAATAGGATATAGTGAAAATCTGAGACCACAATACTGATCCCTGGGGGCATCACTCATTATATCCAGACAATTTGGGTTACATACACTTACAAATCCTCCCAGTCTCCTATCTTCCAACTAATCCTCTATCCAAGCTGATGTTTCACATCTAAATCCATGACCTCTCATTTTTGTTCTAACAGTCTGTGTGAAATTTTATTAAGTGCATTTTGAAAATTCATATAAATAATATCCAAGCACGTTTCTTTATCTATCACAAATTTCAAAAACTTTTTGAAATGCATACAAGCATATGAATTAGGAGCAGAATTAGGAGGCTTGAGTATGCTTGACCATTCAATACTGTTATGGCTGATTTGATTTTAACCTCAGATCGGAATTCCTGTATACCCTGACAACTTTAACCCTCGTGGCTAAACAAGAATCTAATGCTAAGCAGATCAGAGCATCTGTGAAGGGAGAAACAGGAATAACATTTCAAGTTGAAGATCTTTTATCAGATCTGGCAAAAGTTCAAAAGATAATAAGTTTTAAAGAGGTAAAAAAGGAAATGTTGGAAAAAGGACAGAAGGGAAGATCTGTGTTACAATCGTTTGAACATACAAATTAGGAGAAAACATACGTTGCTCAGCCCCTCAAGCCAATTTGGTAACTATACATTCCCACCTAAATTCAGTAACCTTCCAAGAATCTATCTACAACTGCCTTAAAAATAAATTGAAGAACCCTGCTTCGAACCCTTATGGCGAAATGTGTTCAAACACTCATAACCCTCTGAGGAAAAAGTTCTCCTGATCTCTGTCTTAAATGAGCAAACATTTATTTTTTAAACAGTGACCCCATAGTACTGAATCTGCCCTCAAGTCGAAACATCCGGTCCATATCCACCCTGTCAAGACCCTTCATGATTTCATATTTTTCAATAAGCTTTGTTTTGCTCGTTTAAACTCCAATGGACACACACCTAGCTTGTCAACCTTTCCTCATTAAACAACTTATCTGTCCCTGGAACAAAAACAAAGTTGCTGGAAAAACTCAGCAGGTCTGGCAGCATCTATGAAGGAGAAAACAGAGTTAACATTTTGGATCCGGTGAACCTTCCTCAGTTCCTCAGTTGCTCATTCCCGGACAAGATGGTGGTGATTGTCCTTCTTTAACCACAGTAGTCCATACAACATCAGGTAGATCTACAATGCTGCCATTCTGTACCAGTAACAGAGGGAGTGAATGTTTAACAGCATAACAATTGAGGAAGCTGCTGTGTCCTGAAGGAGTTAGTGCTGATCTGTATTAACCTCCACCAAAGGTCTTTGGGAAGAGACAACTGGGATCTGCATGTCTACCTAAAGAGAGTAGATGTATTCTGTACAGATCCTGTGATTCCTCAGTAAATATACTAAGCAAGTGAATGTAAACCATACTTATTGCTGTCATGCAATGAACTACATTGTTATGTAGAAAGGCACTTCTTCTATTTAGACCCATAACTGGTTGATCGACAACCACTCATGTTTAGACAGACTTTAGACTTTCAACTAGGAACTAAATAATGGAAATTACAATGGTATGAGGCATGAGTCAACTATGATAAATTGGAGACATTTACTTAAAGGGCTGAAAATGGACAGGCCATGTCTAACATTTCAAAAGTGCATGGATGAACTGCAAGGATTGCTTCTTCCTAAATAAAAACTGAAAGGACTGCGGATGTTGTAAATCAGGAACAGAAACAAAGTTGCTGGAAAAGCTCAGCAGGTCTGGCAACATCTGTGAAGAAAAAGTCAGAGTTAACGTTTCGGGTCTGATGTTCTGAGGAAGGGTCACCAGACACAAAATGTTAACTCTGATTTTTTCTCCACAGATGCTGCCAGACCTGCTGATTGTTTCTTCCTGTCTGGAACAAAACTTAAAAAAAGATAATGGCAATGGGTAACAAGGGAAATTAGGGTAGTATTAGATCCAAGCAAGGGGCATATAAATTGGCCAAAAAAACAGCAGACCAAAGTTTAAGTTCAGTAAAACAGGACAAAAACATTGACAAAGAGGGGAATAATTAGGGTACAAGAGTAAGCTTGCGGACAACATATAAACTGACTGGAAAAGCTGCTATAGATAGGTAAAGAGAAAAGGATGAGTGAAGACAAATGTAGGTCCCTTACAATTAGAAATAGGGCAAATTATAAAGAGATAGCAGACAAATTAATCAAATTAATTAGTCCCATAAGTGAAAAAACATACATATTTTGGTTATATCTTCGCAAAGAAGGATACAAATATCAGCCCAAAAATGTCAGGCAACACTAGGTTTAGTGAGAGGCAGAAACTTGAGGAAATGTGTATTAGTAGGGAAACAATGTTGGGGAAATTGACTGGATTAAAGGTCGATACATCCTCAGGGCCCGAAAGTCTACATCCCAGCATACATAAGGAAGTGGCCCTAGAAACAATGGATGCATTGGTGGTCATCTTTGAAGATTTTATAAATTCTGGAACAATTCCAATGAGTTGGAGGGTAGTTAATGTAAGTATCACTATTCAAAAGGGGGAAGAGAGAAGAAGGAATTATTGACCGGTTATCCTGACATCGGAAATGGGGAAAAATGAAAGACTGCATTACAAAAGATTTAATAGCAGAATACTTGGAAAACAGTGACAGTATGGAAAGAGACAGTATGGATTTATGAAGGGGAAATCATGCTTTACAAATCTACTGGAATTTTTTGAGGATGTAACTAGTACAGTTGATAAGATGGAGACAGTGGATGTTGTTTATTTGCACTTTCAGAAGTCTTTCCATAAGGTCCGACTAAAGATATCGGTGTGTAAATCTAAAGCACATGGGGTTGGGAGTAGTGTAGACAGACCTGGATAAAGAGCTGGTTGGCAGACAGGAAACAAAGAGTCGGAACAAACAGGTCATTTTCTGAATGGTGGGTTCTGCAGGATTCAGTGCCTGGACCCCAGCTATTCACAATGTATTTTGATGATTTAGGAGAAGAAACTAAATACAATATTTCTAAATTTGCCGACTACATAAAGTTGGGTGTAAGGGTGAGCTGTGAGGAGGATGCAAAGGTGCTTCAGTGTGTTTTGGATAAATTGAGTGAGTGGGCAAATGCATAACAGATCAACTATAATACAGATAATAATGAGGTTATCCGCTTTGGTAGCAAAAACAAGAGGCATATTATTACCTGAATGGTGATAGAGTAGCAAAGGGGGAGATGCAATGAGACCTGGGTGCCCATGTATAACAGTTGCTGAAAGTAAGCATGCAGGTGCAGCAGGCTGTGAAGAAAGCAAATGCTATTTTAGCTTCCATAGTGAGAAGATTCAAGTACAGGAACAGGAATGTCTTGCTGTAATTGTACAAGGTCTTGGTGAGACCACAACTGGAATATGGTCTGCTGTTTTGGTCTCCTTATCTGAGAAAAAGTGTTTTGTCTATAGATGGAGTGCAACAAAGGTTTACTAACCTGCTTCCTGGATGGAAGAACTGTCATGTGAAGAGATATTGGATCAGTTAGGATTATGTTCAATGGGGTTTAAAAGCATGAGGGTCATGGGGATCTAATAGATACTTACAAAATTCAAGTATGACTATTCAAGGTTAATGCAGAAAGGACATTCCCAGGAAATTGAGAACCATAAGGCCATAAGATAGAGGAACTGAATTAGGCCATTCAGCCCATTGAGTTTGCTCCGCCATTCAATCATGGCTGATATGTTTCTCAGCCCCATTCTCTTGCCTTCTCCCCATAACACTTGATCCCCTTTCTAATCAAGAACCTGTCCATCTCTGTCTTAAATACATTTAATTACTTGGCCTGCACAGCATTCTGCTGCAATGAGTTCCACAGATTCACCACCCTCTGGCTGAAGAAATTCCTCCTCATCTCAGTTCTAAAGGGTTGTCCCTTCACTCTTAGGCTGTACACTCAGGTCCTAGTGTCTCCTTCTAGTGGAAACTCTTCTCCATGTCCACTCTTTCCAGGCATCTCTGTATTTTGTAACTTTCAATCAGATGACCACTCATTCTTCTAAATGTCACCAGGACAGATCCAGAGTCCTCAACCGCTCCTCATATGACAAGCCCTTCATCTCCCATCATTCCTGTAAACCTCTCTGGACACCCTCCAATGCCAGCAAAGCCCTCCCGAGATACAGAGCCCAAAACTGCTCACAATATTCCAAATGCAGTCTAACTAAAGCCTTATAATATATAATATATTATAGTACATCCCTGCTCTTGTATTTTAGTCCTCTCCAAATAATTGCTAAAATTGATATTGAGTTTAAGTTTGATTTATTGTTGTCACATTTACTGAGATACTGTGAAAAATGTTGTTTTGTGTGCTATACAGGCAGATTGTACCAAGGTAGAAGAACGGAGTGTAGAGTACGGTGTTACAGCTCCAGAGAAGGTGCAGAGAGAGAGATCAAGATTAACATTTGAGAGGTCCATTCAAAAGTCTGATTACAGCGGGGAAGAAGCTGTTCTTGAATCTATTCGTATGTGTATTCAAACTTTTATATCTTCTGCCCAACGGAAGAGGGTGGAAGACAGTATAACCGGGATGGGTGAGGTCTTTGATTATGTTGGTTGCTTTCCTGAATCACCGGGATGGTCAGTTGGAGTCAATGGATGGAAAGCTGGTTTGTGTGATGGACTGGGCTGTGTTTACAGCATTCTGCAGTTTCTTGTGGTCTTGCGAAGAGCAGTTGCTATAACATGCTGTGTTGCGTTCAGATAGGATGCTTTCTATGGCGCATCTATAAAAATTGGTGAGAGTCCTTGTGGACATGTTGAATTTCCCTAGCCTCCTGAGGATTTTGTTGTGCTCTCTTGACTGTGACGTTGACAGGACCAGGACAAATTGCTGGTGATCATCACTCCCTGGAACTTAACGCTCCGAACCATCTCCACCTCAGCACCATTGATGCAGACAGGGGCGTGTCCTCCACTCCTCTTCCTGAAGTCAATGACTAGTTCCTTCCCTTTTGCTGACGTTGATGGAGAGATTGTTGAATTTACACCAGGCCACTTTCCTGTACTACGTCTCATCATATTTTGAGATCTGATCTACAAAAGTGGGGTCATCAACAAACCTGTAAATGGAGTTGGGGCAGAATTTGGCCACACAGTCATAAGTGTATAAGGAGTGTAGTAGGGGAGAGTACCCAGACTTGCGGGATACCAGTGTTGAGGATCATCCTAACTGCCAACTGAACTTGCATGTTAACCTTAAGAGAATCCTGAAGTAGGACTCCTAGTCTCTTTGTGCTTTAGATTTCTGAAGCTATTCCCCAATCTGAAAATTGTCTAAACGTCTAATCTTCCTACCAAAATGCATAACCTCATAATTTCTCACTTTGCATTCTATATGCCATTTTTTTTCTTATTCTCCTATCCTATCCAAGTTCTTTTGCAGTCTCCCCAACTCCACAACATGGCCTATCCCTCCACCCATCTTTGTGTCACTGAAAACATACCTGTGACCCCTGGGAAAATCCATGAGTCACCTATTGCCATCCTGGTCTTTTTACTTTTTAGTCTTTTTCACTTTTGCTGCTCTTACTAGGGAATTACCCCAATAGAGATGTAAATGTTATGAAACTGAAATTTGCAACACTGCCTAAATCTCAGTTCCAGCAGCACACCCTTCTGCTAAAGTCAACCATAGCCCCATTCATAACCTTCATATCTGCCTTTCCAACAGCACATGAGAAATATACATATTCTGGCATGGTCAGTATTTTATTACAGTCAATTGTTTGTAATAAGGTTTTAAAAATAGCTCAGCTGGGCGCTGATCTCACGGTCCAGCTTCTACTATTTAATGCAGGGCTGGTGTGATGTCATTGTGTTTACAACTTGACAGATTCAGCATAATAAATGTAAAATTCAGCCTATGATCTTGAGCAAAAGTACTTCTCTCTTTTGTTAACAGGTTGGCATTAAATATTTTTACTTTCCTTTGGGGAGCTCAATGGATATGGCCTTCAGAATATACCTGAGAGCATTCCTAACACTCATTTTAATTTTCTATCCCTCTGCAAGAAGATTTTGCACCTTGTGCATTGTTTCTCTTTGCTTGGTCAGTTCTGGAACCAATTCTTGTGAGGCTCATTCCAGCATCCAACCCAAAGTGAAGTATTTTCTTCAATTATAAAATTAAAAAGTACGTTTAAACTTCAAGGAGTAAGATTTGATACTTCAATGAATGATTGTTTTTTTTTTGTTATGAGCTACTATTCTGCACCGAATTTCTAGACTATCCTAAAAGGGAGTGTTTTGTATGATTGATCTGTAGAATGTAAAGTATCCTCAGGCTTCCAGTGTTAGATTAGTCAATAATAGTCAATAGTAAACAGTATTCATACTGTTTATATTGGACTTGATGTAAAATGTCTTGTGCAAGATTACCGAAGCTCGTAGTAATGCAGTTAGCATATTCTTGCTTAAATTTTCTGTGTCTTTTCTTTTAAATCCTTAAACTGTAATATGGTCTGTCCTTGCAAACTAATAGAATAACCTGGATGATGGGCTCAAGAGAATTTGGGGAACTTGCTAATCAATTAATGGAGCAACTCAATTAGTTGGAACTCAGGATGCATTGTGAATTCTTTCCAGACCACATCACATTGCGAGCAGTCTTATAGTCGCTTTGCAGTTTTCACACATTTTTTTAAATTAGATTTTTTCTTGCATTGTCAAGGTAATATTTTTGTTCTGCTTGGGCTAGAATTGCAGCACCATACTGGTTACTTTGAAAGAATAACTCAAAAGTGATGCTGACACTGGCTTGACTGCTGGGATATGGGTCAAATCCTCACCAGCCTGGAGGTTTTAACTGTCAGTGCTTTGTAAGTCTTTCAGTGCAAAGAGTTGACCTCAACAAGTGTTGCAGACTGGCACATTCCAAGGTCCAGGGCAATGTGCTGAGGAACACACAAAAGACTGGGGCAGTTGCTGCCAAAGCGAAGTGAGGGAAGACCACCACCTAAGGTCTTTCTACCAAAATATAACAAGGGTCATTAAGTTTTGAGATCCCCTTATTGCCTTAATGGGGAAGTAAATAGTTTCTTTACATGATTAGAAAATGCCTTTTTGTTTTAACTGGATTGAAGCTCTAACGGGATTGTCAAAATTCTACTGTATTTTCTGCAAAGTCTGCATGGAACTGTTTTTGACCTTTGTATTCAGTTATACAAAATACATGAATAAAATATGTATTTTGCAGAAAAAAAATTCTCTGGCCTATGGGTGTCAACATATATCCACTGCCTGAGGTTGTTGGCTTTGTGTCCTTAAGTCAGGCTCCTTCGTGCCTGATGTATTAAAACACTTTTTTTGACATTGATTCATTGCAGGTTACAAAATACAGTTTCTAATGAGTGTTTACGACCTCGCTCTACCATCCTTTTGCCAGTCTGATGATTTTTTAAGATTCTTGCATGAGACACTGATGTCATTGGCAAGACTAGCATGTGTTAACCATTCCGAAGTGAACTTGACTGAGTGGCTTGCTCAGCCATTTCAGAGGAGAGTTAAGAGTCAACCACATTTCTGTGTGTGAAGAATCACATGGAAGGTAGGCTGGGTAAGGATGGCTGAAAGGTATGATCTTCTGGGTGACCATAAGATCATAAGACACAGGATCAATGAGTACAGGCCAAACCTACCCTATCTCTCTGTGTGATGCTGTCAAGCTACAAATTGTCAGTTAGATAGCTTTACAACATTTTTAATTTCTGATTGCTGCCTTTGTCTTTTTTCCTGATGGCTTTACTGGCCACTTTATTTTCCCTTTTGTCATCTAATGGTCTGCTCTCTATGTACTTAGAGTATGCTTTTCTCTTTGGTTTTAGTTTTGCCTTGTCACCTTATAATCCTTGAAAAGTTAGTAGTTGGCAATGTTGAACTTTTTATTTCTGTATTTTCTAAGATCTTGTAACTGATGAAGCTGTACCTAGGTACCTTTATACGTAAGATGGCCTTGTAAGGGGCGACTTATAAAATTTTCACTGTACTCATTAAGTACATATAACAATAAACCTAATTTTAATTCTAATTCTTCTTCAATCAGTCTTGCAGGTAGCCCTACAGTACCATAAGGTAAGAAGTTACAGGATAGTGATAATGAAAAAAAATGGCAAAACTATCTACTCAGGAAGGAATGTGACTTGGAAGTGATGTTATTCCTTTGTCATTCTAGGTTGGGAAATTAGCAAGTTTGGCAGTTGCTGTTGAAGAAGCCTTGCCCAGTTTCTGCTGTTGATTCTGTAGAAAGTACGTACAGCAAGTGCAGGATGTCAGTGGTGAAGAGAGTCGAACTTTAAACTGGGCAAATGAATGCAAACCAAGTGAATTCTACCCTGGATAATCTGAAATTTCCCAACTGTTGCTGCAGCTACACTCAACTGTACAAGTGGAAAATAGTTCATCACATTTCTGACTTATACCTTACATGTTGTGAAAGGTTTTGGAGAGTCAAGAGGTGAGATATTTGCCACAGTACACAGAGTCATTTGACTTGTTCTAGTAACCAAACTGTTCGTGTGGCTTATCTAGTTTCTGAATTGAACTTGAGAATGAACATTTCCATTACACATCTAAGGATTTACGCTGAGTAAAATAATATTCTGCATTTATCAAAATTAGATTGCAAGTAAATATATAGGAGTGCATAAAATATCATGGCAATGGAGTGTAGAGAACACAGGAGTGGTTTAATAGAAAGGGTACAGTAAAGTGAGGAAGAGATTTGAACATAAGATATTTTAAATTGGAAGGTTTGAATTTATAGATCAGCTAGCGAAAGGATTGTAGATGAATTGCATTTGTTGTGAGTTAGACTGGATTAGCAGAAGTTTGGTGAGTTTAAGATTATGAAGAGAGATGGTGTGAAACATTAAAAAGTATTTCGTGGAATAATAGTGTAGTGTTATGCTTAAAAATATCTCCAAACCAAGCCATTAAAGGTTGATTGGGCTTGACAATGAGCAATTGAAATAAAGTGGACAAGTACATGAAAAACAGGCCTGGTGTAAAAAAAAAAGCCTGATTTGACTGTGAGGTAACTGCATAACCTTGACTGTCTGGGAACCATTTTCTTATGGAGTTAACCCAGAGCCACCTGGAGACATTTTCAACAGATTTTCTGCAGAATGGAATATCTGGAAAAGAATTGAAAGCACTACAAAATGGTGATAAATCACATTACCGGATTAGTATTAACATCAGGGACTGTGTCCCACTCGTGGGACCTACCCCATCGGATTATGGTTTGTGAAACTGATACTTTCCCCATCAGAATGGCATTAGTGAGATGGGGTCTTTTCCCATTAGAAAGATGGCTTGGTGGTTCAGTGGTTAGCACTGCTGCCTCACAGCACCAGGGACCTGGGTTCGATTCTACCTTCAGGCGACTGTCTGTGTGAAGTTTGCACATTCTCCCTGTGTCTGTGCAGGTTTCCTCCAGGTGCTCTGGTTTCCTCCCACAGTCCAAAGATGTGCAGGTTATGTGGTTTGGCCATGCTAAATTGCCCATAGAATCCACAGATGTGCAGGCTAGATGAATTAGCCACGGGATGTGGTCTGGGTGGGATGCTCTACAGAGGGTCAGTATGGACTTGATGGACTGAATGGCCTGTTTCCACACTGTAGGAATTCTATGATTCTACAACTGAAGTTTGTTAGACCAGGAATTTCCCTATTGCACCAGGTTTGTGAGATCGGGACTTTCCCCGTCAGATTGGGATTTGTGAGACTGGGGTCCTGCACCTTCACCATTGGACTGGGGTTCGAGGACTGGGACCATGGAATTTGAGATAGATCTCCAAGTGCCTGCTGCCACACAGGAGTCCCTGACTGGCAGAAGGCAGTGAGACTTATGTACTGAAAATGTCTAAAATATTTGAAGCTAATAGATTCACTCTTCAGTTTGCATATGTCTAAATAAGATTAAATTAATAAATTTGCTTTATATCAAAGTGCATGTGCCCTCTTGTAATTGTTTTGATCAGACGTTAAAAGAGCCTGTAAGGTGCTTTCAGCCAAATTCAAATACTTTGGAGATATTTGTCATACTTATTCCTTACTTCGATCCTGTTTAAAACACATTCAGAGTACCATCATTCCTCTTCCTGTCATACCATCAAAAATACTGTGAATTATCTGTGTGCATTTTTAGTCATTTATCATAACTAAAAATGACAAAGTCAAGATTTTAAAAGGACTGCATCAAAATCTTATTGATGGGGTCTCCTGCTTTTATTTCCAAAATGTGATCAGACTAATAAAAACTTGATTTCAGTGATATATGAATCAGGAGTAACAGAAGGTCACTCATCCCCTTGAGCATGCTGTGCTATTCAATGAGCTCATGATTGACCTGATTGTTCTACATTCCTACCTACCCATGATAACATTCACTCTTGAATTTATCAAGAATCTCTGTACCCCTGCACCAACAGAACATGAGCTAAAACATTACAATTAGTTGAATCATATTTTATATATTTCTTTGCTAATATTCAAGTCGTAACAGAAAGAAAACAGAAGATGATGGAAAAATGAAAGGCTTTAGAAACAAAGCACAAAGGGTATTTTGTATGTACATAGCTCCATGTCTTTTTATTGTCAAAGTACTTTTAAAATTTTAGTGAGGTGTAAAGTACAATAACACCCTGGAGTCTTAAAGATTGTGGTCAGAGCTAGGATCAATTTGTTCACAAAGCTTATATTGTTAGAATAATGCTTGATTCACAGCTGTAAAATAAGCCTCCAGTGAGGTTGCCATGAGGATGATTGGATTGTCATTTGGCATTTATCTTACGATAAAAACCATGCTCTCTCAGCAGTATTGTCCTAAACTATGTCTACAATGAGTCCAAAACAGCAGCTTAATGTCACTGAAAGCTATTAAAAAACCATTAGCTAAGAAGCACGAGCGTTCATCAGCAATAGAGAAAGCATCCTTTTCTCCCCACTTCTATTTTGCACTCCAAAGAAAATTATACTGAGGGATATATTCGCCTGATCCTAAACTTGAGCAAGTAAGGATTGCACACCAATTATCACCTGCCTGATTTATTTTAAAGGCCAGAAAATTAGGCAGCCTCCCTTCCAACATGCTGTCCTCACTCATTACATTTCTTTGGTGACATGTGCTCACACAATCCATTAGAGTGTAAAAAGCTTTAAAAAGTAAAATATTATAAAATATTGTATCAAAGATTATATTTAATGTCTGTTCGGACCTTTGGTTCCTCTGAGAGGTGATAGATACCACATAGTTAAACCATTACCTTCAAACTAAAACTGATAGATTTATTTTGAAATAACACAGTACACAGAAGTAGAAAATCAAACAAGGAAGCCAATAATACAACAGTTGCCTAACACATGTACAAAAACAGTTCCAATATTTGAAATTTCTTTTCTATCCAAATTTCCTTTAGCTCTTTTCAGTAGCTTTTCAGTCACTGGATGGAAATGACTTACAAGGAGCTCCTGTTAGTGTCTGATAAGATAGAAGCAAAGCAAAATGTCAGACTGACCTGAAGAGTTGGGTGTCTGTTTTTGATTGTAAATATGAAAACCCTCATTATTTATTTTTGTTATTAATCATTGGTCACTTAACCTGATTTGTCAATGCCTTTAAACAATGCAGTGCATGAACTGTCTTAGAATAACCCTTTCTTGACCATTAAGCTGTTCAAAATCTAATAGCTTTTTCTATAGGCTTACATACTTTGAAGGCTCTTGTAACAGAGCTGTGTAAATCCCAGTATTCTTACTATAAGTTACACATGGTAACACACCCATATGTCAAATAGCACTACAGATCAAAATGTCAAACATACTTTCAAAGAAAGGCATTGAACAAACTTAATTTATTGTGGAAAGGGATGAAATCATGTGGTGTGATATTAAGCAGTGATGTATGTTTTATTTCTTGAATCTATGCAGAGGTGATACTCATTCCTGTATGTATAACACATTTATTTATAATTCTTTCAAATGTCTGCTTCATACTTCATCTTTGGTTTCCTGCTCTTCCTACAGTTTGCTTACTTTTCTCAGAGTCCACCCTAGGGCTTAACCAATCAAACACAGTGAACATCAATAGTAAACAGTCTCAAATAATCAAACACTGAACACAAAATGCAACATTTTAGCCCATTGTTTTAATATCAAATTTGCACACGAAGTAATTGTATGCATTGGATTTTGTGATACTAATAACAATTTCGAATTGTATGTTTCCAGTAAATGCTAAAATTCAAATGAACATCCTTTTACTGTTTCACAATCATGATAGTTGAGATGTAGAGTCGGGAATTGTTGTTACTGATCAGTAATTCAAAGTTCGGAACTACTATTGTCGTGACATCAGTTTAAATACTACGATGGCTTTTTGATATTTGAATTCAGTTGAAAACCTGATGTCAGTAGATGTGACAATGAAGCTATTGGAATGTTGTAAAATAAGTTAACCGGTTCACTAATGTCATTGCAGAAGAAAGCTACAATCCTTGCTCAGTCTAGCCGCCATGTGACTCTAGTCCCACATCACAATTGTCTAATCGCCTTCTAAATAACACAGCAAGCATTGAGTTGTATCAGACTCCACTGTGTAAAATTACAGACAGTACTGCAGCAGTTCAAGAACATAGGATCATGAGTATTCCAAGCAAGTCTTCTTCAAGTCTTCTCTCCCATTTAATGCAATAATTGTTGGTATTCCACCTCAATTACACATCCAAAACTATCCCTTTAGCAATTAATTTACACAGTGTGCAAATGTCTATAAATATTTGTCTTCCATATGTTTATCATTACACACATGCAAGACACTGCATAATATCATGTTGCACCACCTAAAGATTCACAGCATTCTGTGATGGGAGATTGCAAAGAATCACAACACTCTGAATGAAGACGTTGCTACAAATCCCAATGAGATGATCATTCATTCTTCTAAATTCCAGGAAGTCTACCTTCAATCTCCCACCGCCCTTCAAAGAATAGTCCACTCATCCCAGAATTAATCCAGAGAACTATTGTTGCCAAAATAAGTTTAACCTTCAGAGATAGTAGGAACTGCAGATGCTGGAGAATCTGAGATAACAAGGTGTAGAGCTGGATGAACA
>NC_063337.1:42916407-42936334 GCF_021869965.1 Rhincodon typus | reverse complement strand
GAAGGGTCTAGGCCCGAAATGTCAGCCTTCCTGCTCCTATGATGCTGCTTGGCCTGCTGTGTTCATCCAGCTCTACACCTTGTTATCACCAAATTAACTAGCACTGTTCAAGTGTTCAAGTGCATTGGAGTACTTTATCCAGAGCATATGACATTGAAGAATTGCAGGAATTTGACTTAAATGGGAATAAAAACAACAAAAAAGGAAATGTTAGAGAAAACAACAGGTGTGGTAACATCTTTGGAAACAGGTGCAGAGTAAATATGTTGAGTCCAATATGACTTTTTTTTAGAACTGAAACTGGCTGGAAAATCATGTTTTTTACACTGTTCATAGAGGAAGTCGAACAAATGGTGAAGGTGATTGCAGTTTTCTGACATCCTGTAAAAGTTTTCTTTTGTTTGATTTAAATTTGCTATTGGACACCCATGCTTTGAATTTTATATTGAAGTAAAATCCAGAGATCTGTTGATATATGAAAAAAAAAGATGCTAGACTTCTTTTATTGAAACTCCATTGGACATTTGAAAAAAGAGCAGCTGAATATCTGGTCAGGAAATTTCAAAGACTCCATTCCATTGGGTTTTGTAGGGTTTATTTATTTACTTGTGCTATGTAAGCCCATTATGAATGCATGGCTGTAGTTGAAGCCCCCACTAATGGCTTTAGCTAGGCAGAGGTTGTTGACTCATCTTGTGGAAGGGACTGTGTGTTTTGTTTAATTGATAGCTTCATGAGAAGAAACCATATTAAATGCTTTGAAGGGCCTTTTTTTATTTTTACTTATTAATTAATACTCAAAGTAATTTTTTTCAAGGGGAATTTCAATGGCTCCATGTTTGATGAGCATTTTTTAAAACTGGAGTTTGAATGGTTGATTTTTATTCCAACCCAATATTATTAAAATCTCATGAGCACTGTACAAAGTGGATTCTAAATGAGTGGGCATGGATAATAGATGGAGGTCTTTGGGGTATAGAAGAGACATGAGGGCAAGGAGAATACATCATGGGAATTGTGGGTGAATGGGGAAATGGAAGGGCACAGACGTTATTCATGGAGTGGCAAGGGACTAGTTGAAAGCTAGGGTCCTAAAAGCAATGTAAAAAACTGGACCAATTTCCAGTGAATGGAGGTGAACCTCCTAACATACCATAAGCAGCAACCACATACCTCTGTTCCCAACTTGGCCCAGCTTCATGAAGCAGTACACCTGAATTTAACCCTAACTCCAGCCCATTCCCAACTCAAGAGATGAATGTTCCATATGTGTGTGCTGACTTTCAAAAGTTAGGAAAGCAATGACTGCTTTCTCAAAGGCAAAGGTCTGCCCAAAGTATCCATCAATTGTCCCACATTATAATTTATTCTGTTTTTGCCTGCCAATCTGTTCATGTACAGCCAGAGTGCTGGCATCTGCCCAACATTGTGGAAAGTTTTCCAGGAATCCTTTGCCAATAAAAGGCAGGCAATATTCAATTTGGCAAAGTGAGGAAGCAATACCTACTCTGCAATAACCTGTTATCTGTTTTTCAGCTTCACTTGGCAGCTAACCAAATAATAGCCTTACCCCAAACATGGATAAAATGGCTGAATGCAAAAAGTGAGGTTTAAGTGTCTAACCTTGTCATCGAGGCAGTAATTAACCATCCAAGAGCACAAGCCGATCTGAAGTCATTTAAAACCAAGTTGCAAACTCCCCACAGTTACAGTCATATCTAGTATAGAACAAGATATTTATGGTTGTTAGAGCCGTATCATCTCCTTTGAAGGACATCAATGCAGGAGTTGATCAGTATATTATCCTAGGCTCAAAAATTTTCATCGGCATTATCAACAAACTTTGCTCCAACAGAAAGACAGAAATGGAGATGATTGCTGTTGATTGGGTAGTGCTCAGTGTGATTTGCAACTCCTCAGGTAATGAAGCAGTGTGTATCCATATGCAACAAGAATTAGATAGCATTCAGGCTTGGGCTGATCAGTGACAAGTAACTTTCACAGAAAACAAATGCCAGACAATGACCATCTAATCTGTTGGTTATCTCAGTGGGTATTTTGCTGGGTTTTGAGGTGGTCGGGGGGGAAAGGCTGCAGTATTGCAGTGAGGAAGATGGAGAAGAGATTTGTTACAATGGTTGTCCGTACAATGCAAACTTGTTTTCTTCACTAAGAGAGGGATTTTGATTCTTTAATTGATGACAGTGACAACTTGTATGTCATCATGGAGTAAGTGGAAGTTGGTGACAAATTTCTGGAAGACGGAATTAAAAACTATTGAGACATCAAAGAAGGACCATTCTTGTGTTGTTCTTCAATTTGCCCTGCAGTGAAAATCATATATGTGGTGTCTCTCAATAAGTGCATTTGACCCTGGAAGGATTTCCTCAACTATTGGAGGAAGATGCTTGAAGAGGATCAGTGCATTGGCTTTTCCTGTGACAAGGGAAGGTGATGGCCAGTGGTATTATCGCTGGACTGTGAATCCAGAGACCCAGATAACATTCTGGGGACGCGGGCTTGAATCCCACTATGGCAGATGGTGGGATTTGAATTCAATAAAAGTATCTGAAATTAAGAATCTAATGATGACCAAGAATCCATTGTCAGGGATAAACCCAGGTGGTTCACTTTAGGGAAGGAAACTGTCGTCCTTACCTGGTCCGGCCTACATGTGACTCCAGACCTAAGGCAATGTGGTTGACTCTGAACCGCCCTCTGAGCAATTAGGGATGGGCAATAAATGCTGGCTCAGCCAACGATACCCTCATCCCCTTAATGAATCTAAAAAATACAATAGGGAGATTCCTCCAGATACTGAAACCAGATTTGTTTCCCTTCTTGAATATAGTTATGATCAGAGCATCCCAGCATGCATTCCTCTTCCCAGATGAGGGATATGAAGTTATGCCCCTGTGTCAAGAATATAGATTGTTTCAGAAATTTGCTAGTGAATAGTCAGAGCCCTAATGATGAACCCCCATCAGTCCCAGGGTGAAAGCTCTTCAAATGTTCACCTGGCCATCACCAAGCCTTCCCCATAATTGGCAGCATACATCCCGCCCACCAACAGCTGCCAATCAATCAGAAGTGGCGAGGCCTGCTGGAAACAATGTATCTACCAGAGAATTAGATCATTGTTGGATTCCACATCCAAGATGAGTGAAGGTTGGGGGTGTATCATAGTATCAGCAGAGGGTTGGGGGTGGTGTTGTCTGGTCAGAGGTATGGGCAAGAGGTTTCAGCAGAAACGCTACTCAATGTTGTGCCCTTCAGTTGACCCCATTGACTTCCAAGGACAATAGTAAACCAACGTGGCATTTAACCACCGAGCCACCACTAAATTGCAGGTGGGCTGAGGATTATTGGTTGTCAATTGGCAATCTAATCTAATTGACTTCATTGCCACTGCTGCTGCTTGGAAGACTGAAGTGGGGCCTCTCCCAGGATTAGGTACATCTGGCACCATGTTTGCTATCATGATGGACTGAATTAAACCCAGCCTCTTGTTACTTTTCAGTTGTTGAATGATTTTATCAACTTCAATCTAGAACTGGGTAGCACCAGGACTAAACCATGCACGACTTTGAGGAATCGGGTTAAGGGCATTTAAGTTGAGGGTAGAGCCTTGGTTGAGGAGTTCTTCATAGTGTTGTCTCCAACAGGTACTGAGTGCCTCTGTCTCTGATAAGTTCCCCTGGAGTTTGACACTCAGCTGGTAGATCTTCAAGGGATTGAACCAAAATTAGTGTTGACTGAGCTTCAGAAACTGGGCATGTTATTACTGTTTGTGAGTTGTTAGATTTCCTGCACCCATCCACTATTTGTTCTTTATGCTACAGGTTCTGTACAGAACCATGAGCCTGAACACACGCACAAGCAGGTTCAGGAACAGTTTCTTTCTGGCCATTATCAGACTGTTGAAGTAATGTAACCTGCAATGTAACCTGTATGCCTCTAAGACTTTTTGACCTGTACATCCTTTGCTTGTTGTGATCTGCCCGTACTGCTTGTAAACAAAGCTTTTCACTGAATTTTGGTACACGTGACAATAAAATCAACCAATCAATCCTTTCAGGTGCCTTTAAGAGTGCTGCTGGTGATGTTTCTGGTTAACGAAAATTTAATTAGGTCCTGCATATCCTGGTCATTTTCATCAAACCAGTCACGATGTTTCCTGGTAACAAGGCAAAAGACCACTTCACAGGTTTTGATGGATTTTAAAGTGGTCTATGCACAAGAGGTACACTGTGGATCCTGAAAACTGCAGGCTGAGAGGTTACCAGTGTGCTGCTGACCAGAGAGGACTCACTTAATGAGATCTTTGAGGCTTTAAAAGTTAATTTCTCTGCAATTTTACTTCTGTTGTGTCTACCTTTTGAAAAGTAGATTGATGGAGATGATGGATCAAATAAGGCAGTGACAGATTCAGTAATTGTAAAAGCCTGCAATGGTGTGGGGGATGTGAACATCTCTGCAGTCTCTCACTGGAATGATAATGTCATCGAGCAAGTTCCAGTGTTTGAAGCATGGGTGTGGCCATAAAGTCTTTTACCTGTCTCTCCTCCAGAACATGGTGTTGGTTATGGCATGGTCAAATTGTGGACAATTTATCAAGAGAAAGACTGTTAAAGTTTGCTTTCCCTACTCCTTTCCCATCAGCGAGAATGTGCCCCTTCAACAATCCACATTCTCGCTGACTCGATGTTGAAGTTTCGGATAAGGATCAGTTGTTGTCTTCTGAGACTCAGGCTAGGATTTTTTAAAAATCAATATAAAATCCTTCCAATGCTAGATCCCGCTGTCAGACATTTGCATGGTCTGTGCATGACATACACATGTGACTCTGTGAACAGGAGCCAACAGAAGCTAAATAACTAGTCAAACCCGTCATAAAACCTAGGCTCCGTGAGAGTCTAAATCCTAAGCCCTTAATGGGAAGGGTAGTAAATTGACCCAAGATAATTTAAATGTCACCAAAGTGGAACAAGACAGAGAAAAATTGAGTCTTACAGTATAACCAGTGTAGTTTGGAGCAGTAGCATGAGGTTGGGGAGTCTAGGAATTTGAAACCAAGCTTGAAAATGGTGTTGAACTATGTTTTCCAGACCGGTTGAAGATGCAAGAGAAATAATAATTCTTCAGGACAGGAGCAGAGTCTGACATATGTATAATGTCCAGAAACATAGCCTTGATGTCCATTGAAGTCTTGGAGATTCAGAGCAGAACAAAGAGAAAAGCTTTAGTTGGGTTTTTACCAGAACGCACAAGGTAGATTTGGGGGATAGGCTACTGATCAACCGATATCACCTTCAGTCTAAAATCAAAACCACTTCAACATCACTCATTGTGCTTCAGTTTGTTGATGACATGTGTGTATGCACTCACTCAGAAACTGAGCTCAAACTTGCTGTCAACTCCTTCTCCAAAACGTGTGAGAAAATAGCCTTTACACAAACACCCAGAAAAGTAAGATCTCTTTCAAACTAGATCCACAGCTCATGATCTCACCCTGTCAGTTAGGATCAGTGGCAAGATCCTGCCTGGAAATTGAAGATTATTTTTCATATCTTGGAAGCCTATTGACAAAGGTAAGGAGAGAAGACAGATTTCATCATTGCCTCCAATGTGCCAGTTCAGACATTGGCTCCCTAAACAGTTTCTTGCTAACAACACTGTGAATGTACGTACATCACATTGACTAAAGTGGTTCAAGAAGTTTACTCACCAAAAGAGTTAAACCAAAAAAATTTAAACATTGAACTAAATTTGAATTAATTAAAAGTAGCGAAGAAGTTCAGAAAATAAACCTTAAAAAACTTAGAAATCAATACTACATGTGTAATGACTCATACGATTCTATACTCCATCTCGACCTGTCGCTGAGTTAGCTAACCTCAACCAGGATCAGAAGAGACTAACTCATTTTATGGATGTCAGATGGAGGCACTCAGAAGCTTTCTTCATAGCTGTAAACTGATCAGTTTCATCTCAATGTCAGGAAGCTGTGGCTTCAAGTCTCACGCTTAAAACTTGAACACGTAATCTATGCTGGCAGTTCTCATTACAATACTGAAGGGGATTATGATTCACGAAATGCATTAAATGGAAGCTGTATCTGCATCAAAAATCCCACGGTAATATTTCAATGAGGAGGAGGAGGGCTTCCCTCAGTGACCTGGTCTTTATTTATCTCTGAACAAACATTACTAAAGAACTGACTGGTTAGCAAGGTTAGACCACATAGAATACAGGGAGAGCTAGCTATTTGGATACAGAACTGGCTCTAAGGTAGAAGACAGGGGGTGGTGTTGGAGGGATGCTTTTCAGACCAGAAGCCAGTGACCTGCAGTGTGTCATAAGGCTCGGTGCTAGGTCCATCGCTTTTCGTCATTTATATAAATGATTTGGATGTGAAATTAGGACGTATAAGTTTGCAGAAGACACCAAAATTGGAGGCATAGTGGACAGCGAAGAAGGTTACCTCAGATTATAATGTGATCTTGATCAGATGGGCCAATAGGCCAAGGAGTGGAAGATGGAGTTTAATTTTGATAAATATGAGGTGCTGCATTTTGGAAAGGCAAATCAGGGCAGGACTTTTACACTTAATGGTAAGGTCCTGGGGAGTGTTGCTGAACAAAGAGACCTTGGAATACAGGTTCATAGTTCCTTGAAAGTGGAGTCACAGGTAGACAGGATAGTGAAGAAAGCATTTGGTATGCTTGCATTTATTGGTCAGTGCATTGAGCATTGCAGTTGGGAGGTCACATTGCAGCTGTAGAGGATATTGGTTAGGCCAATTTTGGAACATTGTGCGCAATTCTGATCTCCCTGCTATAGGAAAGATGTTGTGAAACTTGAAAGGGTTCAGAAAACATTTACGAGGATGTTGCCAGGGTTGGAGGGTTTGATCTATAGGGAGAGACGGAATAGACTGGGGCTACTTTCCCTGGAGTATCAGAGGCTGAGAGATGACTTTCTAGAGGATTATAAAATCACAAAGAGTATGGATAGGGTAAATAGTCAAGGTCTTTTCCCAGGTGTGGGGGAGTTCAAAACTAGAGAACATAAGTTTAAGGTGAGAGGGGAAGGATATAAAAGGACCTAAGGGCTAACTATTTCATGGTGGGGCGTACATGAAATGAGCTGCCAGAGGAAGTGATGGAGGCTGGTACAATTACAACATTTAAAAGGCATCTGGACGGGTATATGGATCAAAAGGCTTAGAGGAATATGGGCCAAATGCTGGCAAATGGGACTAGACTTAAATCGGATATCTGGTCGGCATGGACGAGTTGGACCAAAGGGTCTGTTTCTGTGCTGTACAGCTCCATAATTAAACTAAAGAAGAATAATGATCTGATCATTATTCCAAAGCATTTGTTGGATCTTGCTATGGCTTCTACATTTTTTAGCATTCCATAAGAATACATAAAGCTACCACTTTGACCGATGATCATTATGATGACGAGCTGACCAACAGTGGTAATTTGGAAAAATTAAAGCTAAAACAATCTGTCAAGTCTTACCACCAACAGTTGATTGGTAGAACAGACAAGCATTTGGCTAAATTCTTTGAAAACACACTGTGAGGAATATCTCCAATAGTTGCAATTGCAATACCTCAAGGAAAATGTAAAAGAATGATTAGTGCTTTTAAAAGTGAGTTAAAACCAAAAATATACTCACACAATCGTAAGTGACTTAGACAATTCAATCAATCATTACCGCATTTGTCACTTCACCTTTAAGCCAAGAGTAAAAGTAATATAGCAGTCATTACACCACATACCTCTTCTATGGTGAATTCATTAATGATTCACTGTGATAAATGCAAAATAATTAAACTAAAATTAAAGCTTCAGGCCAGACAGACAGCACAAAGTCGTCTAGTCAAAGTTTCGACCATTTCTTGTTAAAATTCTGTATTAGCTACTCTTGTTTTACAGATCACTGTAGGAGACATAGCAGATTTATGATATTAAAAAGTAAGAATGTTAAAATCATACATATCAGAACTGATTGTGGAAATAACTTCACAAGGGCCGGAATCCTGTTGCCAAGTCAGTCTTTAGTAACATGGGCGTAGTACATCATATGGACCCAGCTAGCACAGATCTCCTAGAGTGAACAGAATCCCTGATACTCTTGCTTATTTCTGTCAGCCAGGACTCCCTGATTGGATCAGGTTAACAGCAACAAGCAGGGAACTCCTATTCTATGAGGTCCACTTTGTTTCAACCACTATCAAAGCACAACTGCATATATACCTGACATCTAAACAAATTTAAAATTGTCATCCTTAACCAGATGGAAGCCAAGGGGGCCCAGAACGTTGGAAGAATTTGAGAAAGAGGAAGATGTTATTCTGGAGGGGTTGATTTGCAACTGATAGGTTGGTTTATCACATTGCAATTCAGAATTACTTCTAATAATTAACATATTTTGGTACACAACCTTTTTGCTATTGGTCTGAAAACAAAGTTTAGCCCACATTACCTGCACTGAAACTGGACTACTCTTTTGCAGTCCCTCCAATCACTTGTTACTTTTTCATACTTGTTTCCTGCAAACACTATTAGGACTTAAGAGGAATTCAGCAATCATGGGGTATCTTCCATATTCACCAGCTTCCATAATGGGTTGAAATTCAACTCCACCAGATTCTGCAGTGGCACTGGTAAAGGTCAATCAATTCTTTGGTGATGTTTATAAATATTTCTGTGTACTGTAGCATTTGCTTCCTTTGGTGACCCAAGGAAAGCTTGCCTTTCTTCTCAAGTCCTTGAATGTGTTACCATTTTGGAAGTTCGCCTCCACCTTCGTCGCAAAGCCATGCTTGGATTTGCCCTAAATGTTTGTTCCTGCCACTGTTCTAAAACAGCACTCATCAAACTTACAAGTGGTATGCCATGTGACTGTAACCATTGTGAGCTCATCCTTGTCAACGTACCTGCTGCTTTGAAAAAGTTCACCGCACCATCCTCCTCCATTGCCTTTGCTCAATTTTCTAGCTGTGTGGAACTAAACTCAGCAGGTTCCACTCTCACCCATTCAGCGTTAGCCATAAAGTCCCCATATTGATTTCTATTTATGTTATCAATCTGTTAACACTGTAATCCCCCAGGTCTCTCACCAACATGCTGTCCCTCAGTGGCATCACCAGATAACATAATGGTTTGTTTCCAACTTATGCTGACAACATCATGCTCTATCTTACCACAGTTTCTCACTCAGAACACTCATTACTGAATGAACAGAAATTTCCTCCAAATAAATGTTAAGGAGTCTGAAGATACACAAACTCTATTCCTTGGTTATTGGTTCCATCCATCTCAGAGACAGTATCTGAGGCTAAATCAAATTGTTCACCATGTTGCCAGTGTACTTAGCTTTGAGCTGAGCTTCTGATCTCACACCTACTTAATATTTAGTTAACACTAATACTTGTTTAATCAACACTGAACTTTGACAAAGCTGAAATAGTGGAGACGTTGAGAAAATAGACAAATGACTAAAAGCTTGGCCACTAACTAGGTTCTAGAATGTTTCCTAAAGGTGAAAGGGAAAGGTAGAAAAAGGAAAAAAGAGATTTAGGAAGCTAACTGCCAAATTTAGGGCCTACGCAACTGAAGATGCAGTCACCAATAACAGACAAAGGAAATCAAGAATTGTCAAGTGGCCAATGAAACATCTGTGAATATTCTTCAAATTCATTATATTGTTCACTGGAGTTGGAGGCATATGGCCATTCATTTCTATACTGATGAAATTATTGAGATTTTTGACACATTAGATAGGGAGAATGTTTCCATTTGTATGTGGATGCCAATTGGTTTGGGCCATGATTGGCACAGAGATGCTGCAGGACCAGTAAACTGTCAAATGTCCAGTAAACTGAACAGTCAACTGCTTAGCATAGACAAAATGGACTGAGTGGCCTCTGTTTGCACCGTAACAATTCTCTATTTCTGTTATCTTAATTCTCAGACATGATAGGCAGACTAATTGGCTGGGGTGTTGCTATGTCACTATTCTATAATTTTCTGATCCAATATTCCAAGGTTTATAGTGCCACTTGACATATCTTCAACTGATCAAAGGCCCTGTGGCAATAGATAAGAATGAAGAATCTTATTTGTCGCTTAGTACAATACATCCGCAATGAAATATGACAAAAGATTCTATTTATGTTTTTGTTTAATATTGCCTTTTTTAATACAGTAACTGTACCTAAACGGATTAAGAAAAAAACAGATCATTCATAGAATTCATAACTCAATCTAAGCTAATGCAATAATTTTTGATGGGTACAAATTTGGTCTTCAGTTCATTTGCTTCAGGGATTAACAATGTCATGTTTGGGTATTTCTAACTATTTTTCCAATAAAATGATTTGAAAAAACATGTTGCATATTATAGCAGTGAATTCACAGTAATTAGAAAGGACACTGGGATACAAGGTAGTTAAAATCTGAACACATCAAGCTTTGGCATTGTTTTCCCACAGACTTTAAACAATAAGCAATTTGCTCGCCTGCCTCAGAAATCGATACAAATTGAGATGGGTTTTTCATTCTGAGGATGCATCTTGACCTTTTTATCAATAAATGTGTGGGAGCTACAGGTGACAGGAGATTTGGAGGCATCATGTCATTATCAAACAAGTATTCTCAATCTAATATTAACGTTTTTACCAATGTTCTCTGTAAACTGTGTGCGCATGCAACCCTGCAACAACATAGAAGGTAGCATTCACAAGTTTTCCCCTTGAAGTTGCTATGTGTGACGGTCACCTGTAAGCTTAAAGTTACTGCACATTCAAACAGACCGATTGAGCACAATTAAAGGAAACTAGAAAAGACACTGCTTCTTAAACTAATTTGCTTCCAATTGTAAAATAAGGCATGATAATACAGTAATAATTTGGGCTTATTTTGTTTTTTGTTCCCCAGATTTTTTTTATTCACAGGATAAGGGCATCACTGGCTAGAACAACATTTATTGTCCAGCTCTAATTGCCCACAGGGCAGTTAAGAGTCAACCACATTGCAGTGGGTCTGGAGTCACATGTAGGCCAGACCAATTAAGGATGGCAGTTTCCTTCTCTAAAAGACATTTGTAAACCATTTTTCCAACAATCAACAATGGTTTTGTGGTCATCTTTACACTCCTAACTCCAGATATTTATTGAATTCAAATTCCATCATCTACCATGGTGGGATTCAAATGCATGTTCCCACAACATTACCTGGGTCTCTGGAGTAACAGCTCAGCAATAATACCACCAGACCATCAACTCCCCTATTGGCATATTTTGCATTCTGTGTTTCAACCTGCAGCTGTTAGGCCACTTGCAGGCCTGGCTACATTCAGAGAAATGTGCAGGATTGTCAATGGTTCCAAAAAAAGTTTGTTTTTAAACAAAAAATTTACTTGCGGTGGAGCAAAAGATCAACTGCAATACTGGAAGTCATTGCCAGTTCCTGCTCACCCAACTGTTGCCAGTTGTTTACATCTATTTCTAGGGTTCTCTTCCATTCTATTCACCTCCTTATCCCCTTCCTGGATATAGCTGAATGCTGTAGCTGATGAAGAAACACCACAGGTTGAAAAATTCTCCTTGAATTAATTTGGATCTGAAGTTGAATGTCAGGTGTGCCTTGTATCTCTACATTTCAATCCAAGAATCAATTCTTGTGTCTAGTTTCAGACTGATGCAAATCTAGGCAGCTATCTTTAGCTGTAATATCAGTGGGGGCATATACTCTAGTAAAAGCAAGACTTGCAATCAGTCATCCAATTCTGAAAGCACAGAGTCCTTTTCCCCTATGCAATGAATGAATCTTACGTTAACCTTAAGAAATTTGTGCTCACCAGGAAAATATTTTTCCACTGCATTCATATTTCAGACTGGGAGAATTGAATCCCTTACAGTTGATATTCATAGTAGTGAATGTAATGAGGTTGGCCTCATAGAATATGAGTTCCCTGATTGGGGCTGTTAATCTGGTCCAATCAGGGAGGCCTGGCTGACGGATATAAACAGGAGTGTCAGGCATGCTGCTGAGTCTGAGAGTTTTCTCTGAGGGAGCTGGATCAGTGTCAAGGACCCTCCACGAGTAAATAAAGGGTGACTTGGTGAAAGGATTACGGACTCTGTGGAGTTATTTCACACATCATTAAATTGACTGAAGGTCAAAAAATCAGCCTCAACATGATGCAGTTGGCTGCTCAACTGCTTCTCAAGATAAAAACCAAAAGAACTGCGGATACTGTAAGTCAGAAACAAAAACAAAGTTGCTGGAAAACATCAGCAGGCCTGGCAGCATCTGTGAAGGAGAAAACAGAGTTAACGTTTCGGGTCCGGTGAATCTTCCTCAGAACTCTGAGGAAATTCTGAGGAAGGGTCACCGGACCCAAAACGTTAACTCTGTTTTCTCCTTCACAGATGCTGCCAGACCTGCTGAGCTTTTCCAGCAACTTTGTTTTTGCTTCTCAAGATCCTTGGAAATATGCCATCTTTTGGAAATATGTGTTAGTTACCAGCTATATGCAAATAGTGACGAAATCCTGACTAATGATAATAGAATCATCTCAATTGTAATTGCAGAAAAGTAGAATGAGAGACTCCTGCACTTTGATTGTATCAGAAACAAAAGGGTTGTGTGTGAAAATAAATCTTTCATTGTTTTCATTTTCACAAAGCTCCACTGTATCCTCTGAAAGCTAGTTATCCTCCCTATATTGATCATTTCCCACAAGTACATATTGATGAAGGGATGCCCAGAATTAAAAATAGCCAAACAGTTTCTGGACATAGTGTTAAGAACTTTAAATATTGCTGTCTTATTATATTTAGAAACCAAGATGACGGGCTAAAGTTCACCCTGCAGGGAGACACCATGAATGAAATAATTAAAAGACAAAAACAAGACAAATTTGGAAACCATTGTTAAGTAATGCTCTCCTGTTGTCACAAAAATTTGAAGATATTTAGGGAACAGAACAGGGGGAGGTATAAAAGCAAAAAAAAAGGCATTAGTAGACCATTCAGTCTCTTGAGACTGCTCTTTCACTTACTGTGATCATAATCAACCTTTTACGTCAACCCACTTTCCTGCACAATCACCCATATCCCTTCATACTTTTAATAAATTGGATTTATCAATGTCAGTCTGTAGCACTTTGAATGACTGAGTGTCCACAGCCCTCTGAGGCAGAGAATTCCAAACCACCCTCTAAGCAAAGAAATTTTTCCTCCTCTCAGACCTAAATAGTACGCTCTTATTCTCAGACTGTGTTTCCTGGGCCTGGACTACCTGAGCAGAAGATACACCTTCTTGCACCTACCCTATCAAACCCTGCAGGAATTTTGTATGCTTCAATAAGAATGCCACTCATTTGTCTAAATACCTGACAATGTACACCCACAGAACAATCCCTCTATTCCAGTACTG
Source organism: Rhincodon typus (assembly GCF_021869965.1). NCBI lineage: Eukaryota > Metazoa > Chordata > Chondrichthyes > Orectolobiformes > Rhincodontidae > Rhincodon > Rhincodon typus. Next base: position 42,922,871 of record NC_063337.1, on the reverse strand, counting down.
GTGAATCTTTGTTGCACTCCCTCTCTGACATCATTCTGTAGATAAGGAGCCCAAATCTACACACCATATGCCTCCAGGTAAGGTCTCACCAAAATCTGATATATTCAAAGTATGACATCTTAACTCCTATATTGTCACTTGAAATAAAGCACAATGTATCATTTGCTTTAATTGTTACTGTAGCCGCATATGTTAACTTTCAGTGATTCATGAACAAGAATATCCAAGTCGCTTTGGAGGTCAACATTTCCCAACTTCCTGCCATTTGAAAAAATACAGTATTTTTGTTTATCTTACCAAAGTGGATAATCCCTCTTTTTTCCACATTATATTCCACCTGCCAAAAGTTTTGCCTACTCACTTACCCTCACAAATCCCTTGGAGCATTTTTGTACCTTCCTCATGACTCACATTTCTACCTGGTCTTGTGTATGTTTAGAAGTATTGACCTAGATTTTCTAGTGGCCAAATGGTCAATTCTGCAGGAATGCTGGAATTGTGGGTCAGGACCTTGCTGAATCCACAACAGAGCAAAGTCTGAGAGCATTATCTAGGAAATTGAAAACTCCACTCAGCAATTCGCTTACACCTGGAACCCTCCAGAAGTATCCATTTAAGTTGGAGAATTTGGAGTCTTTGACTGCAGTTAATTAAGTAATCACTCAGCAATAGTTAGATGATTAAAGATGTAGTCCAGTTCCTGCGTAAATACTAAACAGAACTCCTCCAAATTACCATACACACCCACAACTACACTTCATCCAGATCCTTCACATCAGATGCTGACCTGACACCTGATCTCTTGCAGGACAAACTCCTTCTGCCACTGGATTAACCCCAACAACTCCTTTCCCAATGCCAGACCTAACCCTTTCACTCCTCTACTTGACCTATTACCCCCTCCCCACCACGAGACCTGCCACACCTGCAGGACCCAAGTCACTGCCAGATCCCAACAGATCTCCTCTCTCCCGGGGACCTGACAACACCCTTCTCACCCCTTGGGATCCAACAGTCACTTGCCCCCACTGCACATATTTTACCAACCATCCAGCCACACTCTAAACACTCCATTAGCTCCTTTTTCCACCATGTGCCCTGATTCCCTACCTACTTGTCACTCTGGCATCCCACCTCCTATCCACTTGGCACCCTATTAACAGGCACCCTGACCTCCTACCCCCACTCACCTGGCATCCCAATTACCTTGAAACTTAATTATCTGGCACACTACTTAGCTCACAGCATACCCCCATACCCATTTAGCACTGTACCCATCTGCCCTCCCAGCACCCCAATGTCACATTTACCTTATGCCCTTATCCTTTCACAGGAGCTCTCCAAATGGCTGGCTGTGTTGCTGGATATGGAAAATTCAGAATACAGCAACTGACTGCTGAGAAACAAGGATGCACTTTGCTTTCTTCCAACTATTCCACACAACAAGGGATATGTCGGGTCTAAAGCATGGCTCTAAATTTCTGAAGGAGGCCTGAATGGAGTCTTCTGTCAGAATGGCAGAGCTCTTTCTTAAGGTAGAAAATGAGATGATCAGCAATCTAACTGTGATTGCCACTCGTTGGAAAATCAGGCCCATTCCCTTCAATCTGCTTTAGCTTGTAAATAGCTGGGGCCAAAACACTAATCCATGTGATACCCCGCTAGTCACAGCTTGCCAACCTGAAAATGACCATATTATTCCTAATCTTCATCTTCTGTTCACTAACTAGTTCTCTATCCATGCCAGCATTTTCCCTCAATTCCACACGCTGTAATTTTATTTGCTAAAGAGCTTTGTATGAATGAATCCTGGAAAATTATGAATTACAGTAGATGTTGTTTTAACCAAAGGGTATAAACAGTTTTAAATGGGTACTGTACTAATAAGACAGACCAATTTTTATAAAATTTGGATTTAGCACCTAATTTCAACCATAGTCTCTGATTACCATAATTCAAATTTTGCTGGAGCTGATAAGCGAAATATCTTTAAGTTTATCGGTCAAATCCTGACTAGGAGTAGTTTTCAGGGCACAGTAGCTGCTTCACAGCAGCGTGTTGTGTGAAGACATGGGGAACAAAGGAAAGAGTGTATAATTCTCTTGCGCAGCAATGAACATCCTGGTGGAGCAGTCCAAAAGGGGACATCACTGCTCTTCCTTGTTCCTCTTGCCCCACTCTCCTGCAGCAGCAAGTGCTGCTTTTTCTGGCCTCATCTCCTTCTCCCATTCCTTATCCAGACCGTGTGGTACCATTAGAAAGATATCCATGGCCAGCTACCCTCTTTCTTCTGCTGACTCCTGAACTGTCCTCATAATTTCAGGTCTTCTTCACAGCTTTGCAAAGTTCCTAGCAATAGACTATGAAATAGTGAGTATACATGTGAACAACACTTAAAACCAACGTCACTGCCATTCTTACTCTCATATAGTTGGTCACTGCTTGGAGAGAGTGTTAAGGCAAGCAATGATCACTATAATGCTGTCCAGCCTTTTTATTGAGCTCTTTCAGACATTTTAAGTGGTATCAGCCTGTTAATGAACCTCTGAACAGTTGTTCCTAACAATGAACGTCAATTTGTTTACTAAAATAGCATTTTCATTTTGACCCTATCATGGTGACCTTGAAGAATTGTTAGTACCTGAAGAATATGCTGAAAGTTGCCTTCTTCGACTGCCCACGAATCTTAATTTCATCATGATGAAGATACAGAGAAAAAGATCTTGTCATACACAAACCTCATAGAAACTCTACAACATGGAAGCAGACTGTTCATCCCATTGAATCCACACTGACCCTCTGAAGAGTATCCTGCCCCTCTAACCCTGCATTTCCTATGGCTAATGCACCTCTTTGGACTGGGAGAGGAAACTGGAACACAGAGAGAAAGCCATGCACAGACACAGTGAGAATGTGCAAACTCCACACAGACAGTCACCTAAGAGTGGAATTGAACCCCAGTCTCTAGCATTGTAAGGCAGCAGTGTTAACCACTGAGCCACCATGCTGCGCTGTTGAAGCTTGCAAATAACTGACAGGAAATCCCAGAGGAATACTGACAACAGTGTAAGAGAGGGAAAAGAACCTTTCACTTAAGTTAGCGAGAAGTTAAAATCTGGAGGGAGGATGGCAATTACCCAGTAATTGAAAATCTTTTTCTTGCTGTAATGGATTGAAATGGATAGCTAGCAATATCACGACAGTCATCAATGTGAATGTGATTCTCCATGATCCATTAGCTGTACATTTACCTTGATCAATTGCAAAAAAGTTTGGTATTCGCTGCCATGTCATGTTGACGTTGTCAATCAGTGTGAGTGTGAGTCAGTGACATCTATTAACATCACACAGTGTCAGAAGTCAGATATTACTGACTGAATACAAACAGAAGCTATTAAAATAAGATGTTAAAATATTCTCAGTTGACAAGAAAGAAGAAAACAAGCAGACAACAGTATGAGCACCAAATCGTTCACAAGCCGGAAGTGAAACTTTGTGCTAAACTGGACGTGCCAGATCAAATCACGTGGCAACACACAATTTTTCCAAGCCTGAGGAATGGCAAGCACTTGGAAATATTCTTATATTGTGCAAGGGTTGTGTAGATGTAATGTAAATAAGCTAAATTAATACACTCGTTTATCACATCTGTGCAAAAGCAAAGGATATTCCTGTGTCATTCATCCTGACTGGCCATGGAGGTAAAAAGCATTAGGGAGTAATGGGAAAATTCCATAGCTATTTCAGCACTAAAGGCAATGTGATTGATGAACAAACTAAATTAAAGCAACAAATGTCTCTGCTCAAAGCAGGTGATCCGACGTGAGATACAGAATCCATAGATGCAATCAAGCATGAAGGCAGACCAGTCTGATCACAAGGAAATTTGTAATATGTCCAGCAATAGAGATGGCTGCATTCATTACCGTTCATGCACCAAAGAAAAACCAACAGTCATAACTGTGAGGAAGATAGGTAGTTTGCAATTGCATTCTATTTAAGCAAATAATGCAACATTGAAAGGAAGTGATTCAAGGGCAAGGACACGATTAAAACCAAGAGGACTCCACCTGAGGAATTGTATACTCATTATCTATCAGAAATGGGATGATTGGATATGAACATTGTAGTTGGCCCGGTAAAATGAACTGTACGCTCAAAATTAATTCATAACACATTGGGACATAAAAATAAAATGTAATTCATGGGCACTATTCAGCAAAAACGAAGTAAGGTCAGCCAACCCTCTAGAGATAAACATGGTGTTGCTTCACCTGATTATTTTATGCTCATCCACTCATCCAGGATCAGGTACACCTACACTTCCCATCCTGGACGATTAAGATGGCTTCAGGATCTCCTCATGTAAAATGGTCACCCAAGTCCCAATAACAACTGTGTCTTGGGATTTGCCCTACTGTCGCAGGGACCATTCCCAACACCCATTTTGCACCGGCAGATCTGTACAATCCGAGTTTAAACTGATAGACTCCAGATTCCCCGAGTGACTGTGGGAGAATCATAAAATCGGTGAGATGGAACTTGCTCTTTTTGGGGAGTGTGGTAGTGGCCCTGATGGTTAATGTTAAACGTTACAATTCTCAAACTGAAATGCAATCTTCTAAAATATGTATTTTTTAAAATGGTAGGAAAGTGACTTTTCTTCTAGTATGTGCCAATATTTTAACTCCAGGAAATGTTTGCTTCAATTTTGTTTTGCGCTCTTGCAAGACAATGTTTCAAAGAGACAACATATTTTTCAACTCCTGAGTGACTACATGGCAGCTTCCTCAGCAAAAATGTGAATAGTCCTAGTGAAATTCTTGGTGTCGAGCATAGAGCTCACACTTTCTCTGATACTGACCTGGAGGTGTTGATCGAACAGATGGGAACATGCAATATTCCTGGAAGCCCCAGACTTGCAGAGAGAAAGGTGAAAGTGGCAGCAAAAAGCACCTGTCTTCCTCTCAGCAAAACAAAGCAAATCAATACAAAATTCAATGGTCTGACAAGATTAGGAATGCTGCCATCAAAGCTAAACAGCACTTCTGAAACAGAAACCACTGCAGTATTTCAATCTGGAATTTGTTTTTGGAATGCTGCTCACTAGCCATCGGTATGTTCAGTCCCTCACAGCTCCAATCTATTACCATCCAAGACTGTTGCCAAACCTGCTGAGTTTCTTCTGATATAAAGCGTAGGTTGACACCACCCCCTCTCTGAGAACTAAAACCGAAATACCCAAAGAGGAGCACCTCGCCTTATATTCTGTAAACGTTGTGTGAAAAGTGGTGTAATCTGCCTTTCAGCAAATTCTAGTGGTTAACTAATACAAATCCCTGATATTCACTTTACAATCAACAGGTAACAATTTATTTGTCTAATTCTAACAGTGAACAAATTAACTAAATTATTACCAAACCAAATAAATGCTTTCTAACTACTAACTATTCCCCAAAAAAAACAAGATCCTAATAGTATGCGGTTCCAATAAATACAGGTCCCACTTATATAAAATAAAATAATAAAAATTATAGAATTTAGTCTCCAGATTACATGTCTTCCAGAATGCTCTGTACCTCCTCTGTCAAATGTTCTGTCAGGAACGCCTTCTCTGTTGATTCTTCTGTCAGAAACATTAATTAGTTGTGCCGTTGGTACCTTTGATTTAAATGGTGCTTTCTCTAACACTTAGAGAAGACTGTGAGAGACAACAATTCTCTCTTGAGAGATGAGAGCTGTTAACTCTAGCAGATGGCAGTTAATTCCCCTGTCTTTATGCAACTGCCTTCTTCTTTTATACCCTTGATGACATATCAATTTCTTACACTTGGATTGGTCCTATGTTGTCAATACCATCAGACTTAAATTCAATGGATTTTTGGCCTCTAAGTGCCTGATTCAAATTGATTGGCTGAATTCAAAACATGTTGCCTTGATCACAAAACTAAACTGCTGCTTGGCCTGCTAACTGTACAGCTTTTTGATACAAATGTTTCAGATCGAGTGCCTTCTGTGCACTTGCAAACCCACAAGTTGCTGCCCACAGACATTCTTTTGAATCTCTAAGCATAGAAAAAAGAACTTATATTACTAGATCCATGTCTCATTAATCTAGAGTTACACATTTCGTACTAATTCTACAAATACACAACATTGAACACTACCATTTCTTTCTTATATAAACATTTTTCTTTTAAATCCAAGGTAAAGCATCCGCGATAACATTTCCATGACCCGCAACATGTACAATCTGTAAATTAAATGCTTGTAATATGAGACTCCAATAAAATAATCTGGTGTTCTTGTCCTTAAATCTTTCCAGAAGTGTCAGAGGATAGTTTCAGAGATAGTAGGAACTGCAGATGCTGGAGAATCTGAGATAACAAGGTGTAGAGCTGGATGAACACAGCAGGCCAAGCAGCATCATAGGAGCAGGAAGGCTGACGTTACGGGCCTAGACC
>NC_063337.1:42898432-42916007 GCF_021869965.1 Rhincodon typus | reverse complement strand
GGGTCCAGGCCCGAAACGTCAGCCTTCCTGCTCCTCTGATGCTGCTTGGCCTGCTGTGTTCATCCAGCTCTACACCTTGTTATGTCAGAGGATAGTGATTGGTTTACACAATCATCTCTGATGCATTGTTTGCAATGCAAACATTAAAATGTTGGAAGCATGTTACCAAACTCAATAACTCTTTTTCAGTGGTTGAATATTTTTTCTGGTGGTTATTGAGTTATTTTGAAAAATAACCAATTGGCCTTTCAGTTCTGCCATCATCCTCCTGTATCAACATAGCTGCAACCCCTATATCGCTGGCATTGATAGCAACTTTGAAGGGTTTCAAGAAGTTTGGTGTGGCTAAAACTAGTGTAGTGGTTAACTCTGCTTTTAAATTCTCAAATGCCTCCTGGCATTGTTCTGTCCACCGAAATTTTGTGTTCTTTTTTAACAAATCCGTCAGCCACTACGCTACTAAAGTTTGATACAAATTTCCTGCAGGATCTGCTCAATCCTAAAAATTGCAGCATTTCCTTCTTCGAGGATGGTCTTGGAAATTCCCCAATGGCCTTCGTCTTCACATTCCTTGGTGTCATCCTTCCATGTCTGATGCTGTATCTTAAGAATGTCACTTCTGCTTTCATGAATTTTGTTTTTGTCAAGTTTATGACCAACTTTGCCTTCCGTAGTCTTTCAAAGCGCTCTGTTTAATGCTCCGTGTGATCGTTCCACGAGTGGCTAAAGATCACTAACTCATTGAAGTAGACAGTACAATTAATCAATCCAGCAACAATTCTGTTCATAAGTCTTTGAAAAGTGGCTGGTGTGCTTTTCATTCCAAAGGGCATTGCTTTAAATTGATGTAGCCCACTTCGGGTTACAAAAGCAGAAATGTCTTTTGGTATCTCTGACAAAGGTACTTGCCAGTAACCCCGAAGTAAGTCCAATTTTGTGATGTAAGTGGCTTGTCCTACTTTTTCCACATAGTCCTCCAGCCTTGGAACTGGGTATGAGTCAGATTTGGTCACAATGTTGACCTTCTGATAATCGACACAGAATCGTTGAGTACCATCAGGTTTGGGAACCTACACAATTGGCAAACTCCACTCACGTTGACTCAGCTCTATGATGTCTACTTGGAGCATCGCTTCAACCTCCTTCTGAACATGTGCTGCTTTAAGAGATTTAAGCCTGTAGGAGTGTTATTTTATCAGAACAGCATTCCCTATGTCAACCTCATGTACTCGGGTATTAATCCTCCCCATTCTATTTCTACATATATCCCAGAAGCACTGTGAAAGGTCTTTCAATTCGGATCTCTATTCCTGGGATAGGTAGCTCACAACCCTATCGCATTCCTTAAGGACTTCCTCATTATTTAATTATCCTGATGCACGTCAAAATCCAAATCATCTGGATTTGATTCCTCACTCTGACTGGCAGTAACTAATACCTGTTTCTCCAGTTCCCTTTCCCTATTGTCATAAGGTTTCAGCATGTTCGCATGACATACCTGCTTTTTTATTTAATGATCTGGCATCTTTATCAGATAATTCACCAGACTTAACTTCTTCTCAATCTTATAGGAACAACTAAACCTTGCTTTGAAGGGATCTCCTACCACTGGTAAGAGCACCAATACTTTATTCCTACAGGCAAATGTATGAATTTTAGATTTCTTATTCACTTTTTGCTTCATTATGTGCTGTACCACCTTCAAACATTGTCTAGCTAATTCACCTACTCTGTTTAATCTTTCTCTCACCACAGGTACATAATCCAACTGTGAGATGTCTGACTTCGGACCTATCAATTTTCCTTAATTAATTTTAAAGGCCCTCTTACTTCGTGTCCGAGTATCAAATCAAATGGAGTAAACTGAGTCGATTCATTGACATAAGAACATAAGAACTGGGAGCAGGAGTAGGCCATCCAGCCCCTCGAGCCTGCCCCGCCATTCAATAAGATCATGGCTGATCTTTTTGAGACTCAGCTCCGCTTACCCATCCACTCACCATAACCCTTAATTCCTTTACTGTTCAAAAATTTATCTGGCCTTGCTTTAAAAACATTCAACGAGGTAGCTTCAACCACTTCGCTGGGCAGGGAATTCCACAGATTCACAACCCTTTGGGTGAAGAAGTTCCTCCTGACCTCAGTCCTACATCTGCTTCCCTTTATTTTGAGGCTGTACCCCCTAGTCCTAGTTTCATCTGCTAGCGGAAGCAACCTCCCTGCCTCCACCTTATCTATTCCCTTCATAATTTTATATGTTTCTATAAGATCTCCCCTCATTCTTCTGAATTCCAATGAGTATAATCCCAGTCTACTCAGTCTCTCCTCATAATCCAACCCTCTCAACTCTGGAATCAACCGAGTGAATCTCCTCTGCACCCCTTCCAGTGCTAGTATATCTCTTCTCAAGTGAGGAGACCAAAACTGCACACAGTACTCCAGGTGTGGCCTCACCAGGACCCTATACAACTGCAGCATAGCCTCCCTGTTTTTAAACTCCATCCCTCTAGCAATGGCAGACAAAATTCCATTTGCCTTTTTAATTACCTGCTACACCCGCAATCCTACTTTTAGCAATTCATGCACAAGGACACCCAAGTCCCTCTGCACAGCAGCGTGCTGCAATTTTTTACCATTTAAAACATAGTCCATTTTGCCGTTATGCCTACCAAAATGGATGACCTCACACTTATCAACATTGTACTCCATCTGCCAGACCTTTGCCCACTCACTTAGACTATCTATATCCCTCTGCAGACTTTCAGTGTCTTCTGCACACTTTGCTCTACCACTCACCTTAGTGTCATCTGCAAATTTTGACACACCACACTTAGTCCCCAACTCCAAATCATCTATGTAAATTGTAAACAATTGCGGTCCCAACACTGATCCCTGAGGCACACCACTAGCCACTGATCGCCAACCAGAAAAACACCCATTTACCCCTACTCTTTGCTTTCTACTGGTCAACCAATCCTCTATCCATGCCAATACATTACCTGTAATACCATGCAACTTTATCTTATGTAGCAACCTTTGGTGTGGCACCTTGTCAAATGCCTTTTGGAAAACCAGATACACCACATCCAAAGGATCCCCATTGTCCACCATGCAAGTAATGTCCTCAAAGAATTCCACCAAATTAGTTAAACATGACCTACCCTTCATGAACCCATGCTGGGTGTTCCCAATGGGACAATTTATATCCAGATGCCTTGCTATTTCTTCCTAAGAGCAAACAATACAAATGGGATACCTCTATCCCAATCATTTGGATAATTCTGGCAATAATGCCTTTAGGATCTGATGCCTCCTTTCCAATGCTCCCTTGGATTCAGGATGATAAACACTTGATTTAAAGTGTTGGATGCCTAAACTACCCATGACCTTCTTAAATAATTTGGCAGTAAAATTGGACCCTTGGTCTGACTGAATCTCACTTAGTCTATAACAGGTAAAGAAAGCAAGCAACTCCGCCACAACATCTTGACATTCCATAATGGAATTGCCGCTGGATACCTGGTAGACGCACGATTATGGTTAGCAAATACTGGTTCCCACTTTTGATTTTAGGGAGGGGACCTACACAATCAATCATATCCCACGTGAAAGGTTCTTCAAATACGGGAATTGACATCAAAGGTGCTGGTTTTATTACTGCCTGTGGCTTTCCTACCATCTGACATGTATGACAGGCACGGCAAAATTTAACCACATCCCTATGTAATCCAGGCCAATAGAAATACTTCTGTATCTTAGCCGGAGTCTTCCTCACACCTAGATGACCTTCTACGGGTAATTTGTGTGCTACCTGCAGTACTTCCTGTCTGTATGCTATCAGCAACACAATCTGGTGAACTTCTGCCCATTTGTCATCTGCCCTAACCTACCAAGTTCTCCATTTCTGCCTGAAGATTTTATCCTTAAGGTAATAGCATTCCGGAATATATTCTAAATCCTTTTCAGACTAAGCTTTATGATATAAATCCTCTATTGTCTCATCTTTTTGTTGTAATTCCATTAATCTTTCAGAAGTAAACACCCCTGTCTGATCCTCTACCTGTTTAGACTTTTTCTTTATCATTTCATCAAACAGTGTGTCGGCTAATTGGACCTCAACTCCTTTGTCTTTCCCCTTTGTATTCCCTCCTTGTTTTAACTTAAGGCTGTGGGATCTTGTCATTACAGAGTCTAGAAAAATTCCAGGGTATTTTCCTTTTAACTACTCAGTTCCTTGGTTTTCTTTTGGCTTTTCCACTACATTGGGCATCACTCCCACTTGTGATCCAGCTGTATCATTACCAAGAACAAACTGTTTTCCTGGAATAGCCAAATTTTCTATCACTCCCACCATTACTTACCAGTCTTAACTGGACTTTCTAGCCTTATCTTACACAGGAGAACACTCATTCTCTCTTCATTTATTCCACAGGTTATCACTCCCTCGGGCAATATTTCAGAGGGAGTATAAATATATTCATCGCTTACAATTAGAGACTGACCAGCTCCCATATCTCTCAGTATTGTGCCTTCTTTACCTACTCCCCCTGTCCCACCTGAGTAAGCCTTATCCACGGAGGTGAAGTCTTTGAAGAGATCGGGCACCATCTTACTTCACAGCCCGTGACTAGGCTGTGCACTCTCCTGCAGCTCCTCGACTTCTTTCGGGATTTCCTTCACTACCTCAACTAATCCCACTGGTTTAGCATCTTTTACCACATCCTTTTTCCCAGTGCCTCTCTTAATCCACCAGTACTGTGACTGTGTTTGTCCCACCTTACTGCAGTAAAAACACCTGAGGTCTTTCACCTCTTTTTTCACAAGTGGTAAACAGTTCCAATGCGATCTGCTTTTTGTTTTTCAATGAAGGATCTCCCTTCTTCCCAATTTCTACCCGTCATGGAATGAAATTGCTGTCAGTAGCTAGATTTCGATTTATGCACTAATGCATATTCATCTCTTCTCACTGTTTTAACTTTCTGTTCATCAACATGAGTTCTTATCACTTTTGGAATTGAGTTTTAAACTCCTCAAGCAGAATAATATCTCTAAGATCCTCATATGTCTTTTCTATCTTTAATTCTCTCATCCATCTATCAAAGATGCTCTGTTTAATTCTTTCAAACTCGATATAAGAATGACCTGGATTTTTTCTTACATTTCTGAACCATTGTCTATATGCTTCTGGTACCAATTTGCAGGAACTCAAAATATCCTGTTTTACATTTTCATACTGTCCTGACACTACCTCCGACAGCGCTGCAAACACATCACTAGTCCAGCTTGCCCTGAATTAACATTACCCACACAGTCTCTGGCCAATTCATCTGTTTAGCCAATTTCTCAAAGGAAATGAAAAAGGCTTCTACATCTTTTTCATTGAAATTAATGCTTTGACATATTTATATTTATCTCTGCCAGACCTTTGGCTACGATGGGTTTGCTCATCATCTCTCTCCTCTGCACTAAGCCTACCTTCTACCTTCATCTCCATCCTTTTAAATTAAATTTCATGTCTAATTGTCAACTTGCAAGGTTCAAACTCTCTCTCCTTTTCTTTTTCTTCTGCCCTGGCTCTTATTTCCTTTTCTTTTTTCTTCAGCCAGGAATCTTCTTTCCCTTTCTTCCTGTTCTAACTCCAGTTGCCTTATTTCCAATTTAATTTTTTCTGACTCCACTGAACTTGACGCTTTCTCTGGTATACCTAAATGCATGACCATTACAATTTCTGCTTTCTTACTATACTTAGTTAAATCCAATTCTATCCTGTCTCCTAGTTCTAAAAGTGTCTCCTTTTTCTGTCTTTCTAAAATTTCTTGGTAAACTTGGGAAGCACCTTCGACCCCCAGAACTTCTTTAGCAATGTTAAGAGCCATTTCCCCACTTTTGACTTAACCAACAAGAAGTAACAGAAATTAGACAGATTTTCCACAGAGATAGTAGGAACTGCAGATGCTGGAGAATCCGAGACAACAAGGTGCAGAGCTGGATGAACACAGCAGGCCAAGCAGCATCATAGGAGCAAAAAGGCTGACGTTTCGGGCCTAGACCCTTCTTCAGAAATGGGGGAGGGGAAGGGGGTTCTGAAATAAATAGGGAGAGAGGGGGAGGCAGATAAAAAATGGATAGAGGAGAAGATAGGTGGAGAGGAAACAGACAGGTCGAAGAGGCGGGGATGGAGCCAGTAAAGGTGAGTGTAGGTGGGGGGATAGGGAGGGGATAGGTCAGTCCAGGGAGGACGGACAGGTCAAGGGGGCGGGATGAGGTTAGTAGGTAGGAGATGGGGGTGCGGCTTGAGGTGGGAGGAGGGGATAGGTGGGAGGAAGAACAGGTTAGGGAGGCGGGGACGAGCTGGGCTGGTTTTGGGATGCGGTAGGGGGAGGGGAGGTTTTGAAGCTTGTGAAATCCACATTGATACCATTGGGCTACAGGGTTCCCAAGCGGAATATGAGTTGCTGTTCCTGCAATCTTCGGGTGGCATCGTTGTGGCACTGCAGGAGGCCCAGGATGGACATGTCATCTGAGGAATGGGAGGGGGATTTGAAATGGTTTGTGACTGGGAGGTGCAGTTGTTTATTGCGAACTGAGCGTAGGTGTTCTGCAAAGCGGTCCCCGAGCCTCCGCTTGGTTTCCCCGATGTAGAGGAAGCCACACCGGGTACAGCAGATGCAGTATACCACATTGGCAGATGTGCAGGTGAACATCTGCTTGATGTGGAAAGTCTTCTTGGGGCCTGGGATGGGGGTGAGGGAGGAAGTATGGGGGCAGGTGTAGCACTTCCTGCGGTTGCAGGGAAAAGTGTCGGGTGTGTGGGGATGGAGGGGAGTGTGGAGCGGACAAGGGAGTCACGGAGAGAGTTGTCCCTCCGGAAAGCAGATAAGGGTGGGGAGGGAAAAATGTCCTTGGTGGTGGGGTCGGATTGCAGATGGCGGAAGTGTCGGAGGATTATGCATTGGATCCCGAGGTTGGTGGGATGGTACGTGAGGATGAGGGGGATTCTTTTTTGGTTGTTATTGCGGGGAGGGGGTGTGAGGGATGAGTTGCGGGAAATGCGGGAGACACAGTTGAGGGCGTTCTCGACCACTGAGTGGGGGAAGTTGCGGTCCTTGAAAAACGAGGTCATCTGAGATGTATGGGAGTGGAATGCCTCATCCTGGGAGCAGATGCGGCGGAGGCAGAGGAATTGGGAAAAGGGGACGGCATTTTTGCAGGAAGGTGGGTGGGAGGAGGTGTATTCTAGGTAGCTGTGGGTGTCGGTGGGCTTGAAATGGATATCAGTTTCTAGGTGGTTGCCCGAGATGGAGACACAGAGGTCCAGGAAGGAGAGAGGGGTATTAGAGATGGTCCAGGTGAACTTAAGGTTGGGGTGGAAGGTGTTGGTGAAGTGGATGAACTGTTCGAGCTCCTCGTGGGAGCATGAGGCGGCGCCGATACAGTCATCAATGTAACAGAGGAAGAGGTGGAGTTTAGGGCCAGTGCAGGTACGGAAGAGAGATTGTTCCACGTAACCTACAAAGAGGCAGGCATAGCTTGGCCCCATGCAGGTACCCATGGCCACGCCTTTTGTCTGTAGGAAGTGGGAGGAATTGAACGAGAAGTTGTTGAGGGTGAGGACGAGTTCGGCTAAGCGGATGAGGGTGTCAGTGGAGGGTGACTGGTCGGGCCTGCGGGACAGGAAGAAGCAGAGGGCCTTTCGGCCATCTGTATGGGGAATGCAGGTGTATAGGGACTGGACGTCCATCCACATCTCACTTTTTTTTAAAGAAGATCTAAGACACTAGTCCTCAACTCTGTTTAAATCTTCTGGGACCTTTCATACCCCAAATCTGTTCAAAGCTGTCCAAATCCATTCAGATCCATCCAATTCTGTACAATCCTGGATGAGCCCCCAATCTGTTCTAAAGTGAAAGTCAACCTCTATCTGAAACTAAAACCGAAACACCCAAAGAGGAGCATCTCACCCTCTAATCTGTCTTATAATCAACAAGTAACAAGTTATTTATCTAAATCTTAACAGTGAGCAAATTAACTGAACGATTAAGTAACTGAATAGAGCCCTTCCAGCTACTAACTATTCCTGAATAAAACAAGATTCAAATAGTATGCTGTTCCAATAAATACAGGTCCCACTTATATAAAACAAAATAATAAAAAATATTTAGTCTCTCAAAACTACAGCCAAATCACATGTCTTACATTATGATTTGTGCCTTCTGCATCGAATGTTCTGTCAGGAACGCCTTTTTTGTCAATTCTTCTGTCAGGAATATTAACTAGTTGTGCTATAGGTACCTTTGATCTGGATGGTGCTTTCTCTAACACTTAGGGAAGACTGTGAGAGCCAGCAATTCTCTCTTGAGACCTGCGAGCTGTTAACTCTAGCAGATGGCAGTTAACTCTCCTGTCTTCTTCTTTTATACCCGTGATGACATATCAATTTCTTACACTAGGCTTGGTCCTAAGTTGTCAAGACAATCGGATTTAAATTCAATTGGTTTTTGGCCTCAAAGTGCCTGACTCAAATTGCTCTCTGTGCACTTGCAAACCCACAAACTACTGCCCACAGACATCCTTTTTGAATCTCTAAGCATAGAAAAAAGCACATGTTCTTTTAAAGGGACCAGACATTGCTTTTCCCCTTAACATTTTACAAGTACCAAATTGTAATTTCCTGCTTCCCAATCCACAAGTACTCTACCGAAATTTGCAATGCTTCGGCATTCTCAGTGTTTGTTTCAGAATTTCAGCAATCCTAGTATTTTGCTTTGATTTTGGTGTTGACCCAGACTGAGTTACAAGAGACAATCCTTTACGTTTCATAATCATTTTAGGAACCATTAAGTCTGCCTTTGCTCCAATCAGTGGTCCAACTAAATCACAGCCACCAGATTTGGATCCAGCAATTCTAAGCTCATCCATTTTGGATGTAAAAGTTATGTATGGCATAACAAACAATCATAATTTGAGCAACCAAGTTGGGAACATAGCATTATCTCTCCTATCCTATAAGAACACCAGAATATCCCTGTAAATTCCCAAACGAATGCTTCAATCTTCTAAGGATATCTCTGCTTCAATCTGCTGGCTGCTAGTGCCTTAATGCACTAAAATTCAGCTGCTATGGTTGACTTTTGTGGTGCATAATTCTTTTTACTTTATACAGATGCGTACAGCTAGGGAGATGGATACGTTTAATAATTTTCTTTAAGCACTGATGAATCAGTCATATTGAATACCCTAACCAACAGAATGTTATCCTAACAGATCAGGACTCAGTGCCTCTCAAACTGCAATCTACAGACCATTGGTGATTGGAGTGGGGGCACCACAGGCTGGTCCAACTGTAACTCACTGATGTGCAACGCCATGGTCAAGGTCACATCAGTCAACAGGTCACAGGCCCCAAAATCAGCAACTGAGTGATATCACCCAACCAGACTATCTCCTACATGCACAGCACAAGACCTAATTTGTATAAGTAACAAAAATGTGGCTTCATTAGCAAGATTTATGTTGCAGTTGATTAATATAAATGTAAAATAATTATCTATTTTTCAGATAAAGATAGCTGTGATATGATTTTATAACATATATTAGAAATGTTTAAATAAAGTATTTTCTTTGTGGGTTCAATGTTTATCAAATCAAACCGCCAATACTTTTGCTTCTGGAATCCATTAATAATTTGCCTATGATTGTTATTTTAAAATAGTGTATAAATTTAATAGAATTTAATAGAAAAAAAAGCAGTAAAATGCTTGTCGTTTCCAAATGTTCTCATTAATTTTGTGTTTTTTTGCAATGGTGGATGTGGGCATATGAGATCACATATCGCAATCTGCCCTGTCCTAGTCCCATTGAGGAAGGCAGCATCAGACATCATGCTATTTCCTCAAGCAGCTGATTATAGCATTCAGTTGGGTGGAACCCACACTAGCAAAATGTAAGAATAGCACATATTTCAGTTAGCCAGCAGTTCTTAAAGGCAGTTTGTCCATTTTCGAGGGGAGCTACCCTGACTGAAAGGAAATTGTTGCTGACGACCATTGGAAATCAAGCAAATAGAGTGCCCAGGCATAGAGGCTCCCATAAAAGCAGAAGTTGTTTGAAAAGCTCCGCAGGTCTGGCAGCATCAGTGAAGAAAAATCAGAGTTAACGTTTCGGGTCCGGTGACTCTTCCTGAGGTCACTGGACCCCAAACATTAACTCTGACTTTTTCTTCACAGATGCTGCGAGACCTGCTGAGCTTTTCTAGCAACTTCTGTTTTTGTTCCTGATTTACAGCATTCAGAGTTCTTTCAGCTTTTATAGAGGTTCCCATGTTCACAGATTCCACAGTGACATAATTAGTCAAGAAGATTAGCAGAGATTTAGTCCACAAGGGACTCAGAAGATCAATACAAGGTGACTGATGTTGGTTACCTGGTAGCTGTCCTAGTATGTGTTCAATTACATCACCTGAGTTGTCAGAGTCAGCGAATGGATCTTCACATGATATCTCACAGCCACCACATCCCCATATCCCCACCTATCATATCACAGTGATCAGTGTCCAGCTTTACCATCCAGAAACTGCATGTCATCTTCGTATATTTACTCAACACTTCCAATCGCGCTCCCACCTTTCACTGCCCACTCAGCTATGGTAGACACATTTCCTGAACATCATACAACCCTCACATAATTATTGTTTCTTTTTTGCAAGGCAAGTTGGCACACAGTGATAGGGAGCAGAGGAAAGGTACTGGAGGATGGGTTTACCTGCATCCCTAGTATGGAAAAAGGAGAAGATGGTCCACACCATTCACCAGTTGCAACGATATTCATTACCTCCAGCACTATTGAGAGTATTGAGAGTGATGGTAAATGACTGCCTTATGCCACTCCTCACCACCTAGTGCAGCCTCATTCTGCTCTCCAGAATGATGAACAACTACTATTGGGACAAGCACAGATATCTTGCTTTCCATTCCACCCCTTCACTCCAACCTTCTTGTTTTGATTTATTTCCTTTTGGTACCCAAGAACTTCTGCCTGGCATATAACAGTGACCTCAGGAGGAAGAGAGAGAATAAAGGAGAGAATCTGACTTCATCTTCCCTGCCTTTTGATCTTTCTCCTCCTCTTCGTTTATCTTTCTACGTCTCCTCCTCTTCCCAAGCCTGATGGCTACACCTTTACAATGGAGAGTTTGTGGAGGAATGAGCAGATCAAACTTGTGAACTTAGCGTTACACTTCCCTGAAGTCACAGAGCTATTGCTTGAGAATTTGAAGGTCTGCTCCATGGTGGCTGCATGTTTCTCATTATATTCCTGTTATTGTCACCCTGTTCACGTACTGGAGTGGGTCCCCAGCCAAATGTAAAAGAGTAAATTTGGTTTTAGCAATCACCCTCTCGTTCTTCTTGGAGACCCAAAGACAGTGAGAGTGACAGACCGCTTCAGGCTGGAGGCATTGTAACTGTTGCCACAATGACACCTATTTCACTGCTATGACAGCTTCTTCACAGTCACACACCTACTTGGTGGAGTAATGGTGCTTACAGTAAACATACAACTACCATTGAGACATGGGATCTGCAGAACTACATGTTTACAGTCATTCTCCCTTGTATGTTGGGAATTCTGCTGTGCTCGCAAATCCATGTGTCTGCTAGTCCTTCTTCTCTGTGCACATAAACATGATGAACCACCTCTCCTTACATTTAAAGTCTCTGTCACCTCACACATATATTGAGTGACCATGCACTAGATATCATTGAGTTGACCACTCACAGCTTGCGTGATCCTTTTTTTATTAAATCTTTATTTGACTGTAACCTCTGTTAACATTGGCAATGCCATTCCTTTCCTTGGTGTGAGGCTCCAGATCCTCTTGAAAGAAATGCTGCAATTTTGTGACCATGTGAGTGACCTCTGGCATTGTTCCTGGTGGGTGTTGGAGGTATAAGAATGCCTCTTTGAAAATCCTGTAATGAGCAGGGCCTTCAGTAGAGAGTCCCCCTCCCTCTGTTCGGAGCTTCCCCTCTCTGCAACCTCTGCTCCATTTCTCACTCAGCTTGCTTACCCTGAAACAGTGAAACTGAAACCTTTAGTCCTCTTGTAGACTTTTGTTGGGAGCAGTTGACTAAATCATTTGCATTCTGTCAGGAGATTCACCAACTCATAAGAAGACTTCGAAGAAGAAAACAAGCCATAATCTTACCATAAATATTGCCATAGCAGAAGTAATTGAAAGAACCTTTGCTGCAAATTGCATGCCCTTTCAATTGTATTAGTAAAGGCCCCCAATGCATGTGTAGCTGAATGTAATTAGAACATGCATAGACTGAACATGCATAGTCCTGTTTTCCAAGACCATTCCTGACATTTCCAGTCCCATGCAAGTGCCCTTTTCAGCATGGTGTGACCATGCAGACCAGATGAGAAGGGTATGAGTATTATTTCTTACTTAATGCCCGACAAAACCATCAATGATAGGAAAGCATCCTTTAATGTCCAAGCCACCCTTTCATTCCTCTTCCAATATTTAACTCCATCTTCATCTCTGCTTCCCTTTTCTGATCACCCCTCCCCAAACCATTCCTACTCTCCTGGATTTTTCTGCCACCCAACTCCTATAATTTTGTGGGATTGGGCTTTCCATAGCAGTCCCATTGAGGTGAAAATATTGGAGTGACTTCAATTCTGAGGAAATTAGGAGTTATAACCAAAATTAGCAAATCACGTCTTTATAAATGAATGCACTTGTCTTTTCAAATACACCTTCCTCAACAAAATAGAATGATTTATAGGCTTTGAGGTTCTCACTCTGGACAATAAAATTCCTTCTAATTTTCAGTTTATTTTAGCCTATCTCCTAACAAGGCTAATTTGGTTGAATTGTCACAGTTATTAGAAGCTGAGGGCTAACAGCTCTAAATTGTATCTAATTTACAACAGTCAAACATAATGGCCCTCAATACTCAAGGACATTATCTAATAAAGCTTTGACGTGCTTAACTGTTGAACTTTACATCATCATCATTTGAACTAATACATTACTTTAACACCTCTTTAACCTTTTCAACCTTTATGACATTAGATATTTTAAAGTAAATTATAAATCAATATATTTTTACGGGTTCAAAATTGGACATTTGTAAGAACTTTTCGACTATACTATATGTATCTTCCTCTAGCAGTTAATGACAGCAATCCTTACCAAGTAAAATAACCCTTGTGAAATATTTTGTTTCTATTACATAGCCAGGCAGATTAGGACAGAACATGCAAACTCAACAAGGTTAAATGGTTTGCCTGGCTGTCAAATTATTGACATTGAATCTTGACCAGACTGTCAAGTATTTCCATGTTCAGCCAGCACTTTACATTTAGTGGACCTCAGTATATTTTTTGCATTTAAGAATAGCACTGATATGTGGGAGATGGTGGTGTGGTGGTATTGTTGCTGGACTGATAATCTAGCGGCCCAGGCATTTGCATAGGATGACATTTCCCCTTATCCTTTCTGCCGCCGCTCAAGAATAATCTTCTTCATTAAATAACCCTCAGGCTCAAGATCAGTATACAGCTGAGCAGAGCTTTGGAGGTCACGTACCCTCAGATGTCAGCTCTGCACTGCTCTCCGGGACTCTGGCTCCTGCTCATTGATGATGACTGCTTCATCATGAAACAATCTGACTGCATCGATTTGAACCAGTGGGAAGTGTGCGAAGGTTGAGTGGTGGTGCTTCCTCAGTCCGAACAATCCCTTGCAGGGCCACTCCCATTTCTTCCAGCAACAACTCCTGTGGGTCATTTGCACAAAATGAAAGATATGAATTAGAACCTATAAGAAAAGCAGTTTCTATGTCACCGTTACCCAAATCATAATTTTTTAGTGGCTACTGGCATCAAGTCTGTGTGACTGAGTGTCACCTGTATTTTTATTTCAGTTTACTCTTGGGAATGTGGAAATCACTGGCTGGATCAACATTTATTACCAATTCCTAGTTGCCACTGAGAAGGCAATGGTAAGCTGCCTTCCTAAACCACTCCAGGCCATGTGTTGCACCTACACCCCCAGGGCTTTAAGAAAAGAAGTTTCAGTATTTTGAACCAGCAATAGTGAAGAAACTACTATATAGTTTCAAGTCAGGATTGTGTGTGGCGTGTTGTGCTATGTCTCACAATCAGTAGGTCAGCTCACCTTTAAGAGACACGCTGATGATATCATCACTATATCATTGCATGTGACCTGAAGATATAAAGCTTTATACCTAAAAGATAGTGGATAAAAATGATAATCAATTAGAGGTGAGCTGAGTTCAATGGTGAAACAGCAGAGCTGGGCCCGATAGACTGGAATCAAAGGGAAAATAGTAGCGGAACAATGGGTTGTCTTCAATGAAAAGATCTTCCAAACACTATGATGATATGTTCACTCAAAAGGGAAAGGTACAGCAAAAAAATCTAGAGCTCCCCGGATATAGAACATTGAACATAGAACATAGAACAGTACAGCACAGTACAGGCCCTTCGGCTCACGATGTTGTGCCGAACTTTTACCCTAATCCTAAGGTCTATCTAACCTCCACCCCTACCTTATACTATCATCCATATGCCTATCTAACAGCTGCTTAAATGCCCCTAATGAGGCCGACTTCACTACCCTCTCCGGCAACGCATTCCACGCCCCTACCACTCTCTGAGTGAAGAACCTACCTCTGAAGTCTCCCCTGTATCTACGTCCACTTACTTTAAAATTATGCCCCCTCATAATAGCTACCTCCACCCTAGGAAAAGGTCTCTGGCTGTCCACTCTATCTATACCTCTGATCATTTTATACACCTCTAGCAAGTCACCTCTCATCCTTCGTCGTTCTAAAGAGAAAAGCCCTAGCTCTCTCAATCTTTCCTCCAAAGATCTTTCTTCCATTCCAAGCAACATCCTGGTAAATCTCCTCTGCACCTTTTCCAACGCCTCCACATCTTTCCTGGAATGAGGCGACCAGAACTGGACGCAATACTCCAGCTGTGGCCGAACCAGGCTTTTGTATAGCTGGAGCATAACTTCACGGCTCTTGAATTCGATCCCTCTATTAATGAAAGCTAACACACCATACGCCTTCTTAACAACTCTATCCACCTGGGTGGCAGCTTTCAGGGAACTGTGGACATGAACCCCAAGATCCCTCTGCTCCTCCACACTGCCAAAAATCTTTCCGTTAACCCTGTATTCTGCTTTCAAGTTTCTCCTTCCAAATGAATCACCTCACACTTTTCAGGGTTAAACTCCATCTGCCACTTCTCAGCCCAGCTCTGCATCCTATCAATGTCCCTTTGTAACCTAGAACAGCCCTCTGCACTGTCCACAACGCAGCCCACCTTCGTATCATCCGCGAACTTGCTAATCCACCCTTCCACTCCTTCATCCAAATCATTTACAAAAATCACAAATAGAAGAGGACCCACCACAGATCCTTGTAATTCGTAACTGAGCACCATGTTGAATATTTTCCATCCACTACCACCCTTTGTCTTCTAAGGGTCAGCCAATTCTGAATCCAATCTGCCACATTTCCCCCTATCCCATGCCTCCTTACCTTCTGCATGAGCCTACCATGGGGAACATTATCAAACTCCTGACTTAAATCTATGTATACCACATCCACTGCTCTACCTTCATCCACGTGTTTGGTCACCTCTTCAAAGAATTAAATGGATGGTAAAGGAGATAAAAATTAAGACAACAGGTGCCAGGTAGAAAATACATTCGAGAATCAACATATCCAGTCTTTTCATAGATGTTCAGAAAGCTCCAAAAAGATCAGAAAAATATTCAAAAACCAGCTCATGATAAGTATTGAGATTAGCAGATTCAATTCTTGTCATACAGACAGCAACCATAGGAGTCCATTTACCAGTTTATCAAAAGATGCCACAACCAAGGGCATGAGTGTACATTTTCTGAAGACAAAGCCAGATAACTTCTTTGAGTTAGCTAACAACCCCACACCAAATAAACCTTCAGGAAGGATCTTTGGACAGAAACAAAGGACTATATCAGTGACACATTTACTTCAGGATGGACAGAGGAATGAAACAAAGTGGCAGGCCAACAAAAATTACATGTTTTAGGTACAGCCAACACAATGGCTATGGTCAGCAAAACATACCAAGCAAATACACTTTGTAACAGATATGGTTTATCATATTGACCCTAAAGCTATCCAGGTTTTCTTATTATTAATGAAGCATACAACATAAAGGGACTTTGCTTTCATATGCATGCCCAATCTGGTTCCAAAGGACAAAACAAGCCTGCAGAACAAACCATGATTAGTAAAAAGATGGTACAAAAGAACAAAAATGTGTGATGAATGGTGTGTGATATATACATATTTATTTTATGGAGATCTTTTTCTGTGTTTAGATTTTAAACTAGTGGTATATGGGTTTCATCTATTTGTGTGAAATGGGTTAATAATTAACTGGGTCAGTCTTTTTCAGAGGTATGATTTTAAACTAGTATGTGCAGAGAACAAATAACTGAAGGCCTTCTGGAGTGTTACTGAAACATGGTTTAACCTGTGGGACTTAGGACAAGATAGGAAATAAAAGCCTTTGGCTTGTCAGAAGGTAGGACAAGAAAGCTTTTAAAAGTTTTATTACTAGCTTCTGATTTCAGTTTGAAAGAGATTTGATTGAAGTTATCTGCAAGAATAAGTTCCCTTAGAAAAAGATGGTTGTTCAGAGCAGTTAATAATAAGTTACTTCGATATAAAGATTTCAGTTTGTGCAAACTTCCAGACCAGAAACATTTGGTTAGAAATCTGCATTGGCTATTGAGAGTCAAGAAAGTCTAATGTGTGGAATCAAGGAAAATTTTTCACAGTTCACAGGAATTGAAAAGAAGTAATTAAGTCAAGCTACAGATTTGATCAGGAAGGAATTTTTTTCTGGACTTTGATGAACTTTAAAGTGATGATGTTAAGGAGTAGATTTTGTTTTGACCTGGTGTTTGAAATCTTTTAAACTTTCTTGTATTTAAGTAGCTTAGTTTAATTTATTTTTATTTCTTTTGTGTAGTAAAGGTCTGCTTTATTATTCAAATCAAATCTGTAGCCTGGCTTGTTTATATTGTGTATTTTAAATTAGAAAAAGAAAAGAAAATATGACCTACTAAGTCAGATTTCATTTTGGGATCTGACTGGACCTGTAGTAACATCAGCTGGGATCACAACAGCACATAACAATGAAAATCTTCAGAAAATGCATAAACACAAACATAACAATTAGTCAATGATGTTCAGAGTCAACTAATTGCTGCTAAATTTCAGAGGATGACCATGTGTTCCATGTTGTTAACCTCTCACACCATGTGGCATTATCATGTGATCAGAAGCTTATGAAACTATGACTATGTCCTAAAAAAGCAAAACAGCAATTAATAAAAGCTACAATCAACACAGGAGATAATTACAACATGTGACCATTGCACATCCTGAAGGACATGTACCTAAGCAAGTGGTACCGATGTTACAGCCAATATGAAACCATTTTAGAGAGTACAATCGATCACAAATTCCAT
>NC_063337.1:42893235-42898422 GCF_021869965.1 Rhincodon typus | reverse complement strand
CTTCATAGAATCACACTACAGTGCCAATAGGAAACCATTTTTGAGAGTACAATCAATCACAAATTCCATACCTTCATAGAATCACACTACAGTGCCAATATGAAAGCTCATTTTGACTTCCCAAAATCTTCTGTCTGCAGTGTAATTCTAAGAAGGTATGGAATTTGTGATCAATTGTACTCTCTAAAATGGTTTCATATTGGCTGTAACAGTGGCCTCGCAGTGGCAGGACTACTAACAAGTACAGATCTTCTGTCACAATTCATGAAGTTCAAACCATTCTCCTGTGGTGGTACAGAGCATACAATCTCCAAGGATATGACTTTGAATTGAGATATAAGCCATAATAATTGTGCCTGGCACGTTGAGCAGATTACCCAAGCCACACAAAAACCAAGATATTCCTGTTGATCTACATATTGTGCTTCAGGCTGTGAAGTTGGAGACGTTCTCAAGGTTGATCCCTTATGCTTTGACCAGAGCCAGTGTGAACAGTTGCAATTAGCAGCTGCTAAGCATCTGTGAAGGTTACAAAAGATCACTAACCAGGGATGGCGTGACAGTTCGAAGAAATACCTGAGAAGATTTGTTCAAGACAAGCTTGGTATGTCACAACAAGTCAATTTCAAAGCCAAACAGGTCCTAGTGCAATGCAGAATGCCAAAATATCATATCCATGTTACCGCTGGGACACATTGATATTGCACCACAAGATGCCAACACATTCATTTATGTACTGACCAGGGATGAATCAGGATACTCTGTGGCTCATATATATACGTGAGGCATGCCATATATATCCTGATGCAGTCATAATAGGCCGAATGGCCTCCGTCTTTGTCAGAATAATTCTGTGATTCTGTATCAATAATGTTTCATCCAACCCTTGGATGAAAATAGCAACAGACCTAGTCACAGCAGACAGGAAAGATTATATCCTTTGGATGGGTTACCTCTATAAATTTCCCATTGTTCCATGACTTGACATTGCAACAAGCACAATTGTTACTGCAATGATGAATGCTACTTTCAGTTTATTCTACATACTGGGTCGAATAGTGTCTGACAACAGACTGCAGTACTTGGCACATCATTTAATGACTTTGTGCTAAGTGGGGAGTGATCCATATCTCTCATGTCCCCAACACACAATCAAACTATGTAGAACAATATAAGGTATGTACTATAAAATCAACAAATATAAAGTGTATAGTGCATTTTTAAATAACACAAATGGAGAAGGAATTACCATCCCCAGAACAACTTACACTTGGATGGTAAGCACAAATGAACTTGCCCTGCAACCAATTGCCTAAACATTCTGAGACACTGGACTCCCTTCTGCAAACACAGAAGAATGTGAAAGAGACATAATCAATAAGTACGCAGTGAACTATCAAACTGTGCACTAGACAAAAAAAAACATACAAATCCAAATGCAAATATGTTTTTTTCTATAGCATGGAAACAGGCTCTTTGGCCTAACTAGCCCATGCCACCCAGTTTTTGCAAATAAATTAGTCCCATTTTCCTGTGTTTCGTCCATATCCCTCCATACCTATCCTATCCATGTACCTGTATAAATGTTTCTTAAATGACAAAATAGTGCTCGCTTCCACCACTACTCCTGGCAGCCTATTCCAGACATTCACCACCGTCTGTGTGAAAAAAATTCCACTCTGGACCCTTTGTATCTCTCCCCTCTCACCTTAAACCTATGCCCTTTAGTTTTGAAATCCTTGGAAAAAGACCTTGGCTAATCACCCTGTCCATGCTCCCCATCTATAAAGTCACCCCAACCCCCATCCTCTGATGCTGCAGGGAAAATAGTCCCAACCTGTTCAGTCTCTTGCTGTAACTCAAACCCTCCAGTTCCAGCAACATCTTTGTAAATCTTTTCTGCACCCTCTCAAGTTTAAAAACATGTATCTTATTGCAGGGAAATCAGAAGTGAATGCAGTATTCCAAAAGTGCCCTCACCAATGTCCTGTCCAGCCATAACATCCGATATTCAATACTCTGCCAAATGAAGGCAAATGTGCCAAACACCTTCTTCACCACTCCGTCTACCTGTGATGCCACTTTCAAGAAACTTTTGCAACCGAACACCTAGGTCTCTATTTTTTAGGACAAGTTGTCAAACCTCCAAAGTGTGCATTGATGCTTCTATTGATCTTAAAAATTCTGTTTTCCCTGTTTGACTATTGAATTGAAAGGCATGAAAGAAGCAACCTATAAATAAGTTGTGTTGTTGTGAGGAGTGCCATGCAGAAAATGATTGGCAAGTCAAAGTAAGGCCATTTGATCTTGAATGTGACGTTCAACTCACCTTTCCTTTCCTGATGAGGTTGTTGAACCTCTTGTAGTATTGTGCCATCAATGTATTCACTGACCAGAGACTATTCAAGTGTTCTCACAGAGGGTTCTGGCAACTTATTGACCACAGACAAATGTACACTGGGGAAAGGCCATTCACTTACAGTGAGCTGACAAAGAACTACTAAGATTACATTTTTCTGATAGTCACAATGAGAACTGAATTATACTCATGGAAGTTTATTGCTGTTTATGTTAATAAATTCCAGTCCAGTTGTAGGGATTTATATTCTAAAATAATAATGGGAAACAGGGAACTGGTAGATCACTTAAACAAATATTTTGTACCGGTCTTCACAGTGGAGAATGCTATAAACTTCCAAAGAAAAAGCATAAGCAATGAGCTCATCGGAAGAAAGATGTTGTCACAGTCTCTTTCATGGGAGGCAAAATATTTGACAAACTGAAGGGAATGAAGGCAGACAAGTAACCAGAACCTGGTGAAATATTCCAGAACTCACTGGATCTGGGAATGCTCCAACATACTGGAAAACCACTCAAATAAAAGCAAAACACAGTGATTGCTGGAAATGTGAAATATACACAGAAAATTCCGGAGAAACACAACAGGTCTGATACAACTGTGGAAAGAGAAACATATAAATACTTCAAGTCTGATATGATTCATTTTCAGAATTGGACTAGATCTGAAGCACAGTCATATTGGACTCAAACAAAACCAGAAATTACTAGAGAAAATCAACAGATTTGACACTATCTGTGGAGAAAAAGCAGAGTTAACATTTCAAGTCCGGTGACCTTTCTTCAGATGCTGTCCACAGACGCTGAGTTGCTCCAACAATTTCTGTTTTTGTTTCAGAAAACCACTGCTTTGATGACCCATTCAAGAAGGGAGGGAGGCAAAAAGCAAGAAACTATAGGCCAGTTGCCTAAAATTTATCTTTGGAAAAACACTAGACATCATTTCTAAGGGAAAAAAAAGTAGACCATTAGAAAACCTAAACATTATCAAACAGAGTCAACATCATTTCATGAAAGGGAAATCATGTTTGACAAATTTGATATGAGTTCTTTGAGGATATAATAATAAGAGTTGACAAAGGAGCACTGATAGATGTCATGTATTTGGATTTCCAGAAGGCATTTGATAAGGTGCCACATACAAGATAACTCACAGCACCAGGTGTTAAAGCAGGGATCGAGGATTGGTGAACACACAGAAGATGGAGAGGTGGTATTAATGAGTCTGTTTCAGGTTGGAAACATATAGTTAATGGAGTACCATGAGAGTCAGTCCTAGAATCTCAATTATATACTATCTCTATTAATGATTTCGGGGATTGGGCAGAGTGTAATGGATCTAAATTTGATGATGATACAAAAATAGGTGGGAAAGCATGTTGTGATGAGAAAATATGGGATCTGTGAGGGGATATAGATAGGTTGAGTGAGTGGGAAAATCTTGGCAAATGCACTTTAATGTAGGAAAGTGTGAGATCATGCAATTTGATGGGAAGAATCTGAAGGCAGACTATTATTTAATTGGAGAGAGATTCCAAAAAGCATAGAGCAGAGGGATCTGAGTATTCTTATGCATGAAGATGCAGCAAGTAAAATGGAATATTGGCTTATATTGCTAGGGGGTGGAGTTTGAAAGCGGGGAAGTCTTCTTACAACAGTACAGGGTGCTGTGATAGAGAGTCATAGAGTCATACAACATGGAAACAGACCCTTCAGCCTAGCCAGTCCATGCTGAACATAAACCCAAACTAAACTACTCCCACCTGCCTAGTCCTGGCCCATATCCTTCCAAACCTTTCCTGTTCATATATCCATCCACATGTTCTTTAAACGTTGTAATTGTACCTGCATCCACCACTTCATCAGGAAATTCATTCCACACATGAACCACTCTCTGTGTAAAAAAATTGCCTCATGTCTTTCTTAAATCTCCCTCCTCTCACTTTAAAAATGTATCCCCTAGTCTTGAAATTGCCCATCTTACGGAAAAGTCACCTACCATCAACTCTATTCATATCTCTCATTATTTTAAAAACTTCTATCAGGTCACATCTCAACCTCTTATGCTCAGTGAAATAAGTCCCAGCCTATCCAGCCTTTCCTTACAACTCAAATTTTCCATACTCGGCAACATCTTGGTTAATTTCTTCTGAACCCTCTACAGCTTGATAATATCCTTCCTATAACTGAGCGACGAGAACTGGACACAGTATTCCAGAAGAGGCCTCATCAATGTCCTGTACAACATCAATATAACGTCCCAACTCCTAAATTCAAAGGACTGAGCAATGATGGTAAGCGTGCCAAATGCCTTTTTAACCATCCTGTCTTTATGTGATGCAAACCTTAAAGAATTATATGCCTGCACTCCCAGGTCCCTCTGTTCTGCAACACTACTCAAGGCCCTACCTTTAATTGTATAAGCCTTACCCTTGTTTGTTGCACCAAAATGCAATACCTCGCATTTATCCAGATTGAACTCCATCTGCCACTTTTTAGCCCATTGACCCATTTGATCAAGATCCCTTTGAAATCTTAGAAAACCTTCTTCACTGTCTACAATGCCACCAATGTTGGCATCATCCACAAAATTACTAACAATGCCTCCTATATTCTCATCTAAATCATTTATGTCATTGACAAACAGAAGAGGACCCAGAACACCGCTGGTCACAGGCCTCCAATCCGAAAAGCAACCCTCCACCATTACTCAGAGATAGTAGGAACTGCCGATGCTGGAGAATCTGAGACAACAAGGTATAGAGCTGGATGAACACAGCAGGCCAGGCAGCATCAGAGGAGCAGGAAAGCTGATGTTTTGGGTCTGAA
>NC_063337.1:42853013-42883235 GCF_021869965.1 Rhincodon typus | reverse complement strand
TAGTAGGAACTGCAGATGCTGTAGAATCTGAGATAACAAGGTGTAGAGCTGGATGAACACAGCAGGCCAAGCGGCATCAGAGGAGCAGGAAGGCTGACGTTTCAGGGTCTAGGCCCGAAATGTCAGCCTTCCTGCTCCTCTGATGCTGCTTGGCCTGCTGCGTTCATCCAGATCTACACCTTGTTATCTCTCTTCTATGTGAGAAATTCATTCTTTCAATTTTGCATACCGTACTCACTATTCACAACATTCACCAAGGCTCCACTGACAACACGCTCCGAACACAAAACGTTTGTTATCTAGAAGGACAAAGACCACATTGCGTGGGAACCCTACCACCTGCACATTCACCTACAAACCCCACATCATGCTGACTTGGAACTATATTGCCATACCTTCATTGTCACTGAGTGAAAACTATGAAAGTCCCTTCCTAACAGCACTGCGGATGTCCTTACACCCTAAGATTTGCAGCAGCTCAAAAAGGCAGCTCACCATCACTTTTCTTCAGATGCTGGTCTTCAGCTAATTTGATACATCTATTGTTGTCAAGATACAGTGGCTGACATCATTGGATACTGCAAAGGCTATGACAACATTCCAGCAATAGTACTGAAGAATTTTGCTCCGGATCTTGTCACATCCTTAGCCAAGCTCTTCCAGTACAGCTACAAAACTGGCATCTAACCAGCAATGTGGAAAAATGCCTAGATGTGTCCTGTACACAAAAAATCAGGACAAATCTAACCTGGCCAATTACCACCCCATCAGTATACTCTCAACTATCTGTAAAGTGATGGAAGGTCTTATCGAAGGAGCGATCAACTGGCATTTGCAAAGAAACATTCTGCTCACTAACATTAAGCTTGGGTTAAGTTCGGACTGCCTAGCTCCTGACTTCATAACTGCTTTGGCAAAAACATGGACAAAAAGATGAAATCCAGAGGTGAGTGAGAATGACTGCCCTTGACATCAAGGTATCATTTGATTAAGTGTAGTATCAAGGTTCCCAAGCAACATTTAAGGTAATGGGAGTTATGGGGAAATCTGCCTGCTTGTTGTAGACATATCTGGGCAGACAAAAATGAGGTTGTTGGAGGTCATGAGGAGCTCAGCAACATAACATTCCTACAGGAGCTCATTTGGCTACTGTCCTTAGCTGCTTCATCAATAATCTTCTTTGAATCATAAGGACAGAAGAGGGATGTTCGCTGATGATTGCACAATGTTCAGTATCATTCACAACTTCTCATTTTCTGAGCCAGTCCATGTTCATATGCAGTGAAACCTAGACAAAATTCAGTCTGGGGCTGACAGGTGACAAGTAACATTTGTACTACACAAGTGTGAGGCAATAATTATCTCCAATAAGAAAGCATCTAGCCATCACCCTCTATTGTTCAATGGCACACCATTATAGCATTTCTCATGATCAAAATCCTGGGGTGATTGATCAGAAACTGAACTGGACCAATCATATAAATATTGTGGTTACAAGAACAGGTCAGAGTCTCAAAATTTTGTGGACATATAATTCACCTCCTGTCTCCCCAAAGCCTGTCCAAAATCTACGAGGCAAAATCAGAAGTATAATGGAATAATTCCCACTTGCCTCATTGAGTGAATCTCTAGCAACACTTAAGAAGCTCTGCACCATCCAGACAAAGCAGCCCACTTGATAAGCATCCAATTACTGTACCTTAAACATGTAGTCTCTCCATCAGCGATGCAAAATGGCAGCTATGAGGGCCATCTACAAAGATGCATTGCAGTAACTCACCAAACTTCCTTCCACAGCACCTTTGAAATTCACAGCCTGTAAAATCTAGAAAAACAAGCATAGCAGGTAGATGGGAAAACCACCACCAGCGGTTCCTCTCCATGCTGCAGACCATCATAACTTGGAATTATGTTGCCATTCTTTCACCGTCAGTCGGTCAAAATCCTGGAACTCCTGCCCTAACTGCACTGTGCGTTTCCTTTACACCACAAGGACAAGAAGGTTCAAGGAGGCCAAGTTCTCCGGGGCAATTATGGATCGGCAATATATCCTGGCCTAGCTAGTGATATCAAGATTCTGCAAACAAAATAAAATCCCCTTTCTATAAGGACAGGCTGTATATATTGGGATATGATTGCTCTTGATCCAAGATCATTTATTCTGCTTGATATCTCATCCTACATATTTAAAGATTTCTGAAATTTGACTAGCTACCTTAAACTCCTTCTTATTTTGTTTATCATACATTGATCAAATTATGCAGAACCTTCCCATAGAAAATCATTAATGTGAATCTTAAAGATGCCTGACAGCTTCTTTTTGTGATACTAGTAGAACATTGCTGGGTCTTTGAGAAGATGAATGTACTTTCTTGCTTTCGGCAAGACAGACCTAAATAAGAAATCCTATAACCTTAGGTATGATAAATTTAGTCCCAGAGGACCATACGACTGCTCTCTCATGAGCAACTGATGACTGGTGGTGAGTTGAACCTGAAGGTCACTATGCCTCAGATGAGGAGCAAGGTTGAGAAAGCAGGACTTTCATGGTGATGTCAGCTGGTATAGGAATTAAACCCACATTATTGGCATCACCTTGTCACACCGTCCAGCCAACTAACCTGTAAACATCCTTGTTCAACTTGCACACTTGCCCTACTATATCATTTGCTTCTTTGGGTAGTTCAGAAAGATCTTCCTTTAAAATTTTCTCCCTGTAAAAATATTGTCTGTACATCAGTTGATTTGCATTCCCAGAAGTATTTCACTAAAATAACTAAGAAGGTCTTTCAATTCATTTTTCTTGTAAAATGGTGAATTCACATTAGCATTTTGATTGTCAGGTTTCCTTTAAAACTTTGAGGTACTAGTATGGCTTTAGTTTATATATCCCATTGGCGAACACATTCTGTGCATGTCTATTTGTGTGATCTGGCTATCTGCTCCTTACCTAGTACTTAGTATTTTCCAGCTCTGTAATGTCTTTTGTTTGACATTCTTTATCAATTCCTCTTCTAACTTGTTTGCAGTCATTAAAATCTCTCAATCATAAAAAATCTTACTTCCCATGGCAAACTAAAACATCGACCCATTCTCTTATTTCTTTCTGGACCACTACAAGAAGACCTCCTCCTATGATTAGAATTCATTTGTAAGTTTACTTTTGTTTTCTGTAGGGGCATTTTCAGGTTCTCTTTCAGAACTCATACTTTATCTTCTGGCATTCCACATCTTTCCCTCATTTTATCAATCCATGTGTCTTACCTGCTGTCCCCCATCTTGTAAATTTAATCAATCCTTGTATTTGCTAGACTTTCCCTTTTCTGCTTATAATGGTAGCATTTCTCCATTTACTGACCTCTTTTGGCAAATAGGTTATTTGGTGTCAACATTAGTTTGTTGTCCACTCTGGCTAATAACATTGTCCTTCATCTATTTATCAAGTTGTCCATACTCAATCAGCCTCTCATCTAACATAATCTGATCCTCTTAATTGTCCCACTTGTGTGTATGTGAAGTGTCTTATCACTTTCTATGAATTGTTCAGATTTTGGAACCGTGCAGTTAGTGCCAATTAACCTCCAGAACTGCACCCTAATCATTTGATTGCTGTGCTGTAAAATTACTTTTTCCATCACTACCAATACACTTATCATGACATTTCCATTCTTTCTGCCCTTCTCTTTCATAAAATGCCAGGTCCCATGGATTAAAATTTATTGCTGATGGCCTGATACAATGCTATAAGGCTCACAGAACTTAATAAATGCTCTTCTCAGTGCACATAGGACATTCATGAGCTTAGAAGGAGTGAGGCAAATTTTCATTCCTTCTCAAGCCAGGGATGAAGCTCTCTCAATACTAAACAGTTTTTTTTTTTGGATTTCTCCCAAAAACCAATCAATATGTACTGAGTAGCGCCCAACCACTTGCTGTGAGTCCTTTGTATGGAGTACTCTCATGGCAGAGCAGATTACGGCTCAGTTGGTCCACTGAGATTTCATGAAGCATTTCATCTATTACCACTTGATTTCTTTCACACACTCCATTACTAAAGGGATTCTCGACTATTGTATTCACTTCCACAACGTTCATATTTTCACACAAATCCCTAAATTCAATCATTTGTCCATTACCTTACCTACCACTAGCTTTTCTCTTTACCATACATTGTTATAGGCTGGCTAGTTGCCACAAGATACCACAAGACTTGCAAATTTATACTTCATTGGGATTGCTGTCCAGTCAATAAGCAGAAGTCCATAGATATACACAGACTGCACAGCATTGTAAGGTGAAATAGCAGCTGCTAAGTGAATAGTGAATCACACAACTCATATGGAATAAAGTTATTTGCAATTGACATAAACTATGAAATCTTGGGTAGGAATTGTTTAAAGGAAGATAAGCAAGCTAAGGAGAACTATGCAATGAATGACAATTTTTGGGGTCCTATGTGACCTTCAAATGATAAACAGCTGTTAGAGCCATGCTGCCCAGCACTAGATCTGTTGTAATTGGGATTTAGGGATTCCATTTATATGTGATTCTCACTTAGTCGACTGTAAAGTTTAGGGACTTATTTCAAAAGGGTTTTGGCAGCAGACTTCATACTCTATGACTATTTTTGTACAGAAACAGAGCCCTGGTTAGTCACAGGCGAAGGTATGACAGGAAGCATTTTAGAGGAGGATTTGATGCTCAAGGTGATGACCTATTTGCCATTCACAGACAGCTCCCTTAGAGCTGTTGAAAAGGAGCATTGAACCCATGCAGCTGCAGATGTAACACATACCCACAGTGACAACACTACTCAATGATCCAGCAGAGACAGAGTTTGCTTACCATGCGGTCTCACAGGAGAGGCAGCAACATGCGGCCACATTTCCACTTCGCAAGAGAAGCACAAGTTTCCCAGCAGCCATTAGCCTCTACAATATATTACTTGAAATATTTGTGGTCACGTAGACCATTTCAAGGTGAAATAGTGGCTGCTAAGTAAACAGGGTATCTGACAACTTAGATCGAATAAAGTTGTTTTCTTTTTATATAAATCATAAAATCTTGGGTAGGAGATCTTATGGTATTGTTGGTGAGCTGAGTAAGGCTTTGTGAAGTTTTAAACCAGTCTGCAAGCAGAAATCCTCTGGAGTTGCCCTTGAGCATAGGAAATGTGGACCATCTGATAATGTTCAGTCTTATTGTGCCTGGGCGACTAACTGAGCAACCGATTATTTGAAACATTTTAATGGTTCCTCTAATTCTAGCCTCTTCTGCATCGCTGACTTTAACTGTTCCACCATTGATGGATACATCTTCAGTTGTCTGGGCCTGAAAACTGTTTAATTCCTCCCTCACCCTGTTCTGCCTTTCTACTTTACTTCCTGCTTTAAGACACTTTTTAAGGCCAGCCTCTTTGACAAAATCTTCAATAATTCGATCTAATATTTCCTAATGTGGGTTGGTGTCACACATTGTTTTGTCATCTTCCTGTGAAGCATTTACATTGAAAGTATGCACATAATACAAAGGTGTACGAGTTGCTATTTGTAATATCAGAACAAATATTTAAAATAAAACCAATATCAAATTTTAATTTCCACTCCTTAGCTTGGCCTGATTAGTTGATTGGCAATATCCCAACACAGCAAAGTAGTTTCTTTATAGAGTCATAGATTCATAGAGATATACAGCACGGGCATCTTCACTGATATCCTGATTTTCTGGTAGATTTCAAATTGAAGAATTTCAGTCACTTCAAAAGGTAATTTACACTGAGCTTGATTTAATTTTGTAAATTGTATGGTGCATACACACATTCTATAGGTCTCACCAACAATTTAACATGAGATGAATCATTCACTCCATTATATTAAACACTTGAAGAACTCTGTTGAAGGTGTACAAAATGATCAGAAGTACAGATAGAGTAGACAGCCAGAGACTTTTTCCTAGAGTGGAGGTAACTTTTACGAGGGGACATAGTTTTAAGGTGAGTGGAAGTAGATATTGGGGAGACGTCAGAGGTAGATTCTTTACTCAGAGAGTGGTCGGGGCGTGGAATGCATTGCCGGAGAGGGTAGTGGAGTCGGCCTCATTAGGGGCATTTAAGCGGCTATTAGATAGGCATATGGATGATAGTATAAGATGACAGTGGAGGTTAGATAGACCTTAGGTTTAGGGTAAAAGTTCGGAACAACATCGTGGGCCAAAGGGCCTGTACTGTGCTGTACTGTTCTATGTTCTATGTTCTATGTTCTGTTATTCTATGTATTCACCGTATGGTTAGAGTTATGAATTAATTAAAAAACAATTTTAATTCACTTCTATATATAGTTGGTGAATGTTTTAAAAACACTTAAATAGAACAACAAAGATGTCTGTGATTGTACTTAGCAATAACCTTCTGGAACCTTCTCAGTAGTCAATATGAACCAGACAATCAATACACATACTGATGGCTCTTGAATGCTAAATGTTGTGTTATAAACTGCTGCAGATATAATTATCTCCAGTTTTCTAGCTCTGTCTGAATTCCCCTCTCATTTTTCTGTGCTCATATGATGACTGGTTCAGTCAGCTGGCCCATCTCTCCTAACAAACCTGTCATCCTAGAAATCAGTCCAGTGAACCTTCTCTGTCCTCCATCTTTGATAACTTCACCTTCTCTTAAATAAGGAGACTGAAACCGCACACAGGACTCCACAAGACCCTATACAGATACAGGAAGGTTTCCTTGCTCCCATACCTACACCATCTTGTAATAGAGGCCATTTGCCTTCCTAACTGCTTGCTACACCTACATGCTTACTTTTGACAACAAGGACATCCAGTTCCCATTGTACTTCAATCTTTCTCAATCTGTCATTATTTAAATAATATCTTGCCATTTCACTTTTTATACTAAAATGGACAAATGCATATTTATCTAAATTGTAATGCATTTGCCATACACACATTTATTTCCTCACCAAACTTGCTTGAATTTCCTTGAAGCCTCCTTATATCCTCCTCAGCTCTCACAATCCTACCTAGTTTGTGTTGTCAGCGACAGTGTTTTAGGAATCAGTGTTGCTTCATACAGCACAAATTGACCATATCAGCACCTTTAACTCTAGGCACTAAAGGAAAAGTCTCTAGCCTGTAAAAAAACTGGTAACCATCTGCTTTCTGCTTTTTGCTTGCAAAACTTTCTTTTATCAAGAAGCAGAAATTACATTTCAACAAACTTCTTGAGAAAATTTTAAAATATTTTTTCTGAGAGAAGAAAATGCCTACAACTCCTCAAAATTATGGTTTTATCTGAAATGAACAGATTTTTAATCAGTAAAGGAGTCAAGGGTTATAGTGAAAAGTTAGGGAAGTGGAATTGAGGATTATCAGTTCAAACATGATCACATTGAAAGGTGGAGCATATTCAATGGGCTGACTGGCCTAAGTTTTATGATTTTATGGTCTTAACAACTGATCAGCCAATTATCCATCCTACAGAAGAATTGCAGACTGCTAATCCTATTTTGGGCTTGACCACAAATGAAAAAAATTGTTAATTAGATATCCATTCTTCTGTCTTGTACTTAAACTAGGGTTAATGAGTTTGCTTCAGGTTTGCTGCTATCAGGTTTGTGAAAACTCACAATATTTCTGGGCTTGTGTTATCTGTTTTGTTTGTTTTTCATATTTTGCAATTATGTCCCAACTGCTCTAGGACTCACTCATGCATTAATATAGTTCCATTCCTTTGGGGAATGGTGTAGTGGATATTGCCACTTGACTAGTAATTCAACACCCAGATTAATGTTCTAAATACCACCATTGCAGATGGGGAAACATGAATTCAATAAAAAACATCTCAGATTAAAAATTAGTCTAATGGTGACCATGTAACCACTCTTGATTGTTTTAAATTCTATTTGGTTCACTAATGCCCTTTAGATAAGCATTTTTTGTCCTTTATGCATTAACAAGATGTGGACATCACTGGCTAGGCAGCGTTTATTGTCCATCCCTAACTGCCCAGAGGGCAGTTCAGAATCAACTACATTGCTGTGGATCTGGAGTTACATGTAGGCCAGACCAGGTAAGGATGGCAGCTTCCTCCCCTAAAGCACATTAGTGAACCAGATGGGTTTTTCCTGACAATCAACAATGGATTCATGGTCATCATTAGATTCTTAACTCCAAATATTTTATTGAATTCAAATTCCACTATCTGCTGTGACAGGATTTGAACCCAGATCCCCAGAATGTTACTAGGATCTCTGTATTAATAGTCCAGTGATAATACCATTAGGCCATTGCCTCCCAAACTCCCCAAAACTGCCAACGTTACCTGGTCTAGTGTACATGTAACTCCAGATGCACAGCAATGTGATTGACTTTTAACAGCCCTTTGGGCAATTAGGGATGGAGCAATAAATTTTGGCTTGGCCAGTGATGCCTTCCCTTAGTAATTCATTAAAGTAGTATGGATTGTCCACAATCTGATAAAACTGCTATCGCTATTGCTGGTTTATGTGGAATTAACTAATTCAGTAATAAAGCAATAGCTACAATTTACCACTAAGGTGGGGAGGAAGCTAGCATTTTCTCCATATAAAAGAACAAAAGTTAAAAAGTAATAGTAATAAAGTAAAGAACTTTCAATGTTACTGTCTCCACTTGCCCCCTGATACAGATTTGAGGTTCAACAAGAGCCTGGCTTCTGAAAATGACAAAGAAATGATCTGCGCACAAATATTGTTTCAAAATTATAATACTTTTGAAGAATGCACTCGGAACCAAACGCGGCTTACGTGATCCATTATAAATTGAATCCCACACCAGCAACTAATTAATTTCAGCACTTTTAATCTATCCACTTCAATTACAGGTAGATGCTCACAATATTGTGTGATAAATGAAAATCTAATTGAGTCTGATGCAAGCATTTATGAGGACAATTATTTATTGATCATTCTATTTCGTATTTTCTGTTAATTAAACATTTCTAGACACCTTACCATAGACTTAATGAGAAGTTCAAAATATAAATTACTAATATACACCTTTAATTCATTCATACCAGATGAAATCATTCCTAAACATTAGCTGCTGCTAATTGATTGTAAGCTGATTGATTATGTAGGTGTGGGAATTCCTTTAAAGGTAAACAGAAGATAGTGTTGGAGGGAGAGACAACAAGGTGCAGGGCTGGATGAACACAGCAGGCCAAGCAGCATCATAGGAGCAGAGAGGCTGATGTTTCGGGCCTAGACCCTTCATCAGAAAAGGGGGAGGGGAAGGGGGTTTTGAAATAAATAGGGAGAGAGTGGGAGGCGGATAGAAGAGGGATAGAGGAGAGGATAGGTGGAGAGGAAACAAACAGGTTGAAGAGGCGGGGATGGGGCCAGGAAAGGTGAGTGTAGGTAGGGAGTTAGGAAGGGGATAGGTCAGTCCAGGGAGGACGGACAGGTCAAGGGGGCGGGATGAGGTTGGTCGGTAGGAGATGGAGGTGCGGCTTGAGGTGGGAGGAGGGGATAGGTGGGAGGAAGAACAGGTTAGGGAGGCAGGGACGAGCTGGACTGGTTTTGGGATGCGGTAGGGGGAGGGGAGATTTTGAAACTTGTGAAATCCACATTGATACCATTGGGCTGCAGGGTTCCCAAGCGGAATATGAGTTGCTGTTCCTGCAACCTTCGGGTGGCATCGTTGTGGCACTGCAGGAGGCCCAGGATGGACATGTCGTCTGAGGAATGGGAGGGGGAATTGAAATGGTTCGCGACTGGGAGGTGCAGTTGTTTGTTGCGAACCGAGCGTAGGTGTTCTGCAAAGCGGTCCCCGAGTCTCCGCTTGGTTTCCCCGATGTAGAGGAAGCCACACCGGGTACAGCGGATGCAGTATACCACATTGGCAGATGTGCAGGTGAACATCTGCTTGATGTGGAAAGTCTTCTTGGGGCCTGGGATGGGGGTGAGGGAGGAGGTATGGGGGCAGGTGTAGCACTTCCTGCGGTTGCAGGGAAAAGTGCCGGGTGTGGTGGAGCTGGAGGGGAGTGTGGAGCGGACAAGGGAGTCACGGAGAGAGTTGTCCCTCCGGAAAGCAGATAAAGGTGGGGAGGGAAAGATGTCTTTGGTGGTGGGGTCGGATTGCAGATGGCGGAAGTGTCGGAGGATGATGCGTTGGATCCGGAGGTTGGTGGGGTGGTACGTGAGGACGAGGGGGATTCTTTTTTGGTTTTTATTGCGTGGACGGGGTGTGAGGGATGAGGTGCGGGAGATGTGGGAGACACGGTTGAGGGCGTTCTCGACCACCGAGGAGGGGAAGTTACGGTCCTTGAAAAACGAGGACAACTGAGATGTATGGGAGTGGAATGCCTCATCCTGGGAGCAGATGCGGCGGAGGCGAAGGAATTGGGAATAGGGGATAGCATTTTTGCAGGAAGGTGGGTGGGAGGAGGAGTATTCTAGGTAGCTGTGGGAGTCGGTGGGCTTGAAATGAATATCGGTTTCTAGGTGGTTGCCCGATATGGAGACAGAGAGGTCCAGGAAGGGGAGAGAGGTGTTAGAGATGGTCCAGGTAAACTTAAGGTTGGGGTGGAAGGTGTTAGTGAAGTGTATGAACTGTTCGAGCTCCTCGTGGGAGCACGAGGCGGCGCCGATACAGTCATCAATGTAACGGAGGAAGAGGTGGGGTTTAGGGCCGGTGTAGGTACGGAAGAGGGATTGTTCCACGTAACCTACAAAGAGGCAGGCGTAGCTTGGGCCCATGCGGGTACCCATGGCTACCCCCTTTGTCTGTAGGAAGTGGGAGGAATTGAAAGAGAAGTTGTTGAGTGTGAGGACGAGTTCGGCTAAGCGGATGAGGGTGTCAGTGGAGGGGGACTGGTCGGGCCTGCGGGACAGGAAGAAGCGGAGGGCCTTAAGGCCATCTGCATGGGGAATGCAGGTGTAGAGGGACTGGACGTCCATGGTAAAGATGAGGTGTTGGGGACCGGGGAATTGGAAGTTCTGGAGGAGGTGGAGGGCGTGGGTGGTGTCACGGACATAGGTAGGGAGTTCCTGGACCAAGGGGGAGAAAATGGAGTCCAGATAGTTGGAGATCAGTTCGGTGGGGCAGGAGCAGGCGGAGACAATGGGTCGACCAGGGCATTCAGGTTTGTGGATTTTGGGAAGGAGATAGAAGCGGGCAGTGCGAGGTTGGGGAATGATGAGGTTGGAGGCCGTGGGTGGGAGGTCACCTGAGGTGATGAGGTTGTGGATGGTTTGCGAGATGATGGTTTGGTGCTCAGGGGTGGGGTCATGATCAAGGGGGCGGTAGGAGGAGGTGTCGGAGAGTTGGCGTCCGGCCTCGGCGATGTAGAGGTCAGTGCGCCATACTACAACTGCACCTCCCTTGTCCGCGGGTTTTATGGTGAGGTTGGGATTGGAGCGGAGGGAGCGGAGGGCTGCACGTTCTGCGGGGGAGAGGTTGGAGTGGGGATTGCTTTTCACACTGGACGCCTGTGACCGGTCATGTGCCACAAGGATTGGTGCTGGGACAACAGTTTTTAATCATTTAATAAGTGAATTGGATGTGAACATAGAAAGTATGGTTAATAAGTTTGCAGAAGACACCAAAACTGGAGGTGTAGTGTACTGCAAAGAAGGTTACATCAGAGTACAGCGGGATCTTGATTAGATGGGCCAATGGGCCAAGGAGTGGTAGATGGAGATTAATTTAGATAAATGTGAAGTGCTGCATTTTGGAAAGGCAAATCAGGGCAGGACTTATACACTTAATGGTAAGGTCCTGGGGAATGTTCCTGAACAAAAAGACCTTGGAGTGCAGGTTCATAGTTTCTTGAAAGTGGAATTGCAGGTAGACAGGATGGTGAAGATGGCATTTAGTATGCTTTCCTTTACTGTCAATGTATTCAGTATAGGAGTTGGGAGGTCATGTTGTGGCTGTACAGGACATTGGTTAGGCCACTTTTGGAATACTGTTTGCAATTCTGGTCTCCCTGCTATAGGAAGAATATTGTGAAACTTGAAAGGGTTCAGAAAAGATTTACAAGGATGTTGCCAGGGTTGGAAGGTTTGAGCTGTAGGGAGAGGCGGAATAGGCTCGGGCTATTTTCCCTGGAGCATTGGGGTCTGAGGGGTGACCTTATAGAGGATTATAAAATCATAAGGGGCATGGATAGGGTAAATAGACAAGGTCTGTTCGCAGAGGTGGGGAGTCCAAAATTAGAGGGCATAGGTTTAAGATGAGAGGGGAAAGATTTAAAAGGGCCCTAGGGGGCAACTTTTTCATGCAGAGGGTGATGCATGTATGGAATGAGCTGCCAGAGGAAGTGGTGGAGGCTGATATGATTACAAATTTGAAAAGGCATCTGGATGTGTATATGAATAGGAAAAGTTTAGAGGGATATGGGCCAAATGCTAGCAAATGGGACTAGATTAATTTAGGATATCTGGTCAGCATGGACGAGTTGGACCAAAGGGTGTGTTTCCAAGCTATATCTCTACTGGCCTATGGCTATAAACAGACTCATCTTTTTATGTCCCTTGACTGTCTCAGGAACATGCTCAAATTCAACATCAACAATAAATACAACAACAGCAGTTTATATCCCTGTTGTTTTCCTCGAGTGAGGAAAAAAAATTCCAAGCAATGCTCATCAGCTTTTATCAATATTGATACTCAAAGAAGCATTATTTGTCAGTCAATCCATTAAGCAATTCACTAGGAGTCAGTAATATTCAGTTTTTTTTTTGATTCATTACAGAAGTTCCACTGTCAAAAAAAATTGTACATGTCAAGGATAATTTTACAAAATCACATTGCACTACAGGTTCTCATCTAAGAGGATCACAAATCCTGAACTT
Organism: Rhincodon typus; assembly: GCF_021869965.1. Lineage (NCBI taxonomy): Eukaryota > Metazoa > Chordata > Chondrichthyes > Orectolobiformes > Rhincodontidae > Rhincodon > Rhincodon typus. The sequence continues at coordinate 42,870,387 of NC_063337.1, read as the reverse complement.
AGACACCAATTCTTCAATTACTTTTTCTTCAGTTGTTTAAAGGAGAGAATTTTTTAGGTGCCTCATTTCAGAACTCATCTCACGCATTCCTGAATGTGAGACTTTGTATTTAGATTGTGTTTATAGATTGACAATTATGTACTGTTTTCACTTTGGTTCACAATATTAGTACCTACAATTTTTTGGGGGGAATCAGGATTTAGTTTTATTGACATCTTTGAAAAGCAGTTAAAAATACAGTCATTTGCCATGTTTGTATGGGATTTCCATTGATTTTGAACTGAATTTGTGATGAAAGACCTGTAGATTTCTTTGGAAATCTCCTCCCCTACCTTTAAAGTTTTGTCAGTGTCATTTATTATGAAAGATACTGGGCAAGTACGTACCTGTTAACACTTACAGATTGCTTTTACTTCTAACTGATAATTTACTACCCAGTTTTAGACTGGACAGCTTTTCATTTGTCACAAGCCTGCTATCATCAGCAGCTTCACGGTCATTGAGAATTAACTGCCTGGACATACAGAGTACGACTCTCCGTTGGAGCACGTCACCAGTTCCTTTACCTTTTCTCCCTCTTATTTTTTTCTCTCTCCTCTTGTGGTTTTCCCTTTCTCCACCACCCACCACCCCTCCCCCAACCTCCCTGGACAGTGGAGTTGTAGAACAGATGGGCTGAGTCCTGCTGCAGACCGCAACAAATGGGCCGAGTGCCGTGGCGGAACCAACACGGGCAGCATGGCCTTGTGCTCTGGGGCCTGCAGGCACACCCCGTGAGCCCTAGAACACCACGAACAGTGGGCCTTGGAGCAGCACGTGGGCTGTGAGCCCAGAGCAGTGCACAGGCAGCGAGTCCTGGATGGAGACGGTGTGAGGGGACCTATTTATAACTTATTTTCAACCTTGCGATTAAGCAACTACTTCAATTCCTCTGCTGTATCCAAAAATTGTACCTAGCTACTTGCAACTAAGATGTCACCATAAATAGACAGATATTGTAAACGTTTTTCACTGTACTCCTATAATGGAATACATGTGACAATAAAAGGATATTGTATTGTATTATATCTTCCGACTTGCACTCAGGAGGAAGTCCCAACTCTGAGATGGTCATTCCAGCAGCACCACTGGAAGCCATGCACACTGTTAGGACTCCAATAAATCCCCAGGTTCTGTGTGCTGGGATACCAAGACAAAGTAAAACCTCTCACAGCGAGCCAGGAAGGGAGCCACAGCAGTGGTGCAGGGTAATGAGGTGGGTAGGAATCATGATGGAATGACCAAGGGGGTAGGAGATAGATCAGGGGTGGGGGTGGGCATCATACGTTGGTGTGGGTGTGCAATTAGAAAAAGGGAGCCAGCAGTTAAGGTGTTAAACTGTGTGCCTCACACCCTCTCACCAGACTCAACATAGTGGCTGAGCAGGATACAACCCTTCATGGAAACAATTAAATGCCTCAGTGAATGGGCTGCCCACACAGAACGTGGTGCATATATGGAATGAACAGCCAGAGGAAGTGGTAGATCCGGGTACATTTACAACATTTAAAAGACATTTGGACAGGTTCATGAATAGGAGAGGTTTAGAGGGATATGGACCAAATGCAGGCAAGTGGGACTAGTTTAGTTTGGGAAACCTAATCGACATTGATGAGTTTGGACCAAAGAGTCTGTTTCTGTGCTGTATGACTCAACAAGTTATGTCTTGAATAGTGGTGGTCCCAACATTGGACCCCTGGAGGACTCTAATAGTCAGTGGCGGCTGCCCTGAAAAAGACCTGTTTATCTCCATTCTCTGCCTTCTGCAGGTCAGCCAATCCTCTGTCCATGTCGCCCCTAACACTGTGGGCTGTTATCTTATTTCGCAGCCTCCTGTGTTGTTCCCTGTCAAAGGCCTTCTGGAAATCCAAAAAAATCACATCCACTGGCTCTTCTTCGCCTAACTTGCTCATCAAAAAATTCCAATAAATTTGTCAGCATGACCTCCAGTGGGGAATAGTTTCAAGTTGTGTTAGGTCCTTCCTCCAGAAGTTTGAAGGAAGGGACATAGAGGGTTTTTTGTTTAATTTCTTTTGAAAGATAATTAACCAGATGAGGCGGTCAAAAGAAACTTGGATACTGCTCATGCAAAAATGGCTGACTGGCAGACCTCATGAAGTTGGTATCATACTTTTAAAGGAATCTTGGACAGAATGCAAAATGGAAAGAAAAGGCCATTCTCGGTACAAAGAGTGCAATACATCAGATTATGTGAAAACCACAACATGCTATCAAACCAGCACTTCTAATTCCCATATTAGTGTTTGAAAACATTTTGTACGATGTTGATAGAGTGTGTGGGACCTTTGCCAAGTGTGAGATACCAGTATATCCTTACTGTCATGGATATGGCTACTTGATTCCCAAAGGCCATTCCCTTACAAGGGAATTTCTGCAAAAGTAGGAGTAAAGATGATGCATTAGGGATTATCTATTCAGTCAAATAAACAAACTCACAGATACAAGGAGCTTTAGAAAAGTATCATCAAAGTTTCCAAACAATGGTCAAAGCACACAGTTATCATTGGGACAGTAATTTCCTATGTTCTCAACCCAAGACTCAACTCATGAATCTAATGTTTTCAGTTCTTTTGAATTTGAGGAAATGGGATAAGAGACCCTCAGAAACTAATCAAAGGAACATTTTTGAACAGCTCTTCCATGTTAAAGTATATGCGTTTCACACAAAATGACTTATGAATATCTTAGACTTTCACAAACAACTCGGAAGAAATATACTGACAAATATTCCAAGACACAAATATATTGCCCAAGGGGATAACTAGTTAGTGGTACAGTCTTTTCAGGGTTCAGTGGTCCATATAAGGTAGTCAAAAGGATTAAGAAAGTAACTTAGTTGATTGATACCCCAGATCACTGGAAAAGAATTGACTGTGTCATGTCAATACGTTGAAGCAATGCCGCCAAGGGAGGGTAAACTAATACAACAATGTCAGGTAGTACGAACAATAGAGGACACAAGGAATAATGGAGGTAAGTCAGAAGGAAGCTTGGACAATTCTCAACCTAAACTTTCGACTATCAGGTCAGTAAACACTGAGCTGTTAGGGAGACAAGACAACATGCTTTCATATTTAGAAGCAGAATGGTGAGGAGACCGAACAAACTCTTAGAATTCAAAGGAGTCTGGTGCAACAAATCAGGATGTACAACCTTAGCCATAGATGATGTAACTCAGCATTTTGCCATATCTTTGATAAATGCTTCTTTAGGATTCTGTGAAGTAGCTCAAAACATGAAATACCTGTTCATTCCAAAGGGCTTCCAGATGAATTCCTTTTGCCATCTCCAGAACAAACAATATTTGAAGATCCCAGTAACAACTGCCCGTGTCTAGTGGCAGCCATCTACATGTGTATAGACGTCAGACTAGAAACATCTGCAAATTTCTGTATCATCACTTTTCCTTCAAGAATTAACCTTTATTTGGTCAAAGTGTTTTGTTTAATTAATCCTGCATGGAAAGTGTCGGGTTTTTTTTAATGGTGTGTGTGTACATGTGACAGGAGTGAAGGTGCTTGTGGGTGTGCTGGGGTCTTTTAGCAGGGCAAATATTTATACTTTCTCATTTCAACTGTGTGTTAGTCAGCTTCACATCTTTGTTGAATAAGTCTTGTTTTACAACAATTCAGAAATGTTGTTACTCATGAAAGAAATCTAGTGAATGAATCTACTTTATTCTAAACCTAATGTAGATTATAATTGGCCATAGGGGGCTGAGGTAATGGAACTACCTCTCAACCAGGATGTCTAGGTTCAGATCCCACCTACTCCAGAAGTATATCAAAGCATATCTGAACAAGTTGATTAAAAATATCTATAATTTACTATATGGATATCTAGGTAAAGTATTTACATTTATGTTGTGACAATTGGTGTCGTGGTACTGGAAAGTGACAGTGCACTCTCCAACCTTAGTCATAATAATATGAAATTGTGAATAGAACAGCTTAGGATCTCAATGTGATACCTAACACGTGGTCCTCCTTAAAGTTTCTATAACAGTATCAATCATAACGACATAACCTGCTACTAGTTGCTGACATGCAATGAACTACATCTTGTTAACTTCAAGAAACTATTCTAGATAGCCCAGGACATAGCTCTTCACTACCATACCAAACCAACAGTAGTTTTGTACTCTGAAAGAAAATGGTAGCACAACGTTCATCATGAACAGTGGTCCACACAATGTTGTGAGAGAGCATGCCCATACAACATGGTAAGTATGGATGTGGTTTTATTGATCATACAACATGACAGGCACCAATGTGTGAGATCTTCAAGCTTGTACTGCTCCTGCTCCTGCTCCTGCTCCTGTCATATCCTCCTGCACACTTCATGAAACCAAGGTTGATCCCTGGCTTGACGGTAATGCTGGTGCGGGGATAGTTCTCCTACCCAAGGGGAAAGAACCTTGCTATTCATCTTATCTATGCCCCTCTTGATTTTATAAATCTCTTAACCTCCTACGCTCCAGTTAAAGAAGTCTCAGCCTATCCAGCTTCTCATTATAATTCCTTGTAATAATAACCTTGTAAGTCTTTTCTGCACCTTCTCCAATTTAATAATACCCTTCCTAAAGCAGGGCAACCAGAGCCCTATGCAATACTCAAAAAGCGGTCTCACTAACATCATGGGCAACCTCAACATGAAGTCCCAACTCCTGTACTGAATAATTTGACAGATGAAGGTAAATGTGCCAAATGCCTTCTTTACCTTCCTGTCTATCTGTGATGTAATTTTCAAAGAACTATCTGAACCCCTAAGTCACTGTTCGACAATACTCCTAAGGGCCTAGCCATTAATTGCATAAGTCCAGCCCTTGTTTGTTTTAGCAAAATGTAACATTTCACATTTATCCAAATTCAACTCCATTTGCCATTCCTCAGCCCATTTGCCCAATTGATCAAGATCCCTTTGTAATCTTAGATAACCTTCTTCACTGTCCAATATATCACCAATTTTGATGTCATCAACAAACTTACTAACCATGCTTCCTAAATTCTCATCCAAATCATTTTGCATAAATGACAAACAACAGTGGACCCAGCACCAATCACTGTGGAACACCACTGGTCACAGGTCTCCAGTCCAAAAAATAACTCTCCACTGCCACCCTCTGTCTCCTACCATCAAGCTAATTTTGTATCCATTTAGAAAGCTAACAATCTGGAAGAAGGAACTGAGGACATTTTTGCTAAGTTTATAAATGACACAAAGATAGGTGGAGGGACAGATCATGTTGAAGAAGTGGGGAGGCTGCAGAAGGACCTGAACCACTATAAGGGTGGGCAAAGGAGTGGCAGATGAAATACAAGATGGGAAAGTGTGAGGTTATGCACTTTGGTAGGGAGTGCAGAGGCATAAATTATTTTCTGAATATGGAAAGGCTTCAGAAATATGAAGCGCAAAGGGACTGGGGTCCCTAGTTCAGGATTCTCCTAAGGTTAACATGCGGTTTCAGTTAGCAGTTAGGAAGGCAAATGCAATGTTAGCATTCATTTCAAGAGGACTAAAGTACAAGAGCAGAGATGTATTGCTCTGGTCAGATTCATTTGGAATATTGTGAGCAGTTGGGCTCCGTACCTAAGGAAGGATGTGTTGACATTGGAAGGAGTCTAAAGGAGGTTTATAAAAATGATCCTGGGGATGAAGGGCTTGTCATATGAGGAGCTGTTGATGACTCTGGGTCTGTACTTGATGGAGTTTAGAAGGATGAGGGGGATATGATTAAAACTTACACAATACTGAGAGACCAGAATGGACTGGACGTGAAGAAGAGTTTCCACGAGTAGGAGAGACTTGAACCCGAGGGCACAGCCTCAGAGTGAAGGGACACCCTTTAGAACTAGGATGAAGAGGAATTTCCTCAGCCAGAGAGTGGTGAACTTGTGGAACTCATTACCACAGAAGGCTGAGGAGGCCAAGTCATTGATTGTATTTAAAACAGAGATAGATAGGTTTTTGACAGGTGTAAGGAGATCAAGGGTTACAGGGAGAAGGCAAGAGATTGGGGTTAGGAAACATATTAGCCATGTTTGAGTGGTGGAGTAGACTTGATGGGCCAAATGGTATAATTCTGCTCCTATGTTTCATAATCTTATGGGTCTTGGCCTCGTGTTAGGTGTCTCCTCATCAACGTTTTCCTTGGAGTCACTCGTTCGTCTTTATTAGCTTCAACTTCTGTAAGTGGAATACCTTTCAATGTTCCCTTTTTCTTTGCTTTCTTCCTTTATTTCTTCTTTTTCTCTTTCTTCAATTCTAGTTCCAACTTCTTAAATGCTCTTTTTCTTTCCTTTTCTGAAATTCTAACATTACCTTTTTGCACCTTTCCTGGCCAATGTACAACACTTGGCAACTTATTTAAATAAAACAAGGTGTTAGAGATACTGAGTAGGTCAGGTAGCATCTTTAAAGGGAAAGAGAGAGAATTCTGATGAAACGTTATCCTTCCACAGATGCTGCCTGACCTGCTGAGTATTTCTACCATTTTACATTTAATCTCAGATTTCCAACAACTGCACTATTCTATTTATTTAATTCATCTGCATTAGTTGTGGATGCAGCTTTTGTCTGCAAACAATCCTGTTCGCTGTGACACATCTCTACTGATGATCAGTTCAGAGCTTTTTTTGTACATTCACCTTATGCACATCAGATCAGAGGCAGATTATTTTGACAAACCTAGCACCTGGATCTCTATAGCGATTGTCCCAGCATCCCACCGTAATTTCAATGCAAGACCAGAGTTACCCCTGAAAAAGTGGCTTAAACAGCTCATTTTCACAGAATCGTTGAATTGTTATGACACAGCATGAGGCCATTTGGCCTGTTGTGTCTATAATACGCTCTTCAATCTCTTCACTTAAATAACTGCAATTGGTGGAATTCTCGGCCTCAGAGGGTTGTGGTGTTCCACGAATGAATTTATTTAAGATTGAGATAGACAGACTTTTAGTCTCTCAAGAGATGAAGGGATATTGCTTTTTTGGAGGGGTCGGAGGAAGCAGGAAAATGGATTTAACAGCATCAGTCAACTGCGATCATGTAGAATGGCAAATTCAATGGTAATTACAGGCCTAAGAAGTTTTATGGTCTACTTCTTATCGAATGCATCTATGTTAATTTTAATAAGTTACTGCTAACATTTATGATAGTGTACTATTTGTTATTTCATTCTGCAGATATTAATGCGAGTTGAACACTCCAGTGCCCAAGAAATCAATTTGATCAATTTAAAATAGTCAACCGTTTCTCAATGTTTCAAATCCTGATATAAATTTTAGGAATATTGATAGTGCAAAAGGAATAGAAACAGCCTTTCATATTAGAGGGTTTCTGCATGTGATTTAGCCTTATTTGGTATTGATCAGTTCTGTAGCCCCTATTTTAGATCCATATTATTTAACTGAATATCTGCTTCATTATACTTTGAAAAAAGGGGGAAATTGAAGATTACAATTGGATCTATCTACTCTATATATTACAGTTAGTATTCAAGTTAACTTTGTATTAAGCACACCACTGATTTGGCATAAGATATTATAAAACATAATACAGTTCTCTAAAGCACATTAGTGAACCAGCTAGTTTTTTTACAATCAGTTATTTTTGTTGGTTACTCTACGCAGATGGAATTGAACTGTTGAATTCATGTACAATAGAGCAGCACCATTTGATGTGTATTAACTGCTATCCATGCAGACATGTTTACAGATGCAAAAACACCCATTAAAAATGCTTTCATAGGTTTGAGATGGGAATGCAATTTTGCCATTTGTCTGATGTGTTGACACCTCTAGCACACGGAGAGCAATTGTTTTGAGACAACAGCGGAACAAGTTAAAGCGTTGAAATTCTTTTTGCGTGCCTTAATTCTCAGAGGTCCACTGGGTTACTGATGGAGCCCGTAAGTTGAATGACCTCTGGACACAAAGCCATTGTGGTCACGAACCACCTGTACACTGCTGTATCAAAGTCCAGGTCAACAGTAACCAAAACATCACTGAGACATAAAGGTTATTCTTTTAAGGGATACTCTGCTCCTAAATAATTTGAAGTACAAAATGCAATTGAAGAAAAGCTCTAAGGAGACAAAGGTAACCCAGTCTAATTACTGACATCCTTAAGACAGTTACTGATAGATGCTGAATGCAGAACCAAAAGGTAAATCAGATGATCCCAAGTGCAAAAGAAGTTAATCTTGCCACTAAATTTGTCTCCGTGAGCAATCTCCATATTCAACTTTCTCACCTCCCTGACCTCCCACCAGAGCAGCTTGTAGGATTTAAATGTGTCTTAGCTGTTAAAATGCTAGGCAAGTGAGAAATGAAATCTCCAGCACATTGCCTGCCTGAAACATGTTGATAGGTCATATCTACTTTCTATCAGCATCCAAGGTGAGATTAGATCAATGGATGAAGGAAAAGTGATTGAAGGCCCATGGAAGCAGGATGGATAAATATGATTCATGCTATTTAGTCACGAGAAGGCTAAATAGGAATCTAACTGCTTAGACCAAATAGCCTTTAACTAGTGCTTTTTATTCATGTTACTTCAATGCATTTCTAAAACAGCTGCAGTATTTAACAGCAATAGCTACATGCCATTTGCCAAATCTTGTTGGTAGTAAGCTTGTGCCGACAGGTTCATTCCTGACCAGGAGCTTGCTACGCATACATAATGGGTGTGATGATGATAAATTCAATTCGGTTAGTCTATTGTGACTTCAGTGATAATGAAATGCATGGGACCCAGTCCTACTGCTTTAAAATGAACATGATTGAATATACTGTACTAATATGATATAATTTCAGAATGTTGTTTATGTTGGCAAGACAGCATTTGAACTAGCCACCTCAGAACTCACAAAACCTGAGTGGAAGAGAATGACCCTTGATCCCAAGGACTGTTGAAGAAGAAGATCTTTCCCCAGAGGACCTTCCCCTGTCTTTCCCACCCTCAGATGTTGTATGCTCTTTTTTACCCCTGTAAAGCGAAAAAGATGGAGAAATCCGAGCATTTGTAATGGATTGTGTGGAGAGCAAGGAAGGCCATTAGTTCTGGAGGGTGACTTAAAGTCATGGGTGTGAGTGTATTCAGATGAGGGGGAGAGTGAGTTTTACTGCTGAGATGAGGATGCGAGATGTCCTGAGACAGAAAGAGACCGAGAGAGAGGGAGAGAGGGGAAAAGAGAGAGAGGAACAAACCAAACTGTGAGGCATGTTGCCCTGAGAAGTATTGTGCATGAGAATGTTGGGAAAATCAAAGTGTGGAGCTTCGTAGCTGAAAGTGTTAGATCAGTCATATTTCCTGTACTGTTGAGGATCTGAATCCTCTTGGTTCACTGTCTCCAAGTTGGAGGAACCTCAGTTCTGCTGACTTCCTTGGCCACCTCCATTCAGCCAAATTTGGTAGTGGTTGTCCTTCTCCTCTCATCCTTTGTGGACTCTCAATCCTGCAGCAGGGCTTCCAGATAAAAATGAGAGTCCTGGTGAGCAGTCTTTCCAAGCATCCTCTCGATTCCCATGTTTGTAGTGACCCCAATAATTTCCATGTGCAAGTGAGCCATTGTAACCCACGCTGTGGTTGCTGTAATTAGAAATACATTTATTTTTGATTCACTCACCCTCACTGATTGTTTGTGGAACCCAGAAGCCAAGCCTGAGAATGGTCTCGTCATTTGACCAGAGACGAGCAGTTTAAAATCCAACCATTAACTCTGTTTCTCTTTTCATAGACATGGAATATTTTCAGTGGGCAGAATCTGAGAGGAGCATGAAAGATGTGATCTATGATGATATTTGTGACAGAATTGTGCAAGAAATCTGGCAAGGCCTCACTACATCTCGCAGCATCTTTTTTTTTGCCAGACAACAAGGTGAGTTTAGAGTGCTAGAGATCTGCAGCATAGAAAAAATCCCTTCAGCCCATAGCATCTGGACATGACAAAAATAGCCACCTACTATTCTAATCCTATTTTCCAGTATTTGGCCCATATCCTTCTATGCCTTGGCATCATAATTATCCATCTAAATACTTTTAAAAATGTTATGAGGGCTTCTGCTTCTACCACTCTTACAATCAGTGAGTTCCAGATTCCCACCACTTTCTGGGTGAAAAAGATTCCCTCACATTTCCTCCAAACCTTCTGCCCCTGACCTTAAATCTCTGCCCCCGGTCATTACTCCCTCTATCAAGTGGGAAACCCTCTTCATGTCTGCCCTATCTACATCCCAAATAATATTATATGTCTCAATCATGTCCCTTCTCCAATTCCACTACTCGAAAGAAAACAACCCCAGTCTACCCTATCTCACGCCATAACTGAAATTCTCCAAATCAAACAATGTCTGGCAGATCACATCTGCACCCTCTTCAGTGCTATCACATTCCTTCCATAATTTGGATTCTAGAACCGAGCTCAATACTGTAGCTGTGATCAAACCAAAGTTTTATATAGTTCCAGCATAACCTCACTGTTCTTAAACTCTATGTCACAACTAATAAAGGCAAATAATCCATATGCCTTCTTAACCGTTTTATCCACATGTTCTGATACCTTAAGGGACCAGTGCACATGTCCAGTCTATATCCTCCTTCTCGATTGGGAGACTATGAACAATCTTATTAACTGCACATCTCAATTTATTTATGTGAGGCTTCCTATTTCACCAAACCCACTGAGAAAACTAGATGCCAAGAATTTTTGACATCAAAGTCAGTGTGGTGCTTTGCAACTTCAGCTCACCACTAGCTGTGAAGATCCTCCATGTTACTCGGGACTACCCAGCATCTCAGGGCATGATCCACGGGTATCTGCCATATGTAACCGTTCATACATGGACAATAGTATCCGATAATTCCCAACCTGGCCTCGAGCATCACAGACACCAGTCTTCAGCCAATTTGATTCATTTCACGTGATATCAAGAAACAGTTGGCGACACCGGACACTTTAAAGCTATTAGCCCTGACAACATTCTGGAAATAGTGCTGAAGAAAACAAAAAATGCTGGAGATCACAGCAGATCAGTCAGCATCCATAGAGAGAGAGAGAAAGCTAACATTTCGAGTCTCGATAACTCTTCATCAGAGCTGATAGTAATGATTGCACAATGTTCAGCAGAAGCAGTCCATGTTCGAATGCAACAAGACCTGGACAATGTCCATGCTTGAACTGACAAATAGCAAGTAACATTTACGCCACACAAATGCCAGGCAATGACCATCTCCAGTAAGAGACAATCAAATCACCATCCTTGGCATTCAAAGGCATTACCATAGTTGAATCTCCTCACAAGCAACATCCTGAAGGTTACCATTGACCAAAACTCAACTGAACTTATCATGTAAAAACAGTGACGACAAGAACAGGTCAGAAGCCGCAGTGAATAACTCACTTCCTGAATCCCCAAAGCCTGTCCATCATCTACAAGGCACAAATCAGGAGTGAGATGAAATAGTCCCCATTTGCCTGGATGAATGCAGCTCCACAATGTGCAAGAAGCTGGACACCATCCAAGACAAAGCAGCCCACCATTTGCACCACATCTACAAACATCCACTCCCTCCACCACTGACGTTCAGTAGCAGCAGTGTGTACTATCTACAAGATACACTGCAAACATTCACCAAAAATCCTTACACAGCACCTTCAAAACCCACAATGACTTCCATCTAGAAGGACAAGAGCATAGAATTCATGGAACAGCACCACTTGCAAGTTCCCCCTCAAGCCACTCGCTGTTGTAATTTTGAAGTACATCACTGCTCCTTCACTGGTACTGGGTCAAAATCTCAGAATTCCCTCCCCAATGGCATTGTGGGTCAAGCCACAGCAAGGGGCCTGCAGTGGTTCAAGAAGGCAGCTCACCTCCACCTTCTCAAGGGCAAGTGGGATGGGCAAGAAATGGCTACATCCATGAATGAATGAAAATAATGCCTCAGTATTCTCAGAGTACCTTTCTGATCCACTTTCAGGACACTTGGGGAACACAGTCTTGCATTGCACAGTGCACCAGCAACCAGAATTGAAAGACTGCAGCAGTGCACGCAGGGACAGGCACCCAGCTGTTGAATTGAACCAGGCTCCTCACTAATCCTTTCAGCATCTGTTCACTTAGTGGCCACCTGAATGCTTTCAGCATCTATGCCTTGCCTTTCCTTGGCATGCCATGCCATACCTGTTTATTCATTAGTTGGACTCTAAAGGCTATCAAAACCAGCAAATGGGTGGCATGGTGACTCAGTGGTTAGCGCTGCTGCATTACAGTGCCAGGGACTGGGGTTCAATCTCAGCCTCGGGTCACTGTCTGTGTGCGGAGTTTGCACATTCTCCCCGTGTCTGCGTGGGCTTGCTTCGGGTGCTCTGCTTTCCTCCAATGGTCCAAAGATGTGCAGGTTAGGTGGATTGACCATACTGTGCCAGCATGTGTTGGTTAGATGGATTAGCCATGGAAAATAGAGGGTTATGGGGATAGGGTAGGGGGTGATTCTGGGTTGGATGCTCTTTGGAGAGTTGGTATGAACTTGTTGAGCCAAATGGCCTGTTTCCACAATATAGGGATTCTAAATTGACATTTACTTTTGTGCAGACGCACAGACTGGTTGATTGTCATGCTTATCAGTTCAGTCCGGGCTGGGAGATGGGAGAGAGGGAATTTTGCTGTACAGCAGACAGAGATGTCAATCTAACAGCTATTGCATGTGCCAGCTTCCTGCATGGCAAACACACCGCACATTCATTCTACTAAATGGCCATGTCGGAAAGTACATCTGGGCTATTCCTCAGCCTAGTCAAGTGGGGTCTGCTTTTGGTCAGGGCTCAATCCACACGCAGTCTAGGAGCTTGGCCAAAGTCGGTCATCTGCTTGTGCCTGTCACATTCAGGGGATATGTTCAACTATCGTCCAGTTAGTCGGCAGTGGTCCTTTCTGTAGGGCCATCACAAGCTGTCAGGGGAATCATGTTTCATCAGTCCAGGAGCTGCAAATAGAGTGGTTTAAGTTCTGGTCAGTCACATCTAGGGGCTGTTCGTTGAAGTCAGTCAGAAGTCTGGGCTGAGTACAGGCCTGGGAATCCATGTCTGGATTGTTGAGGAGGTGCTATGGGAAGAGTGGGTTGTGGCTGTAGGGACACAGGGGCTCATGCCAGAAGGGAATAGAGTAATTGAGGCTGGTGAGGGAGAAGCAGAAGTATGTGCTGAGGTGGAGACAAGGACAGCCATTGAGGAAATCTCAATGTATGAGGGGGCTAGGTGCAGTACGGGACTGGGATTTATTGGCAGAGACCATCAATTCATCATCTGTCATGTAAGTATTGACTTTACTGCACACAATGAAAAATGGGAAAGTTCAATGTGTGCTGGGATGGAAGAGGGTCAAAGTGTAGCAGACCCTCCCTTTTTGATGCGATGTGTTGGTCATTCTGCCGAAGAAGCACGTTCACTGAGTTGGTGCACACACTACAACCAGGGCCATGATGGAGCAGATGATAGGGCTACTGCTGGTGTGGGTCCACAGCTCAGACTAGTCTGGGGGCACCCTATAGTACACACCCTGGTGTGCTGTGCTCTGCACAATTGGAGCTTACAACAAGGAAATGTGATAGATGCTGTTGAACTGAAGGAAAGGGAGCAGTATTCTGAGGATAAAGACACTGGGGAAGAGGAAGCTCTCCTTGTGCATGTCAGAGCTCAGCTGCAACAGCTGCTCCAAACCAAACAGCACCTGGTTAATACAAAAACTGAAACTGCTGGTGAAACTCAGCAGGTCTGGGAGCATCTGTGTGGAGGAAGCAGAGTTAACATTTCAAGTCTGATTACTCTCTATCAGAATATGTTTTTGTTCTGTTTTTATTTCAGATGTCCAGCATTGTTATGGTTTAGAGCTTCGTTGTTACCTTGTTCCAGTCAATGAGTGTTGGGCGCAGCAGACTATTACAGCCTGTAAAATAGTCCTTGGTCATCATGACAGCATTTTCTTTGTATTGTGGAGGTGAACTGCAGCCTCTGCTTGTTTTGTCAATGTTTCCTTTTGCTGGCTGTAACTAAAAGCTCATCTTTGAAATTGTACAAATGCTTGCTTTTATATAATGTTGCCTTACAGTGACAAGATATGGGCCTGCAGTGGCACTGGGGACTGAGTACAGTGACTTGGAGAAGGATTTAGATGGGATACGGATAAGGACAACTGTGGCCCGGCAGTTAAACAGTGATTAGGGTGAGAGAATGGGATTCCTGGAATTCCCTCCCTAATAACATTGTAGGTCAACCCACAGCAGGAGGACTGCAGCAGTTCAGGAAGGCAGCTCACCACCAACTTCTCAAGGACAACTAGGGATGGGCAAGAAATGCTGGCCAGCCAGCGATGCCCACATCCCACGAAATGAATAGAAAAAAAAATGAATAAGTATGAAGATTGGCAGTTATGTGCCAGCTATGTTCTGTGAGCAGTGTGCCTTTATAGCTACTGTACCAGTATATTACCAGCGAGGGACAACTCTGGATTGCCAATGTATGTCTGAATATACAGTGGATTTTTCAAGATGGCAGGGATACCAGGAAAACTGGCCTTTTGACAGATATCCACTAAGTGATCATACACAGCAGGCCAGGCAGCATCAGAGGAAAATTTTCTGAAGAAGGGTCCCAACCCGAAATGTCGGCTTTCCTGCTCCTCTGATGCTGCCTGGCCTGCTGTGTTCCTCCAGCTCCACACTGTGTTATCTCTGATTCCAGCATCGGCAGTTCTTACTATCCACTAAGTGGTAAGTTGTTCTGGGAATGGCATGTGGTTAAATGAGGCTAGAATTGTGTGAGAGTTACGCTATAGGATTGCAGAGCAGCGTAGGTGGTTAGTGAGGTGAATTTTGTAAAAAATAGCAAGAGATCTCACCAGAACTTGTCGCAAAAACACCCTCCAAAAAATTGACTAAGCCAAAAAAAATCCAAGATCCAGCCCAGTATATTTTTCAGATTTCCAGCACATGTACTATTTATCTTTTGTTCTTGTGTGCTTTAATCTTTAATTAAACATGAATAATAAGAGATGCAATTTCAGGAGAAAACAACAAGGATAATATTATGTCCTTATAGAGTGCAACTTTGAGGTCCAGAAAGGAGCAGAAAATGTTTGTATAATAATTTTACTCAAGATCTCGTTAATGGTATGTTATGCAGCTACGGTTCCAAAACTTGAAATGGAAGCATTTTAATTCATTCTGGACTCAAACAGACAATTGTGAGGCATCCTCAGAGCAGTGAAAGAAGCAAATTAATGCAGAGGAAATCTGTCCAAAAGTAAGAATGCCCTGGTTGTTCGTAGGTAAATCACAGTGAAACAAAATGAAAGGCACTCATAAAATCCCTACAGTTTGGAAGCAGTCCATTTGGCCCATTGAGTCCACACCAACCCTCCGAAGAACATCGCACCCAGAGTCATCCCTGTACCCTATCCCTGTAGCCCTGCATTTCCCATGGCTAAGTCACCTAGTCTGTACATCCCTGAACGCCATTTAGGGCAATTTAGAATGGCCAATGCACCTAACCTGGACATCTTTGGACTGTGGGAGGAAACCGGAGCACCCAGAGGCAACCAATACAACACAGGGAGAATGTGCAAACTCCACACAGGCAGTCGTCCAAGGCTGGGATCAAACCCACTCTCCTGGTGCTGTGAGGCTGCAGTGTTAACCACTGAGCCACTGTGCTGTCCCTGCACTTGGGCATGCAGAGGACATAACAGTCATACAGTTAAAAGCAGCTACTGCCCCAAGCAGTAAATATATTACAAGGGTCAATTCCCAGTTTGCACAAGACTCAGGATACGCAGGGAAGATTGTGAAAAATGTTTACCCGCTGCTCTGGGGTCATTTTCAAGTACCTCAACAATTTGCATTCTCCTACCAAAACGATTCATGCCATTCAAGGTTTCAGTTTATTCAGATTTCTGACTGTCAACCTTTATATTCTACACCATGCAGTAATAAAACTGTAAACAGATTTTGTATGAATTGATTGTATCATGCTCTATATTTGATAATGTTTTCACTTACTTTAAACATTTTTGTTTAAGCTAGAAAAGTATCAATGAGCAAGATGGGAAACAAACATGGTTTAACTGATAGGCTAGATTAATTTGATCAGGCAACAATAGGTTGAAACTTTCAGGCCCTTCCTCACCCCTCCAAAGTCAGGAGCAGAGGTGAAAATGTGTTCAGAATTACTGATGCCAATGGGTGTAACTGCTTTAGGATCGCATTCCCAGTTCCATCAATGTTAGCCAGGTCAGGATATAGACCCTACTCCCTCTCCCACTGAGGATGGGATACAAGATTCACTCACATTGTCTTGATGGTGGCAGCGAAGATTTGCACAGTGGTGATTTAGAACACTCTCATCCTGTGAGGAGGAACGATTCACCTTAAATGTGGAAAACTGCACTGAAAAGCAGCAACGTTCTTGACAGCACTTGGCCAGCAGAAAAGTACGGCTGGGCAAAGAGAGTAGATAGAGGAAGGGAGGAAGGAAATGGGGTTCTGTTGGATGCACTTCCACTGCTCACTCCTTTCCACTCCCCAGTCAGAGTGCCAACATGGTGCCTCCACTCCCCTGGCAGGCAGAGCAGTTCTTGGTGGAGGGCACCAAAACCCAAGCAACACAGACAGAAAGTGCTGGAGAAACTCAGCAAATCTGGCAACATTTATAGAGAGAAAAACAGAGCTTTGAATCTATCTACCCTTCGTCTGAACCAAAAGCAACTGGGAAATGGTGACATTTATGCTGATGATGGGGTGGTGTGGGATGGGGGAGGGATTTGGGAGGTTTGATGAAGCAGTGAGATGAACAGATTGAGACAGTGCCCGGAGTGAGAGAGAGAGAAAAAAAAAATGAGAAGCACACAAAAGGATTGCAGACATTAGTAAATGCTGAATAGGTCTTAAAGGGAAGTGTGAATAGTTACTAATGGATTGGCTGTACTGGGAGCAACCCATATTGAACTGGACGTAGGGTGTGTGTGGTGAGTAACAAACATGGAGGGAGAGCATGCTGCCCCTGCTGGTGCTACTGCTCCTGCCAGTGCTGATGCCCCTGCTGGAGCTGCTGTTCCTGCTGGTGCTGCTGTTCCTGCTGGAGCTGCTGTTCCTATTAGTGCTGCTGGTGTCCATGCTGGAGCTGCTGTTCTTGCTCGTGCCACTATTCCTGCTGGCGCCACACTCCTGCTCGTGCTGCGGTTCCTGTTGGAGCTGCTGCTCTTGCTGGAGCTGCTGTTCCTGCTGGTGCTGCTGTTCCTGTTGGTGCTGATGCCCC
>NC_063337.1:42820152-42852613 GCF_021869965.1 Rhincodon typus | reverse complement strand
CGTCCTCCCTGGACTGACCTATCCCCTCCCTAACTCCCCACCTACACTCACCTTTACTGGCCCCATCCCCGCCTCTTCGACCTGTTTGTTTCCTCTCCACCTATCCTCTCCTCTATCCATCTTCTATCCGCCTCCCACTCTCTCCCTATTTATTTCAGAACCCCCTTCCCCTCCCCCTTTTCTGATGAAGGGTCTAGGCCTGAAACGTCAGCCTCTCTGCTCCTATGATGCTGCTTGGCCTGCTGTGTTCATCCAGCCCTGCACCTTGTTGTCTCGGATTCTCCAGCATCTGCAGTTCCTACTATCACTGAATATTGCAGCCCTGCTATGAACAGTGCTTTGCCCTTTGTTTAACTTAGATGTATAACATTAAACAGTATCTGAAGGTGTCACTTGTCAGAGATTTTAAAGGTGTCAAGTGTGAAATCAGTTTGCAGAATAAAATGTGTACATGCAACGATTCCTTGTCATATCTCAATTTGACATTAATATGGATAGGTTCTCCCTGGTAAAAAGATTGTCAGATTAGGAAAGAAAGTGGAGCATTTAATTCTGATTTTCTTCAGTTAAATATAACTGCAATGAAAAAGATAATAGGTTTGTACAGAGCAGGTTAAGTTCATCAATCATCAATGTCATCTAAATTAATCAAGCTTTCCTATGTATTTTTAATCAGAATAGCATAGTTCCTAAAAGCTGTCCATGCAGACCAATAAGAAACGTAGTGTAAATTTCTGAGCTTGCCATGAAATTATGTGAAGTTCATACCTGTGATGATCTGAGTGGATGCATGATCATTAAACATAGACTTGATGAGTTGTGGCACTTTCCATTCTCAGAATTGCATCATCTTACATTAAAAGAATACAGTTCTCACAAGCTGTAATGCCTATCAATAAATATAAAGGCTACTGAATAGTTACTCTTACTGGTTGACTGCTGGTGCTGGTCTGCTTTACTGCTGAAAGGCTATAAATAATATGGCTGTGATTACTCAACATTTTTCATAGAAATAGCTAAAATATAATGAAGACCATTAACGCGGAATTTGCTGAAACTGCATAACTTAATTTTCCTGCATCCTACATAACTGTGATAAAGGTAAACTTTTCCTTCTCATAATTTTTAATCTTTCTGCATGCCTCTGACATAATTGACTCCTTTATTCTCATTCAATGCCACCCCAAAGTCATGCAGCCGAATGGAAATGCCCATGCATGGTCCCAGTCAGCTTTCTAATCAGAGTTAGTGAATCACTTGCAATGGTTTCTCTCTTTGTCATCACTCCATTACCTTTGGTGTTCCTCTAGGGTCAATCTTTGACCAACCATCATTATTCAACTACACGCTGCTCTCATTGGCATCACCCATTAGTTTTCACATATGCACTGATGAGATACAGCTCCACCTCACAATAACTTCTCCCATTCATCCAGTCATAGAATCTTACAGCATGGAAACAGGCCCGTCCAACCAGTCTCAACATAATCCCAAACTAAACTAGTACCACCTGCCTACTCTTGGCCCATACCCCTCCAAACCTTT
Organism: Rhincodon typus; assembly: GCF_021869965.1. Lineage (NCBI taxonomy): Eukaryota > Metazoa > Chordata > Chondrichthyes > Orectolobiformes > Rhincodontidae > Rhincodon > Rhincodon typus. The sequence continues at coordinate 42,851,068 of NC_063337.1, read as the reverse complement.
CCTATTCATGTACCTATCCAGATGTCTTTTAAATGTTGTAATTGTACCCACATCCACCACTTCCTTGGGAAGTTCATTGCACAGGTAAGCCACCCTCTGTAAAAAATTGTCCTTCACATCTTTTTCAAATTTCTCTCCTGTCACCTTAAAAATGTCTCCCTTTGTCTTGAAATCCCCTATGCTAGGGAAAAGACAACTATCATTCCCTCTTTCTATACCTCTCATTATTTTCTATAATTCTATCTGGTCACCTTCTACGCTCCAGTGATAAGAGTCCCAGTCTATCCAGCTTTTCTTTACAACTCAAGCCTTCCATACCTAGCAACATCCTGGTAAATCTCTTCGGAACCCTCTCCAGCTTAATAATATCCTTCCTATAACTGGGTGACCAGAATTGCGCACAGTATTCCAGAAGAGGCCTCACCAATATCCTGTATAACCTCAACATGACTTCCCAACTCTTATACTCAAAGGACTGAGCAAGGAAGGCAAGCGTGCCAAACGTCTTTTTAACCACCCTGTCAATATGTGACACAAATGCCTCAGATCTAGCAACTGAACAGACTGGTCAAGACTTTTGATCCAGTCCTTCAGAGTACCTTACGCACTCTCATCCCATGTACTTACTGTGTAGGGGACCTCCGCTGCCTTCCAAGATACACAAAGCCAACACACCTGGACATCCCATCATATCAGACCCAACAACAGTGAAGCAACAGCAATTTATTTCCAAGTCAGATGGTGAGTGGCGTGGTGGGAAACTTGCAGGTAGTGGTGTTCCTATGTATGAACTGCCCTTGTCCTTCTGAATGATAATGGTCATGGGTATGGAAGGCGATGGCATCTAAGGAGCTTTTGTGAATAGCTGCAGTGCATCTTGGAGATAATACACATCGCATGTAGACCAAAGTATGTACATGTAGACCAAACCAGGTAAGAAACTAGATTTCCATCTTTAAATTACATAAGTGAAACTTATGATTTCTTTTAAGACAACCAATTCTGTTTTCATTGGTTACCATTAGATAATCTTTTAGTTCCAAATTTTCATATTAATTGAACTCAAATATTACTACCCTCTGTGCTGGAATTCAAACACAAATGCCAGGGCATTGGCCCAAGGCTCTGGATAATTTGTTCTGTGACAATACCACGACATCATCGTCATAAAATTGGAATTATTCAGGAGCCATAAGCTTACCGACTGTCTTCATGGGATGGAGAATTAGTTACACCATTGATGCTCGGTCCTTATGGAGATAAAGTCTTGCCTTTATCACATGGTCTGATATATAACTCTTTTACTGTTACCATTAAGCTCAGAGATCAACCTTGGTTCAATGAACAGTACAGGAAGGTATGCTCTAAGCAGAACCACTCATACCCAAAAAATGAGTTGTCAACCTGGCGAAGTTAAAACACAGGACTATGAGACTGCCAAGCAGTGTAAGAACAGTGCGATAGACAAAGCTAAGTAATCCCAAAAAAGCTCTTCAGTTCTGCTGCATCCAGTCATCAATAGTGAACAACTAAACTCCTTGGAGGATGAGGTCCTACAGTATGCCCATCCTAAATGATAGAGGAATCCAGCATATCTGTGCAATTATTTTCAGCCAAAAGTGGATGATTCATCTCAGTCACCTCCTGAGGTTCCAAGCATTATTTATGCCAGTCTTCAGTCAATTTGATTCACTTCACGTGAAATCAAGAAACAGCTGAAGGTGCTGCACAAGTGAAGGACCTGACAACATTCCAGCAATAGTAATGAAGATTTGTTCTCCAGAACACACCACACGCCGAGCCAAGCTGTTACACTACTCTGGCAACTAATTAGCAATGTTAAAAATTGCCCAGGTATGTCCTGCCTACAAAATAAAACAAACACCAGGCAACATACTCAAACAAGTCAAAGGACCCAAATTGACTGGCAGCCCACCTAACATGTTTCAACATTCAATCCTTTCATCACCAATGCACAGTAGCAGCAGCATTTACAAGATGCGCCGTAGTAGCTCCCAAAGGCTCAGTAAATAACACCTTTCACACCTGTGATCTCTATCACAAAGAAGGACAAATGCAACATATACATGAGGATATTGCTACCTGCACATTCCCACCTAAGCCACATATCATCTTGATTCAGAAATATATCACTGATCTTTCAGTGTCACTGGGTCAAAACCCTGAAACACCTTCTTTAACAGAATTGTGGATTTATCTACATCAAATAGACTGATAAAGAAGACAGCTCACTACCATGTTCTCAAGACCAACTTGGGATGATCAATAAATGCCGGCCCAGCCAATGGAGCCATCAGTGCAGGAATGAATTAAAACATGCACAATACCAGCATGCTACAAATCTGGACAGTTTCATATTCTATGCATCTAAAGGCTGAAACCCTATGAGAGTAAATATTTTTCATTGTTTGGATTCAAACTTGAAGACCATACATTAATGTGATGAATGAAGTGGGCTGTACATGTATGATTAGATTTGGGAGATTAAGGCAGACTGTCATGCTTCTTGATCCAGACATTATTTCCACTAGTTTTATAATATTTGGAATGTTTGCCATTTGCAATCTGTGAAAAGAAAACAGGAGGTAAAATCTTTCAAAGCAAATGATATCATGGAACCAATTGGCTCACCTTCATGGCTATCAAATGTAGTTATTGCATATGAAAAAAAGGCAAATGTAGACCATGCGTTAACCTTAACAAGATCAATAAATCTTAACATTCCAGAGAAGAATCCTATCTAAGATCAATCAGCATCATTTCAGGACACCGCAGTCTTCACCAAGCTCAATAGGAGACAGAGCTACCTCCGGGTAAGATGAGCAGAGCAATACTGATATCTAACAGCTTTTATTACTCATAAAAGTGTGTTTCAATGCCCCATGGATTAAGTTCAGTACCTAGTTCAGGCCAGAAGATCATTTCTTCAGTGTTATGAAACAGTGAGTGGGGTGCTCAACTTACAAGGTGTTATTGCCCAGGGAAAAGACAAAGCCGAGCACTAGCAATTGTTATCAGCTGTGCTCACACAATTTGCACAGCACAATATTGTGCACAACAAGAACAAATGCACACTCAGGGCAACTAAGGTTGTCTTGTTAAGGTATGAAGTGATAGCAGATGAAGACAATTCAACTACATATGACAGTGTCAAAGCCTTCGTATGATTCCAATCCCAGCTGCCATAAAAGAGTTGGCATTGTTCCAAAGTGTTATCAACTTTCTCACAACTCCATTCCTAAGTATGCAGATGTTACAAAGCCTCTATGGAGGTAAGTAGTCCTTGACAGATTAAAGGTGAAAATAAGATCTTTTCCAGACCTTGCACATTTCAACTCATGTGGACATATATGCCACAATAGATGAATCAGAAAATACACCCTTGAAAATATACTCTCACAGTACATTTAAATAGATTGATGATGCATTGCTTAAAAGCTATGTCCATTGTTGGAAACTGAATGCAAATACTCTACTGGGTACCAGGAAACACTAGCCTATATCCATATCTGTGAACATTGGCGTATGTATCACTACTATAGAAAGTTCACTCTCTCCAACAATGACTAAGCATTGACTACATTGTTAGTCGTATAAGTATTTGGTCATTGATGTCTACTCATCCACATATATTGAAATCATGTTTGCGAGTATAATTTAAAATATCTCTTAGTTTTACACAATCAGGTTTTTGATGTACTTAGTTTACTATTTTGTAGACATTAGTGACAGTGATACAAATTGTGACATTAAAGTATATTTGATTGCTGTGAATTTGTGATTCTAGTTATGCGAAAGGTGGTGAAGGTGGAATCAGAGTCAGCGTACAGCAGAAAGTAAGCCAGTGTCAATAAAATTAAGTGGCCTCATGAAATGGAGGAAGATCTGGGTCCTGTACTACAGTTTATGTAATTCTATCACATTGCTTGATGGCATCTGTATTCTACACATAATTCAAGCAGCTATCCCCAGAAGAACTACAGCAATGTGTATCGCATCTTTCCCATAGAGAACATCTGAATGTGAGGATGAAACGATCCGATGAAGCAGTCCAGCAATAAGTCACTGTAAAGAAGGTTTCATTCGAAACTATTATGCAGTGCAAAATCTGTTATTTATGTCCTCCACCTCCACAATGGGCAGTGGGGATGAGTGACCATAGCTTGTTAGAATTCTTTATTAAGATAGAGAGTGACACAGTTGATTCTGAGATCAGGCTCCTCAATTTAAATAGAAAAAGCTGTCATGGTTTAAGGCGGGCGTTGGCTATGATGAATTACAGAATGTTCCTTAAAGGGATGATGGTGCAAAGGCAATGATAAACATTCAAAGAATATATGGGTGAACTGCAATAGTTGTTCATTCCTGCCTGATGCAAAAGTAAAATGGGAAGGGTGGCCAAACCACAGCTTACAAGGGAAATTAGAAATAACATTAAATCCAAGGAGAAGGCATCCAAATTGGCTAGAAAAAAAAGGAGACCTGAGAAATGGGAGCAGTTTAGAATTCAGCAAAGGAGGATAAAGTGATTGATTAAGAAAAGGAGAAAAAGAGAGTGAAAGAAAACTTGCCGAGAACATAAAAACTGACGATAAAAGTTTGTTTCTATTGGCATGTGAAGAGAAAAAGTTTGGGGAAGACAAATATAGGCCCTTTACAGTTAAAAATAAGGGAATTTTTTTGGAAAACAAAAAAAAGTGGCTCACCAATTAAATACATTCTTTGGTTCTGTGTTCACAAAGGACACAATTAGCATTCTGAAATATTGGGGAACACGGGGTGTAGTGAGAGGAACAAACTAAAGGAAATCAGTATAAGTAGGGAAATAGTGTTGAGGAAATTGATGCGAATGAAGGTCAATAAATTCCCAGAACCTAATAGTCTACATCCCAAGGTGCTTGAGGAAGTGTCCCTGGAAATAATGGATACATTGGTGGTCATCTTCCAAGATTTGAAAGACTCTGTAAGAGATCCTACGCATTGGAGGATAGCTAATGTAACCCCACTGTTTAAAAAAGGAGGTGGAGGGACAATCAGAAATTATAGACCAGTTGGACTGCTGTCTGTCATGGGGAAAATGCTAGGATCCATTACATAAGATTTAATAGCTGAGTACTTGGAATACAATGGCAGATTGGACAGCATCATATGGATTTACAAAGGGAAATCACAGCATGTACGTTGAGGATGTGATGAGTAGAGTCAATAGGGCTTTCAACAAAGTCCCACATAAGAAATTATCATGTAAGTTTAAAGCATATGGGATTGAGGGAGATGTTTTGAAATGGATAGAAAACATGTTGGCTGATAGGGAACAAACAGTAGGAATAAACAGGTCTTTGTTCAAATGATTGGTGAGGTACTGCAGGGATCAATGTTTGGACCCCAGCTATTCACAATATATATTCACAATTTAGATAAGAGAATTAAATACAACATTTCCAAGTTTCCAGATGACTCAAAGCTGGATTGGAGATTGAGCTGTGAGGAGGTTGCAGAAATACTTTAGTGTGATTAAGATAAGGTAGGTCAGTGAGCAAATGCATGGAACATGCAGTATACAGCGGATAAATGAGAGGTTATCACTTTGGCAGCAAGAACAGGAAGGTAGGTTGTTATCTGAATGACTATAAATTGAGGAAGGGAAATGTTCACTGAGACCCTGGTATCCCCATTCAGTAGTCACAGAAAATAAGCATGCAGGTGCAGTGGCCAGTAAAGAAGGCAAATGGTATGTTGATCATCATAGCAAGAGGATTTGAGTACAGGAGCAGTCTTGCTGAAATTGCATAGGGCCTTGGTGAGACTACACCCGGAACTGTATGCAATTTTGTTCCCCTTATCTGAGGAAGGATGTTCTTGCTATGGAAGGAGTGCAGCATCAGTTTACCAGATTGATTCCTGGGATGGCCAGACTGAGAAGAGGTTGAATCAATTTAGATTATTTTGCTGGGAGTTCAGAAGACTGAGGGGGCACAGTCAGAAATGTATAGAATTCTAACTGGACTAAACATGTAGATGCAGAAAGGATATTCCCCATGACAGGAGAATTCAGAACCAAGTGTCACACTCTAAGGATACCATTTAGGACTGAAACGAGGGGAGATTTCTCCACCCAGAGAATGGTGAGTGTGTACAAATCATTACCACAAAAAGCCATTGAGGCCAAAATATTGTGTGATCTGAAGAAGGAGTTGGATATACCACTTAGAGTTAAGGGGATCAAAGGGTATCGTGAAAATCGGGATCAGGCTATTGAGTTGGATGATCAACTATGAATAAGTGAAGTAAATTTGAAGTGCCAAAGGCCTGCTCCTGCTCCTACTTTCTCTGTTTCTTTGTTTCCATCACTTTGGTCATTGACATTCTAGATAAATTATTTTTTAAAAAAAGGGCTTGTTGAAAACCACAAATGCAGTCAATGGACCTCAGTTTGCTTCCAGTCAGTTTTTGATGTTCCTTGCAAGGAATTCACCACCATCTGAGTTGGCAATGCAATTTGCAATGGAGTGGTGTGATGGAGCAGGGTAGTCAAAGACAGTCTGAGAGCTAATATGTCAGAGGTCAAAACATTTGATTAATCCATTCATATCTTAATGGGTCCATGTGAATCCATCACACACTGTTGGGCCAGAAGACATCAGCTGTTACAGGTCATAACTTACACTCACCATTCCTCGGTCATCACTGCCATCCATGAGAGGCAGAGCAAGAGCTGGAGTAATTTCAAGGGAAAGCATGAGCATGTTTCACTCAGCTAAGAGGTGCTAGAGAACCACAATCTGAAGATGGACATTGGATCCCATCAGACAGCCAAATCACATTCACAACGCACCTTATCTCTATCTGGACCAAAGCAGATCAAACAGTTGCAGGGTAATGATCCTTATCTGTTGGATGACAATGCTAAGTGAACCATGGGACCTTTTGTGGTGAGCCCACCAGGATATTTCAAGAGCACTGATCATGAGAACAATGATCATGCAGGATCAAAACTTCAAATTCATAAATCTCAGAGGCCTCCATATCTCAAAGGAAACCGCTATACTTAGACAGAAACAAAACATGCTGAATGCTAAGATTTGATTCGATTTATTATTGTCACATGTACCAAGATGCAGTGAGAAGTATTGTTTTGCATGCAAACCATACAAATTATACCTTATGTAAGCACATAAGGGTAATAGGACAGAATGCAGAATATTGTTTTACAGCTACAGAGAAGGTGCAGAGAAAGATCAACTCTAATATATGAGAGGCCCATTCAAAGTCTGATAACAGTGGGGAAGAAGCTATTCTTGAAACTGTTGGTTTGCATTTTCAAACTTTTGTATCTTCTGCCCAACGGAAGAAGGTGGAAGAGAATATAACTGGGTCTTTGATTATGTTGGCTGTTTTCCCAAGGCAGTGGGAAGTATAGACAGAGTCAGTGGAAGGAAGGGTGGTTTTCGCGATGGTCTGGACTGCATTCACAACTCTCTGTAATTTCTTGTGGTCTTGGGCAGAGCTGTTGCCATACCAAGCTGTGATGTATCCGAATAGGATACTTTCTATGGTGCATCTATAAAAATTGGCAAGAATTATTGTGGACATGCTGAATTTCCTTAGCCTTCTGAAGAAGTAGAGGCAATGGTGTGCTTTCCTGACTGTTACATCGATGTGGATGGTCTAGGACAGATTGTTTGTGATATTTACTCTGAGGATCTTGAAGCTCTTAACCATCTCCCTTCAGAACCATTGATACAGACAGGGGCATGTTCTCCACTCCCTTTCCTAAAGTCAATGACCAGCTCCTTCATTTTGCTGACATTGAGGCAGAGATTGTTGTCTTTACACCATGTTACTAAGCTATCTATCTCTTTCCTGTACTCTGTCTCAGTCATTGTTTGAGATCTGACCCAATACGATGGTGTCATCAGCAAATTTGTATATGGAGTTAGAGCTGAATTTGGCCATGCAGTCATAGCTTATAAGGAGTATAGTAAGGGGTTGAGTATGCAGCCTTGCAGGGCATCAGTCATGGGGATTATTGTGGAGGAGGTGTGGTTGCCTATTGTTACTGATTGCGGTTTGGGGTTCAGGAATTCGAGGGTCCAGTTGCAGAAGGGGGAGCAGTTTGGAGATTAGTTTCATTGGAATTATGGTGTTGAAGGCGGAGCTAAAAACAATAAATAGAAGTCTTACGTAGGTGTCCTTGTTTCCAGATGTTCCAGGAATGAGCATGGGGCCAGGAAAACAGTGTCTGCAATGGGCACATTGTGACGGTTGAAGAATTGTAGTGGATCACGGAAGGTCTGGGAGGCTGGAGCTGATGTGTACCATTATTAACCTCTCGAAGCACTTCATAACGATGGATGTCAGAGCCATTGGGTCACAGTCATTAGGGCACATTAGCTGATTCTTCTTTGGCGGTGGGATGATAGTGGTTAGAACCTCACATCAGAGTAAGGAGAGATTAAAGATGTCTTCAAATACTGCTGCCAACTGGTCCATGCAAGATCTGAGTGCATGGCTGGGGACTCTATCTGGGCCAGTCGATTTTGGTGGGTTCATGCCTAGGAAGGCCAAACTGACGTGTGCGGCGGTCACTGTTGGTACAGGTGCACTCAAGGCAAATGGGGCAGGTGACAATGTTTCACTGACCTCCTGTTAAAAATGAGCTCATAATGCATTGAGCTGTTCAAGTAGCAATGAATTGTTGCCAGTGATTCGACTCGACTTTGCTTTGTAACCCATTATATCGTACAAGCCTTGCCACAGTCAATGTGCGTTCATGTGGTTAGTTTGGGATTCTAGTTTAGTCTGGTATTGAACCTTGGCATCCCTGATGGCTTTGTGAAGGTCATACCTAGATTTCCTGTATCGGTCAGGGTCACCCTACTTGAATGCCTCAGACCTGGACTTCAGTAGGGAGTAGAACTTCTGGTTCACCCACAGTTTCCGGTTGGGAAACATTTAGATTATTGTCTTTGGCACGCAGTCCTCTACACATTTACTGATGAAATGTAGGACAGTAGTGGCACACTCATTCAGGTTGGCCACTGAGTTCTTGAATATGGACCAGTCCAATGATTCCAAGCAGTCATGTAGGAGCTCGTCCATTACCTCAGACTCACAGTGTATGACTTTCTGTACCGGATCCTCACACTTCAGTCTCTTGTGAGCCAGGAGAAGGATAACAACCTGATGGGAATGGAGCGGTAAGCATCTTTAATAGTTGTGTAGCAACGGTCCAGGGTGTTTGGCCCTCTGTATTATCTTGGTCGCACATTCTTGAGGTTGGCCTGGTTGAAGTCACCAACAATGATGAATAAAGCCTCAGGGTATTCCGTCTCAAGGCTATTTATTGTGGTGTATATTATTTCAAGTGCAATCTTCACTTCCGCATGGGGTGAGGTGTAAATTGCTGTCAGGATGGCAGAAGTAAACTCCTGTGGCAGGTTGTAGGGGCAGCACTTCATCATTAGATATTCTAGGTGCAGGGATCAGTAACTCACCAGGGTCATCACGTTCAAGCACCACAAGATATTGATTAGGAGGCAAACCCCTCTGCCTTTTGTCTTGCCCGAGGTCACCAAGCAGTCCCTCCAGTGGATTGAGAAACCCTCAGGTTGTAAGGCACAGTCAGGTGAAGCAGGAGTGAGCCATGTCTCTGTAAAACAGAGCATGCAGCAGTTCCTCAATTCTCTTTGGTAGCTTTAAGTTCATCCAGCTTGTTTCCAATAGTTTGGGGTTGGGCATTTGCCAGGGGTATACTGGGGAGGGGGGGTCTTGGAACTGCATTGCTTCAGTCTCACCTACAGACCAGGGCATCTCCCACCTTTTAAGGGAAAGTGGCTTTTTCTGGTCAGGCCTGGGAGAAATGATGTACAGGTAGTTCTCCAGTAATGCGATAGTTGCATTCTTGTGTGACCTCATGCTATAGAAAATTGCGTTATAGGGAAATCACTACACCTGAACAGCAGAAAGTCTGCGTTATACAAACAGTGTCCACTATTCACTAGTCGCGTTACAGCTAATTCGTGTTAATGAAATATGTGTTATAGCAGAACTACCTGTAGGTACATTCATGGTTTAGGATAATTTAACTTAAAATAAGGTGCTCACTTTTACAAAGAGAAATAGTTATAGTGCACAATTGTTCTGCATTTGATACATGAATTTGTTTGCTATTGATGCTCACTTTGCTAGATCGATGAAGCCTGAAAGTGGATGAGAGAAAGGATAAAGTATTTGCAGGAACAGTTAGCAGCCAGAAGTGAAGTACACAGAAGACATTCTAAGCAGTGTTAATGAAACCTGTTATACACATAAAACTATACATAAAAGTATACAACACCACTTCAATTCTTCTTCCTGCTAACATTGAGCAAATATTATCAGTACAAATGGACACATGTAATCATCTGACTAGCGCATGATTTCACCTGGTAAAAATGACTTTTGATCCTGCTTCAACACCAAACTCAGAGTGCCTGTTTAAGGTACATGTATTACAAATTTATTTTAACTACAGAATTTCACTCATCACAATATATGCTGAGAAATGCCTTTGCACAGTGGAGACATGATTAAAACTTTTTACTTCTTTCCTATCCATGGGTATGATTCCTAATTTTGAAATTGTCAAATGACAAGACAAAGTATACAGAATGAAAACTCATACAGTAATTGAGCAGAAGGAACCCTCGTCCACATATTATACAGTTTGATTTAAGTCCTAATTTCTATTTAATCAAATTGAAAACATCATTGTTCAAGTATATTTCCATTCTACATGCGTCTGTAAACATTGTATCAGTGTTCCATAATGATGGTTTGACACTTCTACTCAGTTGTCATAGACTTACATCGAAGTCATCCTTTAATGATGCAGCAGTAGGGGCACAATAACAGTTTTCCCAATGACTTAGAGGCCCAAACCAACCATACAGACTCCTGCCACCAGTGGCAAGGCCTAAACAACATTACGGGATACAAAATGAAGCAGATCAAGATAGCGGACAAAGACACATTCCCTCCCTGATGCATTCAATGCTTTCTATGCTTGGTTCAAGCAGAATGCCAGCCATGTGGTGTCACCTGCCCCGACAGCCCCAGGTGCGCCTATGCCCACTGTCAAAGCTGCAGACATCAGATCAGTTTTCCTGGGAGTCAACCCAAGGAAAGCAACAGGCCCGGACAGTGTGCAGACCAGCTGGCGGAGGTATTCACTGACATCTTCAACCTCTCCATCCTACAATCCGAAGTCCCCACCTGCTTCAAGAAGATCGCCATCATCCCCGTACCTAAGAAAGGGCATGCAATGTGCCTTAGTAACTATCGCCCAGTCACTCTGACCTCTATAATCATGATGTGCTTTGGGTGGCTGGTCATGACCCACATCAACTCTCGTCTCCCAGCCTGCTTCAATCCCTACAATTTGTCAACTAACGTAAAAAGCCTGGACGCCATTTCCCTCGTCTTGCACTCATCCCTGGAACATCTGGACAACAAGGACACCTATGTCAGCCTCTTGCTCATCGGCTACAGCTCTGCCTAAAACACCATTATCCCCTCCAGACTGATCTCAAAACTCTGAGACATTGGTCTTGGCTCCACCCTCTGCAACTGGATCTTCAGCTTTCTGACCCACAAACCGCAATCAGTGAAGATAGACAACACACCTTCTCCATGATAACACTCAACACTGGAGCCCCACGAGAACGCGTCCTCAGCCCCCTACTGTACTGCCTGTATGCCTACAACTGTGTTGCCAAATTCCGAATGAACACCATCTACAAGTCAGAATATAGAAAGGAGATAGAGGGCTCGGTTACATTGGCAAAACTAAAGAACTGATTATTGACTTCAGAAAGAAGGGAGGAGAACATGACCACATCTACATCAACAGAGCTGAGGTTGAGAGAGTGAAGAGTGTTAAGTTCCTAGGAGTGATGGTAACCGACGAACTGTCTTGGATTTTCCACATAAATGCAACAGTCAAGAAGTCACAACACCTCTTATTCGTCAGGCAGCTCAGGAAATTTGGTATGTCCATAAAGGTCCCTCACCACCTTTCACAGATGCACCATTGAAAGCGTACTGTCTGGGCGCATAACAGCCTGGTACAGCAACTGCTCTGTCCGGGACCATAAGAAACTACAGAAGGTGATGTGCACAGCCCAGACCATCACGGAAGCCAACCTTCCACCCATGGACTCCATTTACGTGGCCCATTGCTGCGGAAAGGATGCAAACATCATCAAAGACCCAGCACATCCTGGTAATGTTCTCCTACAACTTCATCCATCAGGCAGAAGATACAGAAGCTTGAACAGACACACCAGCAGGTTCAAGTGCAGCTTCTTCCTGACTGATGAATAGACTAACTGCAAATAATGTTGATCTTGCCTAGCACACATCCCATGCAATGTAACCTTTATGCTTCTGTCTAGTTTTTCTTCACCCTATGATCTGTATGTCCTTGCTTACTATGATCTGCCTGTGCTGCTCGTAAACAAAGCTGTTTACTGTACTTAGGTGCACGTGACAATAAATCAATCAAATTGAATCAAATTAATAGTGCTCATTCAGTTTTAATGTATCTTTTAGTTTAATTTATATCACTAACAGCTAAATCAGAATGAAGTCCACCACAGCTTAAAAATGGTACCAAGTGACATTATTTCTTCAGGAGGTTAATGGATATCAAAATATCAATTTCTCTCATTGCAATGTGCATCCAAGTTTCTATTAATGTGAGCACCAAAAGAATAATTTTACTACTGAGTCTATGTCTTCCTGCATAAAAGTATATTCAAGACAGCCACAAATAACTTAAAGCCCATTACTCTGGTTCCCAAATGAGGAGGTTCAATTAGTACAGACATGAGGGAGGAGCTGGCCAGAGTTGATTGAAAGGGGACCCAGCAGGGAAGATGGTGGAACAGCAATGGCAAGAGTTTCTGGGGGTAATCCAGGAGGCACAGCAGAAATTCATCCCAAGGAAGAAGAAATATACTGAGGGGAGGATGAAGCAACTATGGTTCACAAGGGAAGTCAGGGACTGCATAAAAACAAAAGAGAAAGCATACAATGTGGATTATGATTAAAACCAGCAGAGGACAACTTAAGAAAAGGAACAAGCATGGAGAAGATGAAATATGAGTGTAAGCTAGCTAGTAATATAATCAAAGTTTACAAGAGTGTTTTCAAATCTATAAAAGGTAAGATGGAGGCAAGAGTGGACAACGGGCCACTGGAAGATGAGGCTAAAGAAGTTGTAATGGGGAACAAAGAAATCGCAGAAGAACTGAATAGATATTTTGCATCATTCTTCATGGTGCAAGACTTCAGGAACGTACTGGAAATTCAAGAGTATCAGGGGACAGAAGTGAGTGTAGTGGCCAGCACTAAGAAGAAGGTGCTGGGGAAGCTGAAAGGTCTGAAGGTGGATAAATTTCCCAACCTGATGGACTACACCTCAGAAGGATTTGGGCAGGCTCGGAGAGTGGGCCAGGAAGTGGCAGTTAGAATAAAATGTAGGTAAGTGTGATGTTACACTCTTTGGTAGGACGAATAGATGCATAGATTAATTTCTAAATGGGGAAAGACTTCAGTAATCTGGCGCACAAAGAGTCTGGGGTGTCCTAGTTCAGGATTCTCTTAAAGTTAACATGCAGGTTCAGCTTGCAGTTAGGAAGGCAAACACAATGTTAACATTCATTTCAAGAGGACTAGAAAACAAGAGCAGTGATGTATTTCTGAGATTGTATAAGGCGGTAGTCAGACCACATTTGGAAAATTGTGAGTTTTGGGTTCCATATTGAAGGAAGGATGTGCTGGCATTGGAGGAGGTCCAGCAGAGGTTTATGGGAATGATTCCAGGAAGGAAGGGTTTGTCATATGAGCAGCGGTTGAGGACTCTGGGACTGTGTACTCAATGGTGTTTAGAAGGATGATGGCGGATCTCACTGAAACTTCCAGAATATCGAGAAGACTGGACAGAGTGGATGTGGAAAAGATGTTTCCACTAGTAGGAGAGACTAGGACCCAAGGGCACAGTGCAGAGCGAAGGGATAACCTTTTAGAACTGAGATGAGGAGGGATTTCTTCAGCCAGAGGGTGATTTTTCTGTAGAACTCAGTGCCACAGAATGCATGAAGGCCAAGCTGTTAAGTGTATTTAAGGCAAAATTTCTTAATTAATAAGGGGATCAAGGGAGAAGGCAGGAGAATGGGGTTGAGAAATGTATCAGCCATTATTGAATGACAGAGTAGGCTCAATGGGCCAAATAGCCTAATTCTATTCCTATATCTTATTGACTTATGGTCATAATGAGATCTCTAATACTTCAAAGGCACTAGCAATAAATAGATCTATACTTGGCCATGCAGATTTTTATCTTTGCTGCAGAGTTCTATTATTGACTGGGTGCCTGATTGACAATGTTAAAATCCTCAAGTGTGTTACAGATATTTCCACAGATTTCGACCGTTACCTTTATATTAAAGAATTGCATTGGCTGAAAGAATATCTTGCACAAAACATCAATAGCTCAATGTAAATCCTCAGGCACGGACAGCGAACAGGATGTTAACAGGGACAAGTCATCTGAATTCTTGTATACTTTGTGTCAGTTGAGCCATTGCAAAGAATCTGCTTGAATCACAAGCAGTAAGTCAGGAAGTCATTTCAAGGTCCTCTTCTACTTCAATAGATCTTCATTTTTGCCACCAAAGTGTAAAACTGACAGTACAGGTTGTCTGCATATTACAGAAGTTTTCACTGAGTGGTGCTTGAGCAACACTGTCTGCTCTGAGACCTAGGCATTTGTACCTCACGGATCTTTGTTCTGAGCCATAATCTTTCATCAGAACAAATTCTTCAGGCAGTATTTCTTTGAATTTCTTTAGAGATTTCTACATTGAAGAGCAGGACTGAGTGGGCTTGTACAAAGATCTGAAAAACCTACTGAACAATATAATAAAAGCAAAGTACTGCATGTGCTGGAGGTCTGAAATAAAAACCAGCAGTGCTGGAGAAACACAGCACGTATGGCAGCATCTAAGGAGATTAAAACCAAAGTTAACATTTCAAGTCCAGTACGGCTCTTCTTTAGAACTCCAGGGACTGGGAAAGGGATGAGTTTTATGCGATAGGAACAGGGCAGTAGGAGGAGCAAATGGAACAGATGGTAAATGTGTTTTTTTTGTTGCTGAACAACAATATAGTAAGTGACAACACCTAGTTATGTCAGTGCAAATCAGGTAACGGAATGCTTGAAATTATCCTACTACAATCCTAACCTGCTTTTATAGAATCCCTACAGTGTGGGAGCAGGCCATTCAGCCCATACTGACCCTCCGAAGAGCATCCCACCCAGACCCATTATCCACTCTATCCCTGTAACCCTGCATATCCCATGGGATGACCCACCTAACCAGCACATCTTTGGACTGTGGGAGAAAACCAGAGCACCCAGAGGAAACCCACACAGACATGGGGAGAACATGAAAACTCCACACAGACAGTCACTTGAGGGTGAAATTGAACCAGGGTCCCTGGCGCTGTGAGGCAGCAGTGCTAACCACTGAGCCACCATGTCACCCCAACTCTCAGAGACAAGAAAGTGAAACTGACTGAAAAACCAACAGATCCATCTTTATATCTCCTTATAATTCATATAGCAATTAAATCATCATTGCGTTTTGGTGAACTCTTCACTAGAAGTACTTAGTCCAGTACACAGCACTAATCAGTGGCTCCCTCTCTGCTGAATCAGAATTATATAGGCCATGCTTTTTGATATCCCAAAACAATTTCCTCGATCTTATGATTGAATACTGAGCTACTTGCCAGTCATGCTAGGCTCCAGCATACCTGCTTCCTCCTGTCTCAGAAATTCTTCATCATTCTCCAGAACTCACGCATCAATGGAGAGTAACACTTGCAGATGCAGAGGTGAACTAATGGGAGCAAGAAAGCTGCAATGGGAGTTGTATCTCAAAGGAGTGCAGAACTGGAGATGGGCAGCAAGGAGCAGACCAAAAATAATTTTCCGTGAGGGTTATAATAGGAAAGTTGGATCTTAAATAGCACTCCTTCATGTGTCCATTTGGTATGAGCATAGGGCAGACTGTAAAAATCAACATACGCAAGGTTAAAATAGCTTGTGCATTCAAGACTTAAGGAAAGTGTAGAACTCACAAAGTACAGTTGTACTTTAAGTATAAAAATTTAAGTTCCTGGTCATCTAGCAATCATTCATGCACATTAGATACAGCATGTTTAAAAACATCACGGAATGTTTTCAATCTTTAATAGAACTCATACTGTAGCCATTAGCATGCACTCAAAGAATATCGTAAGAATGTTAGTGGGGGCAGTTTTTAAAAATCCCTCCACAAAGCAAAAATGACACAGCAGAGAAATTATTGGGTTTCCTACTGAATTAAAATTCTGACCTTATTTTTACCCCTGTTTTGAATCAGCATAATTGCAACAAATTGTCATGTATGGCTCTTTAGTCCTACTATAATTAGGTGAGAGCAATTTGATTAATAACTAATAAACAAGTGAAAACATACAAAGATGCGATTTAGGAGCAAGAGTAGGCCATTCAGCCTTTTAAACTCTCTCCACCAATCAGTAAGATCATTGCTGATTTGATTGTGGCCTCAACTCCACATTTCCATCTACGTTTGATAACATTTGACCCCCATCTTACTCAGGATCAAAGCAATTTGGGCGCATTATAATGATGTACATTTCATTACAAACATTACAAATATGTTACTGAGACTAATGCCCTCGGACTTAAGCTGCTTTGGAAGTTTTCCAATTGACTACTAGTTTTCATAAGCTTTGAGAATCGCGAACAGCAAAAACGAGCCGGGGATAACTTCAGTGAGTTCTGTCACTGTACTGCTTGTAATTTGGGAATAGCATGCTTTCTCCTAGACTCTGGCCTCATAAACATCTCCCCATCCGACCACACTCCCGTCCTTACATTGGCCCTGTTGCATCGGGATTGGAAGCCCCAAGATCAGCACATATACAGAAAAATCCAGTCTTTCAGATTTCCATAGTTGCATTATTGGCTCCTATTCCTCCTGCTATTAGCCAATTCAGACCAACAGTATAGCAGCAATGGAATATTGGACGCTGATGAAGAATCTAGAAACAAGGACCTTCAACATGGAGACCCCATCTTCCTTTCCGTAAGGCTGTCTCAAAGGAAAAAATATTGTCAAAAGCTTGAGATTTGATCTGTCCAGGTCTTGGTTGAGAGATCTATAGTCCTGTCAGATGTGTCATAAAAATTGATCAGTATGGCCACACAATTTAGAACCTTTCTATTCTCCTTGAAATGTCAAAAAGAATAAAGACACTTCTCTTGCTTTAATATTTCACACAAGGCTGGTCTTTCAGACAGTCACCTACACTCAATGTTGTTATTTTTTACCAGCAAACCTTTGATTAGTCATATTCTCCTGAGTGCTTCAGACTAACTGCTGTCTTAGAAGATATCGAAACACATTGAAGCTGCCAAATAGATACAGACTATTTAGTCCAACCATTCTTTGTCAATGCTTCTCTCTTCACATGAGGAAGTAGTTCTAATCATGGTTAACCATCCATTCATTTGTCCTTAAGTCCTTTAACTTCACTTATCTAATCTAATTTGGAGCCAGTCTTATTTTCTGCTTCAAGTACTAAAATGAAAGTAAAATACGCTGGCTGCTAGAGATCTCAATTAAAAATAGAAAATGCTCAAAAACACAGCATGTCTGGCAGCATCTGCGAGACAGAGTTTATGTTTTGATTCTAATATGACTTTTGGGAACTGAAGACAAGCAAAAATCTCTATATCATTTTAATTCCAAAGAAGAGCCAAGTTGGGCTTAAAATGTGGGCTGAATCATCTGTTGTGGAGTGTAATTTCAGCAAGCAAGTGTCACTTCTGATCGGGAGCTGGTCAGTTTTTCTCGAGCAGTTACACAGTTCTCACTCATTACCAATGCATGCATGAGGCAAATGGTGAATGGTAGGATAATGTTGGAAATCATGAACTTGTGCACTTTGGCAGCACAAGCAGAAGAGCTGAATATTATTTAAATGGAGAAAGTTTACAGAAAGCTGTGGACAAAGGAATTTAGGGTCCTCATGAATAAATGACAATAAACTAGCATCCTCATTCAGTGGGTAATAGGAAAAGTGAATGGAATTATGGCCTTTATTTCAAAGGGAATGGAGAATAAAAATTTGGAAGACTTGTTTAAACCATACAAGGTACTAGTTAGACCACATTGGAATACTGTGAACAGTTGTGGTCTGCTTATCTAAGGAAAGATATATTAACATTGGAGGCATTCTAGAGAAGGTTCGTGAGACTGATAACAGAAATGGAAGCACTCTCTTTTGAGAAGAGGTTGAGTAGATTGGGTCTGTACTCATTGGAATTTAGAAGAATGAGAGATGACCTTATTGCAACATGCAAGATTCTTAGGGGACTTGACATGGTAGATGCAGAAAGGTTGTTTCCACTTTTGGAAGAGTATAGGACCAGGAGACATAGTCTCAGGGTAGGGGATTTTTAATCAGTAAAGGTATTAACGGTTATAGGGATAAGGCAGAAAAGTGGACTTGAAGATTATCAGATCAGCCATGATCTCACTGAACAGCACATCAAACTCGATGGACCAAATGGCCTATGTCTGCTCCTGTGCATGAAGATTTTGTACATATATTGCACCTTTTTCAAGAAAAAAGCTTATGGAAACAGACAAACTCTGCTAACTGCAAAGCAGCACCCTGACCAATCAGAATCTACCTGTCTGGTCAGAGAACTAAGATTGACAGTTAACTGCTGTTGCTGTGTCTCTATGTCAATAATGGTGAACCAATCAGCACCCTTTTCTCATTCTGTATAAGATAGTGTACTTTTTTTTTGTCTGTTTCTTCCATCCTAGTTCTGATGAGTGCTACATTGAAAGCTTCAAGTTCTAGTCCTCTTTTAGCAACACTTAAGTTCTGAACTACCAAACATTTATTCAAGACATTTTTAAGGTTTGTTCCTAAGTAAAATGCATTTTCTCACATTTATTGATATGGAATGTTAGCAGCCACTTTTTATCACATTTTCACTCTCATCTTATCAATATCTCATATCTTATAGACATCTTATTCAAATCTCATTATACTTTATTTCAGGGTCCTAAAAAAACTAGTTAATCTGCAACACAACTCATCATAAGACTTAAAGTTATGGATTTAAATTATCTCAAAAATGCCATGGAATAGCTTCTACAGGGAAATGGTGAGAAGCTGGTGTTAGATTTGGATGGCTGTGTTGGGAGTAGAACTGTGCAAACATAGTCTTTAAAGTGAAAAAAAATCATGACTGGCCTCATTCAATATTGGAAATGTGGGTGTGGTGTCAGGGTAGTAGATTTTGTGGCAATCAAATGGTCCTTGTTCTCCAGGATGGGTTGGAAATAGTGCTTTGATTTGGTTAAGAAGAGTTAGACAGTAGTACTTAGCATAGTAATTCAAACATGAAGTTACACTGCCCAAAATATAGTAATATTTTACCTCTTAAACTTAAACCTTTAATAAATTGTAGAGATCAGACATGAGTGAATAACTGATTGATTAAATTAATGTTGCCACTGAAATTGAATAATTTAAATGTAATATACTATTTCATTTCACAATTAAGATTGGAAAAGAATACATCCTGATAGTATTTTATCAAAAATGTCAGTAATGATAGTTGCTGACATGCTGGTAAGTTTGGAAAGATACATTTCATTTTAGATTATAGAATCAAACTGCAATACTGGGGCTACATCATCTCCTTGGAGTTCTTCCTTCATTATCTTAACCTAACTTTGCTCCTCTGTTACAATCTGTACATCAGACCGCTTGATAGATTAATCTACTTAATGCCAATTAGCCTATGAGTCTGAAGGAGAATGAAAGAGAAGTTTAAACTTAAAACACCTCAAAAGATTCCATAAGAGGATTGTTCTCATTATGATCACATGACTATCATTGATCAAAATATCTAACCCAACAACCACTAACCTCCACCTCCATCATTTCTGTAGGTTTCACTGGTGTCATTCTGCATCTGCATTCTGCAAGGGAAGGTGATGGCCTAGTGGTATTATCGCTGGACTGTTAATCCAGAGATGAAAATAGAGATTGCTGGAAAATCTCAGCAGGCCTGGCAGCATCTGTGGAGAGAAATCAGAGTTAATGTCTTGGGTCGAGAGCTTGTTCTTCTGAGGAATTTAATGGTGACCATGCATCCTTTGTCGATTGATGGAAAAACCCATTTGGCTCACTAATGTCCTTTAGAAAAGGAAACTGCCATCTTTACCAGGTCTGGTCTGCATGTGACTCCAGACCCACTTCAATGTGGTTGACTCTTAACTGTCCTTGGAGTAATTAGGGATGAGCAACACCCTCATCCTGTGAAAATCTACATAGGTAATATGAATCTGTTGTGGCACATTGACATACCTCGAATGGATTCAGATTTTTCAGCTTTTTGCAGAATCAACAGAGACATAGATATATTGTAACACCATTTATTGGCATGTTATTAAGAAAGAAATAACTTGCATGTAGATTTCACAATATTATAAAAGATCGTCACAGTCAATGAGTTACCTCTGAAATGGGGGGCTAAGAGAAGACTGATGACTGATGAGCTGAGGCAGCTGGTATTTCAACTATCATGAACAAGAGGGTGGTGTGTATGTGAATAATTGATTTCACAGAAATGCTAGTGAATGTACTTGATACAGCGGGGGCCTTAATTCAATCAGGTAAGTGGGTACTTATCACATCAGTTACCACCCTTATGAGATGTTAATTAAGTTTTTTTTAAATAGAACTTTACAGACTTTTATATTTAGACAGCCAAGCACAGGTTTCCCAAGGCACAGGAACATTGAAGGTAAAATAGAAGCTAAATTAATTGGCTGTTCACATGTGTATTCAAAATTGCGCTTGCCCAGAAGATAACATATTACAGTGGCTGTCTCAGTTTCCTTTGGCAAGCATCTTGCACAGAGTTCTAGTGTTGAGACAGCTTTTTTAAACCTTTGGAATCTTTCAACGGAAGCAAATGGCCATCACAATTCATGCAAGTAACAATATGCTAGTGGGGTCCATCCAGGAGAGGGGTGCAGAGGAGAAATGTGCATAGGAGACAGGAACACGGAATAGAGGTCTCAGAAAGTCTCCTTGCACATAGTGCATCAACAGACATTCGTGTTTCTCAACTATTCCAAAGTGCAGCGCTTCAGCAGGCTGATGTGACAAGTAGTGGCAGACATTGTAGGCCATTCGAGGATTTGTTACCTGCTGAGGCATGGAGTTACACAACAGTAACAATTGTGAGTAAGAACTGCCGATGCTGGAGTCTGAGATTATAAGGTGTGGAACTGGAGGTACACAACAGGCCAGGCAGCATCAGAGGAGCAGGAAAGCTGACGTTTCGGGTCTGGACCCTTCTTCAGAAATGGGGGAGGGGAAGGGACTCTGAAATAAATAGAGACAGGGGGAGGCAATGATAGAAGATGGATAGTGGAGCAGATAGGTGGAGAGAAAACGTTCCACTCCCGGACATCCCAGATGTCCTCGTTTTTCAATTTCCCCCACACAGTGGTCGAAAACACCCTCAGCCGCATCTCTTGCATTTCCTGCACCTCAGCCCTCATACCCCCTCCCCGCAATAACAGCAAAGACAGAATTTCCCTTGTCGTCACGTATCACCTCTTGAACTTCCGGATTCAACACATCATTCTCCACCACTTTCGCTACGTGCAATCTGACCCCACTACCAAGGATACATTTCCATCCCCACCCTTATCTGCTTTCCAGAGGGGCCGCTCTCTCCGTGACTCCCTCGTCCGCTCCACACTCCCCACGAGCCCCACCAGCCCCAACACCTTTCCCTGCAACCGCAGGAAGGGCTACACCTGCCCCTACACCTCCCCCACCAACACCTCCATCCCAGGCCCCAAGAAAACCTTCCACATTAAACAGATGTTCACCTGCACATCCGCTAATGTGGTATATTGTGTCCACTGTTCCCGATGTGGCCTCCTCTACATCCGCGAGACCAAGCGGAGGCTTGGAGACCGCTTTGTAGAACACCTGCACTCGGTTCATGACAAACAACAACACCTCCCAGTCGCAAACCACTTCAACTCCCCCTCCCACTCCTTGGATGACATGTCCATCCTGGGCCTCCACCAGTGCCACAACGATGCCACCTGAAAACTGGAGGAACAGCACCTCATATTCCACCCGGGAACCCTACAACCCAAGGGTCTCAATGTGGACTTTACATGCTTCAAAATCTCCGCACCCCCGACCTCATCCCAAGATCAGCCCACCCCCTCTCATCCCCGCCTCCTTGACCGGTTCGTCTTCCCTCCTACCTACCCATCCATCCCTCCTCACTGACCAACCCCCATCCCAACTCCCTACCTACACTCACCTTTACTGGTTTCATCCCCACCTCCTCGACCTGTCCGAATTCTCTCCACCCATCTGCTCCACTGTCCACCGTCTATCATCGCCTCCCCCTCTCTCTATTTATTTCAGAGCCCCCTTTCCCTCCCCCATTCTGAAGAAGAGTCCAGACCCAAAACGTCAGCTTTCCTGCTCCTCTGATGCTGCCTGGCCTGCTGTGTTCATCCAGCTCCACACCTTGTTTTCACAAACAATTGTGATATTCGTCTCAGCCCTCATTAATTTTATCTCTGTTTCTTCCATTGTCAGACCAGAGAGAGAGGAAATATCTTTCAATTGGTTATGTTGTATAAGGCAGTTGGCCTGAAAGGCGATAACTCAGAGGTTTTGGAATAGCTCTACCTACTGATATATAATTGACAGTTTCTTGGAGGTGCCAGTCAGTTTGTAGCCAGCCAGACAATGCAGCATATACCTAGTTATTATCTCTTTGGGAATAACAATGTCTCTTACCTAGTGATCCTGCAGTTAACTAGCTTTAAGCACTTGTTTGAAACCGGACCAAACACCCTCAAAATATTCAGAAGATAGCCTAGACCCTAATTTTTCTTATTTTAAAGGTAAATGTAACGTGTTGTGTTCCAGATGCATATCGATTAGTCAAACTGCCCATTTTAAAGCAAAACACATTTTATTCAACTGCTATAGTTAAAATACAACAAAAGAAAGAAGGAATTGGAATAACTTAACTCAACTGGAAAACTTGACAGAATAATAGATACAGCAAATGTCACTAATTAACTGTTTCAATATAGCAACATCCCATAAACACACCCTTGGCAAAAGGCAAATTCAGAAAACAGATTGTCTCGCATGCAACTCCAGCAGATGGTGCAGCGAAATCCCTCGTTTACATTCTAGGGGTGGACTTCGCAGCCTTTTGGCTAAGATCAAGTGTCAAGTTGCAAGTCATCAGAGCTATTGAGATCATCGCTGGATCAAAATCATGATTGGATGTCGGAGGATCATTGGTTGAGCTGACCTGCTATTGGTGGATCTTTACGCTGGCTTTGCCTAACACCAACTCAGGGAAAAGCCAAACTAGAGTTATGGTTTCAGCAAGCACCCACGCCTCAGGCCAGGGAGTCCAAAACACAGTCAGGGTGACTGAAGAAGGTGGAAGAAGGCACACTGGTCGATCGGACCTTTCTCGTGAAGAGGATTCTATTGGACTGCTGTGGGTTCCAGGCAGCAGGATTACCCCAGCGGAGGCTACTTCGAAATGACTTTCAGGAGTGTGAAGCAATGTGAGCTTACCAGGCTTATCAATGGAGTTATATTCAGTTCTGTGGGGCATGATTGACCAGGACCTGCTGGAGCTGTATGACAGTATCCTTCTGCCATGAGCTAATCCATGAGGAAAGATACCATCACCTTCATCTACAAGAGAAAGTGGGTGAGGGAAGAAATTAGAAATTGGCAGCCAATATCATTGCTGAATGCAGACTACAAAATCCTGTCTAAGTTTGTTGCCAACCAGGTCAGGTCTGCTCTGGGATCAGTGATCCACCCCAACTAAACCTGTGC
The DNA here is from genome assembly GCF_021869965.1 of Rhincodon typus. Classification (NCBI taxonomy): domain Eukaryota; kingdom Metazoa; phylum Chordata; class Chondrichthyes; order Orectolobiformes; family Rhincodontidae; genus Rhincodon; species Rhincodon typus. Next base: position 42,826,981 of record NC_063337.1, on the reverse strand, counting down.
TGTACCAGGCAGGATGATCTCTGACAGCTGTGCCCTTCCGGGATACAATTGCCCATGTGCAGGACAGGGTAGGGATGGGGTGGGGAGTGGAGGGAGTGTGGTGTGGGTGGAGTGGGGGGTGGATGCCTGCCTCATCAGCCTGGACCAGGAGAAGGCCTTTGACAGGATGTCACACACCAACATGTGGGATGTGTGCTCCAAAATGGGCTTTGGGCAAGGAATCTGGAATTGGATCTGACTGCTTTACACCGACATCGTTAGCGGAGTCTCATTCGATGGGTGGGAATCAGGAAGCTTCCCCATCAGCTCCGGAGTCAGGCAGGGCTGCCCTCCCTCTCCTGCCTTTTTTATGTGCTGTATAGAGCCCTTTGCTGAGTCCATCAGGAAGGATGCGAGCCTGAGAGGGGTGACTATTCCAGGCAGCGGAGGCCTGCAGGTCAAAGACTTCCTGTACATGGATGACGTCACCGTTTCCTGCTCAGATCCACTGTCAGTGCACAGACTCCTGAACATCTGCGACCAGTTCGAACTGGCCTTAGGAGCCAAGGTAAATCGAGGCAAGGGCTAAGCCATGTTCTTTGGGAACTGGGCTGACCGATCCTTCATGCCCTTCACCGTCAGGACAGATTACCTGAAGGTGCTGGGAATATGGTTCAGAGAGGCCAGGGTGTGCACAAAATCTTGGAAGGAGCGCATCACCAAAGTGAAGAATAAACTGGTCTTTTGGGAGCACCACTCCCTTCCACTGTGGGTAAAAACCTAGTCTTCAGATGTGAGGCACTCTCTTTGTTGTTGTATGTGGCACAAGCTTGGCCCATTCCCCAAAACTGTGCTGTTTCAGTCGCCCGAGACATCTTTCATTTCATTTGGAAGCCTAAGATAGACCAAGTCTGCAAGAACTCCATGTATAAAACTCTGGATAAGGAGGAGGGGAAGAACATACCCAATGTGCCCTCATCCTGAGCCACCTTTGTGTGTGGCTGTATCAAGATGTGCATAGACCCTCGGTAAGCAAATTCCAAGTGTTGCTGCGTACTGAGGTTCTACCTGACCCTAGTGTTGTGAAGGATGGGCCTCGCCTCACTGCCGCAGAATGCTCCAAGTAGTTGGTCCATTCCAAAAACACCTGTCCTTCATGGAGAAACCTTTGACCACCAGTCCATCAGGGAATGTCAACAACACAGTATTCCTGAGACCCTGAGGGAAATGAAGAGGGTGGTTCCTGCCGCATGGTTCCCTGTGCAGACTGTCAAAGTCATTTGGCAGAATGCCTCATCACCAGAACTTTCCAACAAGCACCAAGATATTGGGTGGTTGGCGGTGAGAAGGGCACTACCTGTAAGATCCTTCGTGTACATCCGGATGCTCTACACCACCGCGTGCTGCCCTTGAAGTGGTTTCGGTGGAGGGAGGGGAGTTGAGACTGTCACACTGCCTTTGCAATGGAAGTTTGGAGGCAGGTGCAGTGGGTTGTGTCGAGGCTTGTCCCGAGCAGCTCCGTGATGTGGGACTCTGTGCTCTATGGTCCGTTCCCCAGGACGCACACCGAAACAAGCATTACCTGCGCCTGGAGGACCATCATCTCAGTGAAAGACACCCTTTGGTCTGCCCGAAACTCGTTGGTCTTCCAGAGCAAGGAGTTGACCCTGACCAAATGTTGCAGAATGGCACATTGCAAGGTCCAGGACTACGTGCTGAGGAATACACTAAAGCTTGGGGCAGCTGTTGCCAAGGCACAGTGGGGAAAGACCATTGCCTGAGGCCTTCCTGCTAAAGTTAATTGTTTTTATTCATTCATGGGACGTGGGCATCGCTGGCTAGGCCAGCATTTATTACCTATCCCTAACTTCCCAGAGGGTCAAGCACGTTGCTGTAGGCTTGGAGTCACATGTAGGCCAGATCAGCAACTCCACCAACCTTCATGTCATCTGCAAACTTATTAATCAGACCACTTACATTTTCCTCCAGATCATTTATATATGTTACAAACAACAGAGGACCTAAGGCTGCCCCCTGTGGAATACTACTAGTTATCGGTCTCCATTCTGAAAAGCACTCTTCCACTGCTATCCTCTGTCTTCCATGAACAAGCCAGTTTTGTATCCATCTAGCCACTCCACCCTGAATCCCATGTGATTTTTGGTTTTATACTAATTTGCCATAGTGATATCAAATGCCTCACTAAAGTTCATATAAACTACATCCACGGCCCTTCACTCATCAATTATCTTTGTCATCTCTTCAAAAAATTTGATTAGGTTGGTGACACATGAAATTCCCTGTATAAACCCATGCTGCCTGTCACTAACTAGTCCATTTTCTTCCAAATGTGCATATATCCTATCCGTCAGTATCTTCTCCAAGAGCTTCCCTACCACGGACATCAGGCTCACCGACCTATAATTTGCTGGATTATCCCTACTTCCTTTCTTAAACAAGGAAACAACATTGGCTAATCTCCAGTCTTCTGAAACTTTGCCTCTAGTCAAAGAGAATGTGAAGATATCTGCTAATGCCGTAGATATTTCTTCTCTTGCCTCTCCAGAAACCTGAGATAGATCCCATCTGGTCCTGGGGACTTATTTACCTTAATGTAGTTTAGGATACCCAAAACTTCCTCTTTTAATATATTGACATTCTCTAGAGTAGTCACACACTTGTTCCCCACCTCAACATCTGTCATGTCGTTCTCCTTGGTGAATACCGATGCAAAGTACTCATTAACGATCTCTCCCACTTCGTGTGGCTCCACTCATAACTTCCCTCCTTTGTCTTTGAGTGGGCCTAGTCTTTCCCTTGCTACTCTCTTCCTTCTAATATATGCATAAAAAGCTTTGAGATTCTCCTTGACTTTGTTTGCTAAAGACATTTTATGGCCCATTTTAGCCTTCTTAATTCCGCATTTAAGTTCCTTCCTACTTTCTCTGTACTCCTCAAGGTTTTGTCAGTTTTTAGCTGCCTATACCTGCTGTATGCTTCCTTTTCCCTTTTGACTAAGCTTACAATTTCCCTTGTCACGCATGGTTCCTGAATCCTGCCATTCCTATCCTTCAGTTTTGCAGGGACATGCATGTCCTACACTTTAATTGACACGTCTTTATAAGCCTCCCACATGCCAGGCCTAGATTTGCACTCAAATAACTGTTCCCAATCCACATTCCCCAGTTCCTGTCTAATTTGGATGTAATTGGCCCTTGCCCAATTAAACACCCTTACAGAGGGCACTTTTGTCCTTGTCCATGATTGCTTGAAATCTTATGGAGTTATGGTCACTAAGCCCAAATGCTCTCCCTCTGAAACATCAATCACCTGTCCTATCTCATTCCCCAGTACCAAAACTAATATGGCCTCCTCTCTGGTTGGATTGTCAACATACTGCCTCAAAAAGCCCTGTTGGACACAGCTAACAAATTGGTCTCCATCCAAGACTCTGGCTCCAAGGGATTCCCAGTCAATAAGATGAAAGTTGAAGTCACCCACCATAACTACCCTGCTTTTTTTGCACCTTTCCAGTACCTGATTACATATCTGCTCTTCTGTCTCCCTTGGGCTGTTGGGAGGTCTATAGAAAACTCCCAACCTTGTGATTTCACCCTTCCCATTTCTGAGCTCCACCCATAATGCCTCGCTGCAAGATCCCTCCAATGTGTCCTCCCTCAACACAGCTGTGATGTGATCCCTAATCAGCAATGCAACTCCTCCACCCCTTTTGTTTCCCTTTCTGTCCCTTCTAAAACAGTGATATCCAGGAATGTTAAGTTGCCAGTCCTGTCCCTGCTTTAACCATGTCTCCGTAATGCTAATAACATAATTCCATGCAGTAATCCACGCTCTTAGTTCATCTGCCTTACCTGTTATACATCTTGCATTGAAGTAAATGCACTCCAGACATCCAGTCCCCCTTAGCCCTGAGATTTCCCTCTGCCTGCTCTTATTCTGCGCTATGCATGTCTCAGTCTCTCTTTTGTCCCCAGTCCTTGCATCTACTGGCCTGTTGTTCCCGTTCCCACCCCCCACCATACTAGTTTAAACCTATCTCATCTTTATGTGCTACATTACTACTGGTTACTCAAGTATGAGCCTGTTCTGCTGAAATTTGTGAGTGGCTAATCCTTCATTATTTAATACATGTAAGGCCCCATAAACTAGTATAAGAGGGTTTAGCGGCAACATATCTCCCCATATCTCTAACAGTGCACTGCACATAAATACATAGGGCAGGCATTTTTATTTCTTTGCATACGTTAGTTTTTCCCTCTGGACAGTGAGAAAAGGATTAGCTTGCTTTTTCTTTGTTAACGTGTTGGAATCACGATATGAACACTCCTTCATTGGCCATCAAATCCTGGACCATACTTATAGAATCATAGAATCCCTACAGTGTGGAAGCAGGCCTTTGACTTATTCAGTCCATAACAAACCTCCAAAGAGCATCCCACCCAGACACGCGCCCCCTACCCTATCCCTGTAACCATGCATTTCCCATGGCTAGTCCACCGAGCCTGCATATCCCTGGATACTATGTGTAATTCAGCATAGCCAATCCACCTAACCTATACATCTTTGGTCTGTGGGAGGAAACCGGAGCACCCAGAGGAAACCCAAGCAGACACGGGGAGAACAAACAAACTCCACATTAACAGTTAACTAAAACTGGAATCAAACATGAGTCCTGGTGCTGTGAGGCAGCAGTACTAACCACGGAGTCACTGTGCCACACTTGAACTAGGAATTTCTGACACAGCGGCAGGAATGCTACCCATTGAGTCACCAGACTGCAATATGGAAGGTGATGGATGGATTGTTTGCCAGAGCTCAGAATGATGTAACTTCTGTAATGGCAATAGCCAGTGAGCACTCATATTCACCTCTATAGCAGGCTTCCCATCATGACAGGGTGCAGTCAGTTGCACACAGACTGTAATCAGAGCACCACCATCAAAACTAAGAACGTTGATCAACTGTGAGGTACAGACCTTCCGTGCAAATCTCGGAGGTAAACACAAAATAAAGTCGTTCATATCTGAATTAAATTCCATCTGCCACTCCTCAGCCCAAGAGCCCATCTGATCAAGGTCCCATTGTATTCTGAGATAAACTTCTTCGCTGTCCACTACACCATCTGTTTTGGTGCCATCTGCAACCCTATTAACCATTCCTTCTGTATTCTGATATTGCCTTAATGGACCCGCATTTGAATTAGCCAATTGTTTCCTTTTTACGTACAGATAGCAACTCTGGACCATCAGCAGAAGCAGAATTGTATTCAACTACAAACTGCAACCTCATGGTTTGTCATACTCCACACTCTACCATTACCATCTAGTCAGGGAATCAACCCTAGTTTAATGAAAAGTGCATAAGGGCATGCCAGGAACTGCACCATGCATACCTAAAAATGGAGGTATCAACCTGATGAACTGCAACACAGAATTAGTTGATATTAAGCAGTATAGGCAGTATGTCATAGACTAAGCTCAGCAATCCCATAACCAAGATTAGATCGAAACTTTGCAATCTTGCAACATCCAGTCGTAAATGTTGGTGAACAATAGAACAGTTCACTGGAGGAGGATTCTCCACAAACATCCCTAACCTTAGTAACAGGAGGAGCCCAGCACATCAATGCAAAAGATAAGGCTGAAGCATTTTCAACCATCTTCAGCCAGAAAGGCCAAGTGGTTGATTCATCTTCAGCTCATTGCTTTCCATCCCCTCAGCCTCTGTAGCCAAAGAATCATTTCTGTCACCTCCAGGACTGCCAAACACATGTTCCATTCTCCTCTCTTGTCAGCATTCCACAGGGGCCATTCCCTCCAGGGCAGCCTGGTCTGCTTTTCTCCACAGCCCCATGGCACCTTTCATTGTAATCGCAGAACACTTGCCCATTTACCTCCTCACTATCCAAGGCCATGGGCACATCTTCCAGGTAAGGCAGTGATTTCCCTACACTTCATTCAATTTAGTCTACTGCATTCACTGCTCACAATGTGGTCTGCTGTACATCGAGGAGAGAAAGCACAGACTGAATGATCACTTTGGCAAACACCTACGCTTGGAGTTATAAGAATAATCTTGAGTTCCCAGTCCCCTGCCACTTCAACACACCACCATGTTGCCATGCCAATATTTTTCTCAGGCCTGCTGCAGAACTCTAGTGAGGTTCAGTGTAAGGTAGAGGAACTCATCTTCTGCCCTGGTATCTTATTCCCTTCAGGACACAATATTGAGTTTAATAATTTCAGAACATGATTCCCTTCCTCCACATTGGTCACTTTCTCCCTGCATTCTTAGGTCTTGTCCTGTATGGTTGCTCCAAGCACAACCAACCTGTTTTAAACTATTCACACTTCTCATTAGCACCCTACCTAATATTTATCTTTTTCTCAGATTGTCAACAGCTAACTCTTTGTTTACCTATCCATTTCTCTCTCTCTCTCTCTCTCTGTCTGTCTCTCTCTGGGCTCTGCATCCATGTACTCTATTCACTCCCCTGCCACCCCCCGCACCCTCCCAATCTCATTCTTGTCATCAGCATAAATACCAGCTATTATCAGTTCTGAAGAACAGTTTCTGGACTTGAAACATTCATTCTGGTTTTCTGTCAACACATGCTGCCAGACCTGTTGTATTTCTTCAGCACTGTCTGTTTTTCTTATATATCAGAGATATTTGTAGCTCTGAAATCAATTGTCTACAAGCCTCAAGTCTGTCCATTTCTAATTGACAGAGCTGCAGACTTATCTCCATAACATTTCCTCTACATCTATGAGTTGGAGGCCAACCTCCTTTGCATTTTGGGCTCTTTCTTCCTACAAGAGATGATAAA
>NC_063337.1:42785612-42820142 GCF_021869965.1 Rhincodon typus | reverse complement strand
AAGAGATGATAAAGCACACCTCTGAATGTGTGAGTGTCACATATTCACTCAATGGACACAATACTACAGGCAAGTAACATCACATTGCATAAGAATTGGACCAAATAACAATGGATTCTTGCTTAACAAATCTACTAGAGTTTTTTTTGAGAATATAACCAATAGACTAGATAAGAGAGAACCAGTGGATATGGTATATTTGGATAGGGTAGTATATTGGCATGGATTGAGAATTGGTTGACAGACAGGAAACAGAACGTGGGAATAAATTGATCTTTTTCTGGGTGGCAGGCACTGACTAGTGGGCTGCTGCAAGGATAAGTGCTCGGGCCCCAGTTATTCATGATATCTATAAATGACTGAATGAGGACACCAAATGTAACATTTCCAATGAATCTGAGCTGGAGGCAGCCACTGAAGAATGTGAAGTGGCTGTGGAAGAGTGTTCTGGCAAATACCAGGAGTTACAACAAGAGTAATGATAGTGAGCAAGAAAAAGATTAGAATGGAAATCCTGTTAGATGGAGGAACAAAACTTCTTTGGGGTGGGCATACCTCAAAGAGATGTGGCAGTGAATTAAACATGGAACAAAAAAAAACAAAGAACTGCAGATGCTAGAAACATGTACAGAAGCTGCTGAAAAATCTCAGCAGGTCTGGCAGTATCTGTGGAGAGAAAGCAATTAATGTTTTGAGTGTGGTGAAGCTTCAGACAGGTAAGGAAGGCAAATGGTATATTGGCCTTCATTATGAGAGGGTTTGAGCTCAGAGACTGTCTTATTGCAGTTATACACCACTTTGATGAGACCACACTTGGAGTATTGTATGCAGTTTTGTTGTCCATACCCAAGAAGGGGGAGTACAGCAAAAATTCTCTAAGTTGCGGCTAGGGACGTCCTCTTAGGTTTGACTGGACCTTTATTCACTAGAGTCTAGAAGGTTGAGAGCAGAACGGATTGAATCATTTGAAATTCTAACAGGGCTGGACAGATAGATGAAGGGAGGATGCTTTCCATTGTCGGGGAGTGTAGAATCATGGGTCACAGTTTCAGGATAGGGGATAGACCATTTAGGACTGAGACGACAGAAAGTTTCTTCAATCAAAGGGTTGTGAACCTGTGGACTTCTCTAACAGAGAATGTTGTGGGGGCCAAGTCACTCAATATATGGAAGAATGGGATTAATAATACCTTAGATATTCAAGGTATCTAGGGGTCTGGGGAAAAGCAGGAATATGACGTTGAGATAGAGGATTAGCCATGATAATAAATATTGCAAAACAGGTTTGAAGGGCCAAATGGCCTACTGCTGTTCCAAGTTTCCATGTTTGCTAGACATATGGACAGCTGAAGAATTTCTTAAGGTGAAAGTTGTGTATTGCTGCAATTTGAGTGGGTCTGAAGAGTCATGTGATGAAGTACACTTGTAAGGCAATGTGAACAGCAGACTGTAAAGGGTTTAAACTACAGGATGTGAGTGAATCACCGACTGTATTAACTTCCTTCAGCTGGTTATTTCAATAATTTGCTTTCTACAATACATCCAAACTAGGATGCAATACTGCTGCTTCTCACTGCTTTATCACCTCTAACGACAACATCTTGGCGCAATTCAAGGCTTCTTTACTACTTGCTTCTTTACTACTTGTTCCTGCACCTGACATTGCCTGGTAGTAATCATAAATCTGTATAATGCCCTTGTTCTCCATGCATCCATCATAAATACCTTCAAATTCCTCCAAATTCTCTCTCTTTATTACCTCTTTAAATAGAGCTAAGATCTCTGTATGTGAAGATACAATGTGCTCACTAAAGAAATTACGGGTTTGAAACACTAGAAGCCTAAAATTTATAAATGCCTCAATCAAACTGAAATTAGAAAATCCAGTACCCTCCAGTTCTCCCTGTAACCCTGCTCAGAAGTCAAAGTCTTGTCAATACCAGCACCCCAGTCACTGTTGTTGTATTGAAATATACAGCAGTCAATTTATGCACAACATGATTCAATGGACAACAACGAGATCATGGCCAAACCAGCTACCACCAAGAAGGGCAAGGGGAGTAAAATGCATGGGAACACCACTACTTGCAAATTCCCCTTCAAGCCATGCACCGTACTGATTTGGACATTACCATTTCTTTACTTTTGCTGAGTTCAAATTCTAAAGTTCCCTTCCTAACAGCACTGTGGGAATACCTATTCCCATGGACTGCTGTGGTTCAGGAAGGTAACTCATAGCCACCTCCTCCAAGGTAATTACAGATGGCTAGGCAATAAATAACCTAGCCAGTGGCATCCACATTATGTGAACAATATAAAACCGTTTTGGTGACTTTGATTGAGGAATGAACATTGGCAGATCCTCAGGAGAAATCCTCTTCACTTTTTAAATAATTTCAGGGGAGGTTTCAAGTCCAACTGAACAGACAAACAGGATTCTGGTCTAATGTGTTTTTGAAACAAGAACACTTCCAATAATGTTACACTCCTTCAGTATTTTGTTGAAGTGTCTCTCTCTGAAAAGTGCTCGAGTCCTCGTAAGTGCATGACATTCTGACTCAAAGGCACAAGTGCTACCATTGACACATCCTAACATTTGGGAAAACAGAGTTAGGAGTGTGTGGTTAATTTTATTGGCTGTGTGGATTACTGCACCTGAAATCCTGAAACGTGTTCCCAGTGAATGAAAATGCTTCGCAAGGAGCACAGATTCACTACAACTGTGTCTTGGTTTGCAACCTTGTGCGTTTCTAACGTTGAACGGGGCACTACTTTCACAGTGTGTTGAATATGTGCAGGTGAGGTCACTCTACCTTCAAATGGCTGCTGATGTTTGGTCATACTCTGGAGAAAAATGGCAAGGACTGAAGATGTTGAAATCTGTGACCCTCTGAAGCGCTGCTATAGAAATTCAGGCAGGAGTGTAGCAGAATGGGTACAATCGTGGTTGTCACCTGCACATTGTGAGTTCTAGCCTCCAACAGAAATCTCCATGAAATCTTGTTTACACTAAAAATTCATTCTCCAGAAACCTGTTTTCCCATGTCGTCGAGGAAGTGACATGAGGGGGCAGGGTTCCTGGAGCTGGAATTGTTAAGCACTAGCCTGGAACACAATAAACAGCCATTACTATGTGGAAGTTGGCAGATTGGTCTTCCAATTGAAAGAAATGAAGCCCAACTATGTATCTAGACCTATTCACCCGGAAGATTCATGCATTCTCCCTTTAAGCGGAAATATTTTGGAAGTTTTGGAAGTTGATGAGGCAAATATTACTAATTTGGGGAAAATACTTTCACATTTTCTGAAACTGAATTGAACTGGAATTCAAAAAGATATAAAATGCTGTCTTTAATGCGCATTTCGATTCAGGATTGGAATTGAGTGCTCTTTTCATTTGGTAGCCATGCATATTGCACACTGGGACATGAACGAAATTATATTTTGTAAGCCATATGAAAGACTCACACTACAATTTAACAAATCACAAGGAGCCAAATTTTAATTTTCTTTTCAATTTTCTTTTATTTGTTTGGCAGTCAGCTCAATAAAAAGGGGAATGTGTCCAAGTTTCCTTGCAGGTGAGCAGGAAGTCTGCCGTGGGCTCCCAGCAATTGAGTAAGTAGGGAATATTATCAAGTTAGAGGCTGTATATTGTCAGAGTTAGTAAAGGAATGTGTTACATTTCCCGTTGATCTTATGGGTATGAAAAATATTACATTTCCTGGTCGTTCAATGAGCAGGGAATAAGTTGAGCTTCTGAGCAGTTTAGTCGGCAAAGAGTTTTTTTTTAACATTTCCTGAGAGTCCATTCAGAATGTGTGTAGGCTCCCCATGGTCCAGGGAATGTGTTGGGTTTCCTGGTAGTTTAGCATGCAGAAAACCTGTTTGTATTGACTGCCAAGCTGGTGGATAGGGAATATTTCCTTCTCTTTTCTTCTGGCTGTCAAATGGATAGGAAATAAATCTGCTTTTGCTTGGTAGCCTTTGGGGAGGTTTCTTCCAACTTTTCTAACAGCCCAAAGAATAAGAGGTTGTGTCAACGTCTTCTGCTAGCATGCCCCTTGATGTGATAAAGAGCAATGGGAATTTCCTTAATATTATAAGTTTTCAAATTGAGATCAAATACAGATAATCTATAATTGGTCAGTCTAAACTGACTAGATAGAAGTTGCTACATTTTGAGGATTGTCTCATGACCGTTGGAAGCAAGTGCCACACACATGACCATAGACAGATTTAAATTGTACACATTCACTTACCAACTGTCGAACAGCATGGCTGAATTAGGAACCTGGGGAGTAAAACTCTTCCTGCTGATAATTTTCAAGGAAAATGTCAGATTGAGTACTAAATGAGAAATCCTGTTTATCACTCATACCTTTCCATTATAATCATATATACTGAAAGAAAATCTCCCTCAAGGTAAAATGTCAGTAATTAGCACCGATGCAATTACATAGAAATATTTAAAATGCAGAAGTATGAAGATAACTGATGGTGAAAATGAAGAATGAGAAATGTCATAGCCCAGGTATTTAAATTACTGAAGTTTCTGACTAACGTAGATGTAGCTCCTTAGCTCAGAAAATGACAGTGAGACTAAGTTGGATGAATATAAAATGGATGAGCTTCAAGCAAAATTAGAGATTAGAAAGAAGTCTACATTTTCACTTAATTACTCACAGAAATCAGGCAGATTTTCCTTCTTTAAAGGCTTTGGTTATTTGGCTCACTCAGGAGACTGATTGGTTCAGGGAAATCTATGAAGACCTGAATTGTGCACAGTGCAGGGAAACAAATAAGATTGATAAAGTAAGCAACTTTTTCTCATTCTCTATTGATAGTTTATTAAATCCCACAACCCCTCCAAATTCGTATTGACATGAAAACAATTGGCAGCCATGACATAAAATCACTGTAAAAAGATAAAATGGAGGATAAAATGCAGCTCAGATTCATTTTGAGCAAACTTTCAATTATGTTGAACAATCAATTATTCACGCAGCAAATCATTCAAACAAATAATAATATCACATATATAATGTGGCTAGATAATACTGCACAATATTCGTAATAAACCTTTAAGTAAATACACCACTTTAAAGGATTTAAGGGACGTGCTTATTGATTGAATGCATCGATGCCCTGTTGTGTAGCAAGATGTAGTGATGATGTTGGGAAAGAGTGTAATGTGAGAATTCTCCATTAGGCCCCCTATGTTTTTGGTCGATCAATGAAATTGAGAAGATAATTGACTCCACTGTTCTCAAATGACTACTCGCTCTTGATGATGTCATGCCTCTGTGGGGTAACAGACTGGAAATCAAGCCCCACTATTCCCAGAGTCCACACAAGAATATAAGATGTTATCAATGTCCTCAAAGTCTCTAATTGACTCGCCAATAGAACCAGGTTAACAAAAAAACATGGACCAGCTTTCTGTACTTAACAAGAACAATAACTTGTTGCAAATACACAAATTGTAACCACAGGTAAACACTTATGAACTATCAAATAACTCACCTGTTTAAAACTTGAACCCCTACTTTTAAACTCGTCTACACACACAAATAGACATGCAGGTACAGACAAACTAAGAAATTGTTATAGGACGAGGGAGTAAGGATTGGGCAGCAGTTCAATGGTCCCACTCTACAGGATTCACTGAGATGATCACTTTTCCTGCCAGGATTTTCTGCTCGTCAATCTCTTTCCTCTGTGTCCTTTTTACTTCTTTGCAGGAGACTTAGGCAATTAGTAAAATAACCACAAAGTCTCTTCCCTACTTTTTAAAGGCCGCAGCCTTTAAAATGTTATGATCTCATGTCCCCAGTTAAAAGGCCAGTGCAGCAATGGAATTTGGAGCAGTCAGGAGGTGCTTAGGATGGAATCACTAAGAGCAAGGTCAGCTCTTCTGTTCACTGACACTATTCTTGAATTACTGCCAATTGTTCAGGAACAGGAGATGCTTTTCATCATCAGTGGGAGCAAATAATCTACATCTCTTATCATGAGGTGTGGATGGAAGTGGCTGAGGAGATGAGCAGCAGGAGTATTGCACTCCACTGGTGATGTAGGGCAGGAAGTATAATAATGACCTGCTTAGGACCAAGGGATCCAACATACACCTGCAAATGACATCTTTTGCGATTGAACATCAGCTGCACACATATGGAATAATATTCTTTGTGATTGGTAAAACAAACCTTGGTTGAACTAGAGAGATAGTAGGAACTGCCGATGCTGGAGAATCTGAGACAACAAGGTGTAGAGCTGGATGAACACAGCAGGCCAAGCAGCATCAGAGGAGCAGGAAAGCTGACGTTTTGGGTCTAGACCCTTCTTCAGAACTAATTGTTTGAACTTGGTTGAACTAATTGTTCTCAGAATTGTGTAAATGATTGCAGCTTGTACTTCTGGGAATCTAGTCTGTAGAAAGGTGAATGGACACTCGGCCATTTTGCATATATTGATTATTAATAGATTTCTGATTACCTTTCGTTTTTCAGGGTTATGGGGATGGGCTGAGAAAAACACATTGAAGTGTTTGATCAACCAAGATTGTATTGGATGGTAGTGTAGGCTCAGTAGGCTGAAAGGCCTGCTCCTTTTCCGATGTTACTATAGCCTGGATAGAGTGGACACGGATAAGATGTTTCCACTGTTAAGAGACACTCGGACCCAAACACATAGGTTCAGGTTGAAGAGATGACCCTTTAGAACTGAAACGAGGAGGAATTTCTTGAACAAGAGGGTGATGAATCTATGGAAGTCATTGCCACAGAGGGCAGTGGAGGACAAGTTACTGAATGTATTCAAGACAGATATAGATAGGTTTTTGATTCTGTGGTGGGTTGGCTCACCGAGCTGGTACGTCGTTCCACAAATGTTTCATTAATCTGCTGGGTAATGTCATCAGTGCAGCCTCCAATGAAGCGCTGTTTTGTTTCCTGCCTGGTATTTAAACTCTGGGGTCCATTGGAATTGATAACCTCATTTCCGGTTTTTCTTCACAGTGGTGTGTATATAAGATTTAATTCTACGTGTTTATTGATGGTCTTCTTGGTGGAGACCCAAGACTCTGGAAATTCGTGTGCTTGTCTCTGTTTGGCCTGTCATAGAATCTTGCTGTTGTCCCAATTGAACTGGTGGTTCTCCTTATCCATGTGGATGGAGACAAGTGAGTACTGGCCATGTCTTTTTGTTGCTTGTTGGTGTTCATGTATTCTCGTGGCCTGTTTTCTTCCTGTCTGTCCCATGTAATGCTTGTCGCAGTCTTTGTATGGGATCTTGTATATCATGTTGGTTCTGTCCATAGTGGGTAAGGGGTCTTTGGTTTGAGTTAGCAGCTGGCGTAGGGTTGATGTAGGTTTGTGTGCCACTCTGATGCCCAATTGTCATAGGAGTCTTGTAGTCAGTTCAGATATGTTTTTGATGTATGGTAACATGATGAGTGTGTCGGGGGTACTGTATCTTCCTGTTATTGTTTGTGTGATAGGCATCGATGGACCCAGCTGTTCGGGTATCTGTTGTCGTTAAATATTTGGTAGAGGTATTCTTCTTTGTTTTGGCGTAGTTCCAGGTTGCTGCAGTACGTTGTCGCCTGTTTAATTAGTGTTTTTACGCAACTCGGTTTGTGGGTGTTGGCGTGGTTCCTGTTAAAATTCAGGACTTGATCCGTGTGTGTGGCTTTTCTGTGTACCTTTGTCAGAAATTCCCCGTTGACCCTGAGTTCTACCATAACGTCCAGGAATGGGAGCTGTCGTTCTTTTCTTCTTCCCTGGTGAATTAGATGGCGGTGAGAGTGTTGTTTATCTCAACTGGTGTGTCTCATCTAGTTTAGTCCATTTGATGATGACGAAAGTGTCGTCTACATATCTGATCCACAGTTTAGGTTGGACCTGCAGAAGAGCCATGCTTTCAAGTCTCTGCATCACCGCTTCTGCTATTAGTCCAGAGATGGGTGACCCCGTGGGTGTTCCATTGTCTTTGAGGGAATAGAGGAACTCCTGGGATGTGTGGATTGAGTGGGGTGACTTGCCGATGAAATGCTTTAGTCTTCTTTGTAACTCCTTGCCTAACCTGTGTGTTGGTGTGCCCAAGAGGGAGGCTATGGGTCTGAAGGGTACTTCCGGTTTGGGTACTTTTGGGAGGCCATAGAATCAGAGGGTGTTTGTTCCTTCAACTAGCAACAAAAAGACATGGCCAGTACTCACTTGTCTCCATTCACATGGATAAGGAGAACCACCAGTTCAATTGGGGCATCATCAAGATCCTATGACAGGCCAAACAGAGACAAGCACAGGAATTTCTAGAGGCTTGGGTCTCCACCAAGAAGGCCATCAATAAATACTTAGAATTAGGCCCTATATATACACCACTGCAAAGAAAAACTGGAAGTGAGGTAACCAACTCCAACAGACCCCAGAGTTTAAATTCCAGGTGGGAAAACACAACAGCACTTCATTGGAGGCTGCAACGATGATATTACTAAGTAGGGTAATAAATTGTCTGCAAACTAACGAACCAGCTCGGCGAGTGAACCAATCACAGTATCCACAACCTGAGCTACAAATCTACTCGAGAACTTTAGGTTTTTCATTATTAATCAGATCAACGGTTATGCAGAGAAGGCAGGAGATTGGTTTAAGAAACATTGTAGTCATGATCAAATGGCGGAAAGAATGATGGGTCGAACAGCTAATTCTGCTCCTGTGTCCTATGGTCTTATGTTTCCTATACGAATGTTTCAGGAATTTTGAGAATAATTCCGTAGAACAAAGAAAGTTTTTGTGACAAGCATCATACATTTACACTAAAAGAAGCCTGAGAGAAGAAATGTTGAGGCCAGTCATAACTTTTCTAGCAATTGGTAATGTATGGTCAGCAGATCTAGCAGAGATCAGTTTTTCTGGACTGTTATCACTGCTAAGGTGGCAAGGCTCTCTTTCTGAAATGCCAAGAAAGCTGAACCTCTATTTCTAAGTGTTCTCATGTGGGAAGTACCACCTAAAACCTCAGGGCCCTACTTGCTTTCTTCATTGTAGTTCTCTGCTTTGTTCTGTATTGCTTTCCAGTGCACCTCTCTACTGGTCCAAATAAAGCACAAAGGTTCTGCTCTGGCTGTTGGTTTATGTTCTTGACATGTGTCCTCTTGAAAACCTTCATGGCATTTTCCCACCTAAACACTCTAACATCTGCCCAACCCCACAATTCTACTGGCTTCCATGGAAAGGCTCAAATTTCTCAAAACTCTGCATGTAGACAAGGGTTCCCTGGAAAACCTTTAATAAAGCAGATGTAAGCACTATTTCTTTATCGAGATTGGGGAATTTTCTTTTGGAAAATTACGAGGAAGCATAGCTGAAAACTGTCTCCTTTTCACTGGCAAGTTTCCAATTTCCAGAAAGACTTTCCTTGAAGTGTTGAATTCAAGTACCTCTATATTCCAAATCACGTTATCGCCACATGTTCATAATGGTAATGACTATGGTAAGTCCTGACCTGCCTTTACTAATGACTGTGCTATCACCAGTCAACAGGTTACTTGTACATAGTCAAACCAGTCAACATAGTCCGTAGTACCTGGAGAGTCAGTGAGGTTTATGAGCCCAGGTTGAAGTTGTGTTTCAACTTTCCGTGCATTGAAAACATCTAAAGCAAGAAATGAGAAAATGAATTGATATTTAACATTCAAGCTTATCAATAAAGGGAGCTGCAGAAAAGTAAATTTTGAAATATGGACGTTTTCCTTAGTTTCCCATTTATAGAGAAGTACAAAAGCAACATGTAAGATCAGGCTTATTAAATTATGAGCATCCACAAGCTGCTGATTATAAGGAAACTATTTCAAGCCTACAGAATATTTCAGCTTTGCATGCACCACCATTACAATTATAGCCCAGCAAATCACTGTAATGGATCAATCATACAAATTAATTTGGATTGTCATGCAGTTTGTTGTGTCTTTCTTCAGAAGTTGCTGTGAAGGTTGTTGCTAAAAGGGATATCACACACAAGGATGCTATCATCCCAGATATTGTCCTCAGGACTGAAACTAGGGTGAAGGGGTTGCGGTGGGGAGCTTTGGCTACGGTATCAGTGCCCCAAACTCACATGGAGACAGGAGGGTGCCAGGAGGCACCCAGACAAAGTAGGAGTGATGCACCGGTCCCTCAGCAGTGTTCACCCAGGAGACTGCAGAAGATGCTGGGGTCTCCAACTCCGCTGTGCCTGCCTCACACCGATCTTTGGAATTTCAAGCCAGAAAACATGATTTTGCCTGGGGTAAGAAGACCTTCAGCATGTCCAGTCCATCGAGACAAAAGCACCGCCCAGTGTTGCCTTACCAAAGCTTCAAGGAAACAGGTTCAATGCTGGAGAATGCTGCTTCCACCCCATTCACACAACGGGAGAGCTTGGGGAGGGGTAGCACAGGGAGAGAAGTAGAAAGATTCTGTGTGTGCAGAAGGGGCCCACAGCTGGAACCAGTGTACATAGTTTAAGGCTGTGATAAAGATTTGTTTCACACCATTTCCATGGCTGTCTGTGTCTCTGCAAGGGGCCTAGATGCTTCATTGTGCCCTGTGGCATCACTCCTTTGTCACTAAGAATGTTCTAAAGTGGGGGGTATACACTGAGCACCAGTGATATTATGTGGGAGCAGGGTTATCCATGCAGGTATGTGGTTTTGGCTTACTCCAATACCACAGCGCATCCCCACCTTTCAACACCACCATCTGTTCAGCAGGCTGTGTGTGCAGGAGCGTCATCTCAGACAGTTCCCCAGCAGCTACAGTGGAAGGTGTACCGTACAGTGAAGATCAATGCTACACGATGGCCACAGGCCACCTGCCTGTGCCATCAACATTGTGTGTTCACTGCCCATGTACATTTCCTGTGAACACCCAGTGAAAAGTTGTAGAAGCAGTCCCTGCCCTCACACCTCGGCCCACCTACCCCTCTCACTGCGAGTGCCCGCTGGAAATGACAAACGATGGAAGCGATTTGTAAATGGTCCTCTGCCACGGGCTTTCAGCCCCAGGGGTAACATGTTACTGGGATATAGAAACAGGGGAGCAGGAGTAGGCCATTCAGCCCTCCAAGCCTGCTCTGCCATTTCTTCTGATCATGGCTGACCATCCAACTCAATAGCCTGTTTGTACTTTTCCCCATATCCTTTGACCCCTTTAGTCCCAAGTGCTATATCCAACTCTTTCTTGAAATCATACAATGTTTTGGCTTTGACTGCTGTCTGTGGTCACAAATTCCAAAGACTCACCACCCTCTGGGTAAAGAAATTTCTCCTTCTCTCACTCCTAAATGTATTTACCTCCTATCCTGAGACTATTACCCCAATTTCTTGATTCTGCCGCCATTGGGAACATCCTACCTGCATATACTTTATCCAGTCCTGTCAGAATTTTATAGGTTTCTGTGAGATCTCCCTTCATTCTTCTAAACCCCAGTGAATATAATCCTAACCAATTCAACCTCTCCTTATATGACAGCTCCCCCCAACCCAGGAATCAGTCTGGTAAATTTTTGCTGCACTCTCTCTATAGCAGGAACGTCCTTCCTCCAAACTGCACACAATATGATGTGGTGTCACCAAAGACCTGTGCCATTGCAGCAGGACATCCCAGCTCTTGTACTTCTTGCTCTGAAGACCAACATGCCATTTGTCTTCTTTACCGCCTGCTGCACCTGCCCTCAGCAACTGGTGAACAAGGACACACAGGTCTCGTTGCACGTTCCTCTCACTCTCAATTTAGAGCTGTTAAGATAATAATCTACCTTCCTGTTTCTGCTACCAAAGCGATAACCTCATGTTTATCCACATTATACTTCATCTGCCCGACATTTGCCTGCTCATTCAGCTTGTCCAAATCACACTGCAACATCTCTGCGTCGTCCTCACAGCTCTCCGACCCTCCTAACTTTGTGTGACCTGCAAATTTGGAGATATTACATTTATTTCCCTCATTTAAATTATGAATATATAATGTCAATTGTTGGGGTCTTAGCACTGATCCCTGTGGTACTCCACTTGTCACTGCCTGCCATTCAGAAAAAGACCTGTTTACCCCACTCTCTGCTTTTTATCTGCCAACCAGTTTTCGCATCTATCTCAATACACTTCCCCACTCCGAAGTCGCTAATCTCTCATGTAGACTTTATTGAAAGCCGTCAGAAAGTTCAAATAAATCCCAACCACTGGATCCCCCTCATCAACACTACAAATGACATCCTCAAAGAATCTCAGTAGATTTGTCAAGCATAATTTCAGGTGCAGTGATCCACAAAGCCAATAAAATTAACCACACACTTCCAACTCTGCTTTTCCAAATGTCAGCGTATTTCAGTGGTAGCACTTGTACCTTTGAGTCAGAATGTTAAGCACTTACGAGGACTCGAGCATGTTTCAGAGACAGACATTCCCATCCCCTGTGAGTAGTTTTTTTGTCAACAGGCTATAAAATGTAATAAATAAAGTCGCCATAATCCTAGGGGACAATATTTCTCATTACAGAGAGAGATGACTGATGGAGAGTTTAACCTGAGGATCAGCACACCTCAGGCAAAGGAGTGAGACCAAGGAGGGAGTCCATTTAAATCCAAACCTACATGCTCAGCCATGTTAAATTGGCTACTTTTGATGCTGCAATAGGAAATGTTATATATCAAGCCCCTGACTTGGTACGTTAACTAGAAAATATTTAAGTGTGGATATCATCTAAGACATAGACATTAAGAATAATTTAAGTCAATTTTTGTGTCTCTTCTTAGGTGAGGCCACAGAATTAAAGATTATTTGTCTTCCACTATAGCTCATTGAGTTCTGAGATGGTTGATAAATCCAATGCATTATCTGCAGACTCTGCTATATGCAGGGAAGGTAGTACTTGTAGAATTTGGTAGATGAATTATTGGAAGGCTTGTGTGCTCCCTCTATTACCTCAACTTCACCTCCGTGTATTCCCGAAAAAGTCTCCCAATGTTCTCAGTGGCACCCGAGTGAAGACTTCTCTGTTTTGCTTTGTCTCAAACCAAAACTTTCACGAGGCAGTGGGATGTTTGACTTCTTCAAGGATGCCTTGTAGATACCTTTTAGAGTATTTCTGCTGTCCTCCTGGGAGTCTCCTACTGTGACCAAGTTTTAAATAGAACTGATGTTTCAGGAATTTGGTGTCAAGCATAAAAATGGCAATACCAGTCCAGCAAATTTGGTTTTGAGAGATTAGTGCCTCAGTGTTAGGCATGTTGGTTTGGAAGACGATGCTGCTTGTGAACAAAGTTCTGAAGAAGAGTTTTGGTATGGAGGGACTGTCATATGAGAAGACAATGAGTAGGCTGAGCCTGTACTCATTGGAGTTTAGGAAAATGAGAGGCGACCTTATTGAAACATATAATATTCTTAGGGGACTTGTCAGGGTAGATGCTGAGCGATTGTGTCCCCTCGTGGAAGAGTCTCAGACCAGAGGGGATAATCTCAGAGTAAGGGCCTTACCTATTTAAGACTGAAACGAGGAAGAATTTCTTTCTCAGAAGGTAGTGAATCAAGGACTTCTTTACTGCAGAGGGCTGTTGAGGCTGAGTCATTGAGCATATTCAAGGCTGACGTAGACAGATTTTTAATCATTAGTAGAAACAAGGGTCATGAAGAAAAGGTAGGAAAGTGGAATTGAGGATTATTACATCAGCGATAATCTCATTGAATGCAGAGCAACATCGATGGGCTGAATGGTCTTCTGCTCCTATGCCTTATGGTCTTACGTCTCACGACATTAATTCTCTTTCTCTATTCACAGATGCTGCTTGATCTGTTGAGTTTTTCCAACATATCTTGCTTTTCTTGCTGCTTTTGAACTGCTTTGCTCACCACCAGGTTTGGAGGATCTTGTGAAGGCACACTTAGTAGTATTTTTTCAGTACTTTGAAGTGCCTGCTGTGATTGTCTGAGTCTCTGGAGTAAGTAAGAGTGCAGGGATCACTCCTGCCGAGTTATCAATGATCTTAGTATCACTTTGGGATTTTGGTCCTCAAATACTGTTTTACTCAGTTGACCCCAGACTGAGCTGGCACCTTCGACATGAAGAAGAATTTTATCCTTTCGTCTGCTTTCGTTGAGAGAAGGTTCTGAAGATGTGAAAAATAGTCCTATGTTTCCAAGGATCTTGTCATTGCTCTTAATCAGCAGGGGGCAGTGTTGAGCCATCAGAGCTGATTGACAGAGTAGCACGTTTTCTGGATGTTTAGTGATGGGACCATTTTCCCGCCTGCTTTGCACTAGGAGTTGACAATGACCTGGAGATCAGCTTCTGACTGAGTTCAAACACAAACATCACCTGAAAACTGAAGTTCAATGATGAATATTGGAGTGATTTCGGTTTTGGACTGAAGGAAGTAAAGTGTGAATGTTTCCTGTCATACAAATGATTTCCACATTTGCAAGTAATTTGCTGGAGGTGAGATGTAGTAAGGTAAAGTTAAATCATCAAAGTTTTACCAAGCCATTAGAGAGGGACAGCTGGTGGTTGTTTAAGCTGAGCGTCACCATGCCTTAGTTGAGGGGAGAGGTTCACGGTAACCTCCCCCAGCCCAGGATTGAACCCACACTGATGGCGTCACTCTGTATTGCAAATCAGCCAATGAAGTAACTGACACCCCCTGTTGTATGATGCAGTACTGCTGTGAGGAAGATGGGGAAGAGGATTAGTTTCAAGACACAGCTTTGAGTTATCCCAATTTTCAATGAGATAAGCTCTATGATAACTCCAAGGATGATGATCATGGTTTGTGTGTCAACGTAGAATAAGTGATGTGACAAAGTTCTAAGGACTGCCAAATTTGAGGAGGGTACCCATAGGGCTGTATAATGATCATAATCAAAGGTTTTCATGAGTTCGGTAATAGGTCATATGCAGTGAATTCCTATTCCTTGCATTTTTCTTAGATTTGTTATTCAGTGAAACTAATGTCTGTATTGCCTCTCGATAGATGGAAGCCACAATGTGACTCTAGAAGGAGCTCTTCAAGCCACTAAGAAGAGGCAATTGAGGATCCTTGCATTGATCTCCTCTGTAGGCATTGAAATTGAGCTTGTTCCCCTTCTGAATACAGTTATTTCCTGAGATACTTTAATGTGAACTTCTCCTCCCAGATGAGGGATATGAGATTGTGCAGCTGTGTCAGGAGTGTCTCTCTACCATGTTTCAGAGTTTTGGCAGGGAATACATCTGTTGTGGAGATTTTGTTCTTTTTAAACTGTTAAAGAGCTTTTACAAATTCACTGGAGCTGACTCTGAGCCAGGATATTGAAGAATGAAATCGAGGGTGTTCAAATCAAACACAGAAACTTCGTAAAGGAATTAAATGTTAAAACAAAACGATCTGTCCAGTGAGCATTGATGGCCTTTTTTGTCCTGAATGGGGATTCAACCATACTCAGACCTCAGAGGAGTGGGTCATAGATGGCCTGGGCTGCACTGAGGAAACCACACATGCTATAGGTGACTGCAAATTGTTGGATCTCTCACATACATACTGTCCACCATTTATTCCCTATATCCTGGGCTTTATGCTATACCACTGCCTTCAGAAACAGGGAGAACTATTGCTTTACTCTTGGAGATCTAGTGAAGTTTGCAGTTTGTGCAAAGGTTGTGCTTATCCTCGATTAATTCCTATACAGCTTGGTCACTTTTAGGAATGGAAGACGTAGGAGCACAATAAAATTATTCAGACCTTCACCCATTTCCTATCCTTTCCCTCACTCAACAACTTCTCCTCCAACCCCATCCACAAAAGCTCTTGACTCCCTTATAAGGTCATAGAGTCTTACAGCACAGTAACAGACCCTTTGGACCAACCAGGCCATGCTAACATAATACCAAACTGAACTAATCCCATCTGCCTGCTCCTGGCCCATATCCATCTAAACTTTTCCTATTCAAGTACTCATCCAAAGGTCTTTTAAATATTGTAATTGTACCCGCACCCACCACTTCCTTAGGAAGCTCATGCCATATGCAAACCACTCTTAGTGTAAAAGATTTGCTCCTCATGCCTTTTTAAATCTTTTTCCTGTCACCTTAAAATGTGCCCCTAGTCTTGAAATTCCCCCTCCAAGGGAAAAGGCAACAGCCATTAACTATGTCTATACCTCTCATGATTTTATAAACCTCTATAATGTCCCCTCTCAACCTTCTATGCTCCAGTGAAAAAAATCAGCCTATCCAGCTTTTCTTTATAACTCAAACCTTCCATACCCAGCAACATCCTGGCAAGTCTCTTCTGAACCCTTTTCAGCTTAATAATATCTTTCCTAAAACTAGATACTGAAAATCTCTCTAACTCTGCCTTGAATAAATTCAATGACAGGGCCTCCACTCGTCTCTGAAGAAGGGAACACCACAGATTAACAATCCTCCAAGAGGAAGAAATTCTCTTTATTTCCTTCTTTAAAGGGAGAACTCTTAAGCTGTCACATTAATCCTGGTCTCCCTACAAGAAGAAGCATCCTCCCAGTTTCTACACTCAAGTCCCCCCAGGATCTCTTACATTACAGTGAGATCATCTCTCATTCTAAACTCCAATGTGTACAGTCCAACCTGTCAAACGTTTCCTCATAAAATAGCCTCCTTACCCCAGGAATGAGTCAAGTGAGACTTCTATGACTCCTTCTAACACAAGTAAATCATTTTTAGAGTAAGATTGGGGCCGGTCAAGGACAGTAGTGGGAAGTTGCGCGTGGAGTCTGAAGAGATAGGAGAGGTGCTAAATGAATATTTTTCGTCAGTATTCACACAGGAAAAAGACAATGTAGTCGAGGAGAATACTGAGATACAGTCTATTAGACTAGACAGGATTAAGGTTCATAAGGAGGAGGTGTTAGCAATTCTGGAAGGTGTGAAAATAGATAAGTCCCCTGGGCCGGATGGGATTTATCCTAGGATTCTCTGGGAAGCTAGAGAGGAGATTGCAGAGCCTTTGGCTTTGATCTTTATGTCGTCATTGTCTTCAGGAATAGTGCCAGAAGATTGGAGACTAGCAAATGTTGTCCCCTTGTTCAAGAAGGGGAGTAGAGACAACCCTGGTAATTATAGACCAGTGAGCCTTACTTCGGTTGTGGGTAAAGTGTTGGAAAGGATTATAAGAGATAGGATTTATAATCATCTAGAAAGGAATAATTTGATTAGGGATAGTCAACACGGTTTTGTGAAAGGTAGGTCGTGCCTCACAAACCTTATTGAGTTCTTTGAGAAGGTGACCAAACAGGTGGATGAGGGTAAAGCGGTTGATGTGGTGTATATGGATTTCAGTAAAGCGTTTGATAAGGTTCCCCATGGTAGGCTATTGCAGAAAATACGGAGGCATGGGATTGAGGGTGATTTAGCGGTTTGGATCAGAAATTGGCTAGCTGTAAGAAGGCAGAGGGTGGTCGTTGATGGGAAATGTTCATCCTGGAGTTCAGTTACTAGTGGTGTACCTCAAGGATCTGTTTTGGGGCCACTGCTGTTTGTCATTTTTATAAATGACCTGGATGAGGGCGTAGAAGGATGGGTTAGTAAATTTGCGGATGACACCAAAGTTGGTGGAGTTGTGGATAGTTGTGGAAGGATGTTACAGGTTACAGAGGGACATAGATAAGCTGCAGAGCTGGGCTGAGAGGTGGCAAATGGAGTTTAATGCGGAAAAGTGTGAGGTGATTCACTTTGGAAGGAGTAACAGGAATACAGAGTACTGGGCTAATGGTAAGATTCTTGGTAGTGTGGATGAGCAGAAAGATCTCGGTGTCCATGTGCATAGATCACTGAAAGTTGCCACCCAGGTTGATAGCGTTGTTAAGAAGGCGTACAGTATGTTAGGTTTTATTGGTAGAGGGATTGAGTTTCGGAGACATGAGGTCATGTTGCAGCTGTACAAAACTCTGGTGCGGCCGCACTTGGAGTATTGCGTACAGTTCTGGTCGCCGCATTATAGGAAGGATGTGGAAGCATTGGAAAGGGTGCGGAGGAGATTTACCAGGATGTTGCCTGGTATGGAGGGAAGGTCTTATGAGGAAAGGCTGAGGGTCTTGAGGCTGTTTTCGTTAGAGAGAAGAAGGTTAAGAGGTGACTTGATAGAGACATACAAGATGATCAGAGGATTAGATAGAGTGGACAGTGGGAGCCTTTTTCCTCGGATGGTGATGGCTAGCACGAGGGGACATAGCTTTAAATTGAGGGGTGATAGATATAAGACAGATGTCAGAGGTAGGTTCTTTACTCAGAGAGTAGTAAGGGCGTGGAATGCCCTGCCTGCAAAAATAGTAGACTTGCCAACTTTAAGGGCATTTAAATGGTCATTGGATAAACATATGGATGATAATGGAATAGTTTAGGTTAGATGGGCTTCAGATTGGTTTCACAGGTCGGCGCAACATTGAGGGCCGAAGGGCCTGTACTGCACTGTAATGTTCTATGTTCTATGTTCTATTTTTCAACTAATCAAATCAAAATTGTACACTGTATTCCAGACGTTGTCTCAACTAAACATGACACAGCTCAATAAAGCTTCACTATTTTTATATTTCATTTCCCTTGTGATACACTCGTCATTCCATTTGCCTTGCTAATAACTTCCTATACCTGCATAATAAATCCATGATTCACATGACACCATACCCTTCTGTACTTTAGGGTTTTGCAATGTATTATCGAAATAAAATAATGCTTTTCTAAACTTGTTGCTTAGTAGACAAGTTCATATTTTCCCACATGATACTCCACTGGCCAAATGTTTGCCCATTCACTCAACCCATTTATACCTCTTTGCAAACCCAATAACACCAGACAAATCAGTCACAATATTTCCTGGCAGAGTGACCCAACATCTCTTTGCACGTGCTTGCAAAACATAAACATTAAGCAACAATTTAATTCAATTTTTATGTGATCTATAAAGAAACAGGTCAGCCAACTACTCAGCAATTTTTTTCATGTAAGTGGCTAACAGCAAGGAAAGCTGTTTTGTTGTTTTCATAAACTTAAGTGGAGAAATTTATGAATTAAACAGAAAAAAAATTAACTGCATAATGAAGTTGCCTTGTCTTTGTAATCACATATCTTGTTACAATGATGGGTCAGAATCCCAAAATAGTACAGCGATTTATTTGCAAAATGCTTAATTTGAAAGAGAGCAACTACAGAGACAAAATGTAAATCAACAGGGTGCCAGGACAAAGAGAGAAAAAGAGAGAAACCAATGGATCGAAAGACCTAAGATGTCAAAGAAACTTCAAATGGGCTGGACTGTGATCTTTTATAATGACAAAGAACCTGCTACACCCGCCAGGTCATGGGAAAATTCTGATCTGCAATAAAACCTGTACCTATGAATCGCATGGTTGGTTTTGAGGAACAATTCATAGACTCATATAGCACAAAAAAAGACCCTTTGATCCAACTCCTCTACACCAACCAGATATCCTAATCTGACCTAGTCCCATTTGCCAGAATTTGGCCCATATCCCTCTAAAGCCTTTCTATTCACGTACCTATCAGTTGTCTTTTCAATGTTGTAATTGTACCACTACCTCCTCTGGCAGGTCATTCCATACATGCACCAACCTCTGTGTGAAAAAGTTACCCCTTAGGTCCTTTTAGATTTTTTTCCCCTCTCACCTTAAACTGGATTTGGACACCCCCACCCTAAGAAAAAGGCCTCCGCTGTTCATCTTATCCATGTCTGTCATGATTTTATAAACCTCTATAAAGGTCACCCCTCAGCCTCAGATGCTCCTGGGGAAAAGGCCCCAGCTTATTCAGGCTCTCCCTATAACTCAAACCCTCCAGTGCCAGCAACATCCTTGTAAATCTTTTCTGTACCCTCTCAAGTTTAACAAAGATCTTCCTACAGTTGGGCAACTAGAATTGTACGCAGTACTATAGAAGTGGTCTCACCAATGTCCTGCACAGCTGCAAAATGATGTCCCAACACCTATCCTCAATGTTCTGACCAATGAAGGCAAGTGAAACAAGCGCTTTCTTAACTGCCCTGTCCACCTGCAACTCCACTTTCAAGGAACTATGCACCCGCACCCCTAGGTCTCTACTCCCCAGGACCCTATCATTAACTGTAAAAGTCCTGCCCTGATTTGCCTTACCAAAATGCAACATCTCACATTTATCTAAATTAAATTCCATCTGCCATTCCTCAGCTCGTTAGTCCATAAGGTCCAGTCATACACTGAGATAATCTTCTTCACTGTCTGCCACACCACCTATTTTGATGTCATCTGCAAACTTGGTAAACATCCCTCCCATATTCACATCCAAATCATTCATATAAATGATGAAAAGCAGTGGACCCAACACTGATCCATATGGTGCACCAATGGGCACAGGCCTGCAGTCTGAAAAGCAACCCTCCACCACCACCCTCTGTCTCCTACCTTCAAACCTATTTTGTATTCCAATTGGCTATCTCCCCCTGAATCCCATGTGATCTAACCTTACCAATCAGGTCTCAGTAGATGGTGTGTGGGACCTTTGCCAAAACAAAAGATGGCTACAGGTATATTCTTATTCTGAACATGGCTAGCCATTTCCCAGAGGCTGTTCTCCTGACCACCATATCCACCGAAACTGTGGTGAGAGAGTTGAACCAATTCTTCACGTGGTAAAGTCTGCCTATGGAAATCCAGAGGGAGCAGGGCTAAAATTCACATCCAAAATATTCTAGGAAGTTGTGGATAACCGGGGTGTGACCCAGCGGAAGTCTTCAATGTCTTGCCCACAATCACAGGGACGGTGGAACAATGCCATTAAGCTCTAAAATCAATGATCTGCCATGTCATTGACAAAGTGCAAGATCTTCAATTCATTACCAGGGATTAAACCAATGAGTCCACTTGGTTTACTCTTTTGCATCAGTTCATGGACACCAGGTGAGAGAGCTTCTGAAAAGTCTATAGAACAGAAGGAGGAAATCACTCCCTTGGACTAAGGAGTAGAGTTGTGAGAGTGACTCTCAGGAGCCTGTGAAATAGCCTAGGAACACTTGAAAATCTCCCAAACAGCAGATACAAAGCAGAAAAATATGCCAGCACCTGAATGTTTCAGCAGGAGACTGTGTTACTGCTCCTACTAGCACCAGGTAAACACTTTAAACACCTAGTTCAGTGATCCACATAGAGTAACAAAAGAAGCTCATGGAAGTGAGCTATCTGATTGAGACCCCAGATTGGGGGTGAAAGAAAAAGCAAACGTTGTGTCATATCAACATGATAAAGCACTACCACCACTGAAAAGGAGACTGGCAAGTAATGGTCTGTCCCAATGACACCAACCTTAAAGAGAATGATAGCAGAGGGGATGAATTAGAGGGAGATCTGGGTGAGGCCCACATTGAACCCCTTACTATCTGGCCAACCAGTGTAGAAATATTAGCAAACATAGAGTCCTTATTCACCCAGCTGGCTGCAGAACAGTCAGGAAACTTAATGAGGTTGTTCACCACATTCAAGGGCTTGTGTAGAGACAAGTTAGGCTGCACCATCCTGTCTCTACAAGATATGGTTGTAGCAGACACCCTCGTCCCACCATGAGGCAACATCCCTCTCTGCTAGGCCCAGAAAAGCTTTCCAAGATTCAACAGCGGACTAATTTAATGCTGGAGTGCCAACTAATAGAGCCAAATAGTATTTTGTGTTTTTATACTTTTGAAGTAGATTCAAGGGCATGGGTTTAAAGGTAATTTCAACTCTGCTGCAATGAATATAAACCCAAGTAACTTAAAGGAATGCATTTTTTTTCCATTTTGTACCTTCAGATTCAATCATATAAGGTGTGTTTTCAATATGTTGCTCGATGTTGCAGCAGTTCGGATAATCAGAGCTACTTAGGATCCATTAATCCCAATTGAATATCTATTATGACTTTAAACTAGTGCTTGTACTTTACTGCTGATGGACTAAAAATATCAGCTAACAAACTAGGATACTACGAAGTGATTCAGCATAATTTGACGTTTAAGACTGCATGCACTACCAATGGAATAAATCAAGCTCAGTTGTCTTTATTCGTACATGAGTTAATGTGCTTGCAGACGTTTTTCCCATGAATGATACCCAGAATAAAAAGCTTCTTGGTCTGTTAACGTTGAAGATAAGAGTTTCACAAATGTCATTGCACAGTGAAGGCATTCTCGTATAGGAGTTAATAGTTATTATGTTAATTGCTAGAATGTACTGTCAGTGCTATAGACGATATTAGGTCACGTAGCAAAAATTGGTAAAAACAGGTTTCTCATTAAGTCATAAATAGTGTAAGTAGTCAATAAAGGCTTATCAATTTGTAATTGCATGCTTTCCAACTCTCTCCTATTGAAGGCATGCTGACCCCAGTCATGATATTAATATCAGTACAAGAACCCCACCATGATATTATGCCAGGATATTATTCTAAATGAATATTTCAGACACAGTAAAATCCCAGCACTTATGTACAAGGATTAATTCATCTGATATACCTGACATGAATCAAGTCATTCCCCATTAACAACTGTAGAATGGATATGTTATTTCGAGAGACTCGAACTGTTGCATCCCATCATACTATGACAGAGTTCATTCAACTCACTTAATCACATCAGGTAAGGTCCTACAAAGTTCTTTCTTCCACCTAAAAGCAAATGAGCTACTCTCTATTTCTGAATTATTCATGCTTTTTCAGCTGTTTTCCTTTACTGAGCTCAGCACAGATTGAAAATGCCCAGAGGAAGAGTAGAAAACGAAGGATATACCCATAAATGCGGATTACAGTTAGGTAAGCTGAGCGAAATCTGTCTCCCCAGAGTTCAGTTTTTACAATTCATAGGCTACCAATGTAAAAAAAATTTCATAAAACCACTGAGAGCTAAGGCAACATAGCAATTGAATAGAGTTCAAACATTAATGGAACTCGGGATATACTGACACCTATTTAAAAATCTCTCTACTCATTCTCCCACAGTTATAATGCAGCGTTCCCATTAATGCCAGCCAGCCAAAAATGTTAACTGAAATATTAGAGAGATCTACTTATATCATCTTTCATATTCTAAATTTTAAAACTACTGTTGAGTATCAAATTTTATTGACAGAGACAGATGTAAGCCAATAGCTTTCTTTTTCCACATGATTTAACAAAATAATTGTAACTATAGGCTAGGATCATATACATTATTTTCTTTTAACTGTTTCATCCAATCCATTTAATGGTGTCAGAGATTGATTGTTGTTTCACATATCTGGGCTCCACGATCACCAGCAATCTGTTGCTGAATTCAACATGCATCAAAAGTCGTAGTTGAATAAGGCCCAAGGTGAGTAAGAGAATGTGAACACAGTACCTGACTGAGAACACCAGACTGAGAGTTTACCAAGCCTGAGTCCTCGATGCGTGCCTCTACAATGGTGAGACCTGGAAAACATGCACAAAGCAGGAGAACAGGCTGATCATTTTCCACCTTTGCTATGTCAGGCATATCCTTGCTACCTGTTACAGTACAAGGTCAGCAATTCAAATGTCTCGGAGTGTGCTAATTCCAGCCGGCATGTCATCATTGCTAACGTAACAACAGATATTCAGAGTTTCTACAAGCATTTAGAAAGAAAAGAGGAAGTAAAGTCCTCGTTAATTCTTCATGTGTCAAAGGAATTAATAATGGAAAATAAGGAAGTACAGATGTATTCAACAGATATTTTGCACATATCTTCACTACAAACAGAATAAATGGACAGCAAGAGGTGAAAGAGTGGGAGAAATGTAAAACATCATCAGGAAAAGTGTGTCAAGAAAATTATTAGAACTAGAAGCTGACAAGTGCTCAGGTCCTGATGGATTTATCCTCAGCCTTAACAGAAATTGGCTGCTGAGATAGTAATTGCATTCATTTTAACTTTTCAAAATTCCCTAGATTCTTGAAAGTTCTTTAGGGATTGGCAAACAGCAAACGTAACTCCTCTACTCAAAAATGGAAGGAGAAAAATTGCAGGACACGGGCCAATATAATAAGATAAAGAATTGTGGATACTGGAAATCT
The DNA here is from genome assembly GCF_021869965.1 of Rhincodon typus. NCBI lineage: Eukaryota > Metazoa > Chordata > Chondrichthyes > Orectolobiformes > Rhincodontidae > Rhincodon > Rhincodon typus. The sequence continues at coordinate 42,796,070 of NC_063337.1, read as the reverse complement.
GAAACAAAAAAAAAAGAAATTATTGGAGAAGCTCGGCACATCTGGCAGCCTCGGTAGAGATAAATCAGAGTTAATGTTTCGAGTCTATGGCCTTCTTCACAATCCCTTCAGAATATAGCCAGTTAATTGAACATCTCACATAGGGAAAGTGCTGGTTTTAGCAGAACACTTTAAAAGCTCAGAGAGATCTGGGTGCCCTGATACATGAACCACCAACACATACTAAGCAGGTACAGCAGGTGATTAGGAAGGTAAATGGAATTGCACAGAATCACAGAAGTGTTGCATTGCAGAATGTGGCCATTCAGGCCACTATATCTGCCCTAGGTTCCGAATATGCACCATGACTCATTCTCCTGCCTTTATTCACACCATTGCACATCATTTCTATTTAAATAATTACCTCATGCCCTGTCAAATATCTCTATTGAACCTAACTCCGCCACGTTTTGTAAGCATTGCATTCCAGACCTGAACCACTCATTGCTTGAAACAGTTTACTTCTCTCACATCACATTTGATTCTTTAGCAAATCACAAAACCATTTTGACACTTCTCGGTTACCTTAAGTTTTACTAATGTAACTATACATATAACTTATTTTGCGATTGATTCTAGCACCTTTCCCATGACAGACTTAATCACATTAATGAACCACATCTTACCCATGTTAATGAATCAGATCAAGAGAACATCTGCTTCACACAAGATTCCTTCTCAACCATGGTGCAAGTTTGCACTTGATGCTTCTGGTGAGGTGAGTAATGCAGTGGTAAAGTCACTGAACCAGCATGCTAGAATTCCAGGCTAATGTTCTGGGAATAGGGGTTTCAATTCAATAAAAGATGTGGAATAAAAAGTGCCAATCTAATGGCAACCATTAAATCACTATTCATTGTTGTTTTGTACAAGTCCATCTGGTTCACTAATGCCCTTCGGGGAAGGAAACTGCCATCCTTACTTGGTCTGGCCTACATGTGACTCCAGACCCACTGTAAGGGGGTTATTGACTGCCTATTGACTACCCTTTGGGCGATATACGGTTGGGAACATTTTTTCCTTTGTTGGAGATAGTCATTGCTCAGCACTAGTGTGACTTACATATTACTTGCCATCTTTCAGCTTGAACCTAAATGTTATGCAGGCAAGCACTGTCTGTTTTGTTGCCCAAGGGGTCATAAATCAAACTGAACTTTGTGCAATTCAGCTGTCATGCTCATGAAAAGGCAAAAGCAAATGTAACTGCCATTGGTTAAGTTTGGTTTTCTATATCATTGCACAGCCACATCACTTCCTGCAGGCTGCTCCACAGAGCAGCACCATGTTACAAGCAACCCATGACTCCAATGATTTCCCAGCAGGAATTATTGCCAATTGTGAGCAGACAAGCACTACAGAGAGAAAAAACAAACACAAAACGTAAAAATGTAATGAGAAACATTGCACATGTGTAGAAACATTCTTCAAACTGACAGTTTAATTAATTTTAAAGGAATTTTTTGGTTGAATTGTTGATTACTACACCTTGAAAAAATTGTATCTTTCAGCTGGTGTTATTATTCACCCAATTCTATTAGGAGAAACCACAATTGTTGGTCACCCACAGTGACTGTTTCCAGCTCTTGATGGTAATTTCAAGCAGGGAAACATAATAGACAGATGTGTCATAAAATGAGGAATTAATTATTTTGACTGAGGAATAGATAAGACTGTACAATTCAAACATCATTTATTACTCTCCCAAGCGTTACAGTTAGCAAATCATGACTGGGTCAGAAAAGAAATGGAGTATTCTGTAACAGAGTAGATGGGAGAAATCAGTTAAGGAGGAGTAGGGAGAGAGAATGAGAAAAGTAAGAGCAGAGGATAAACAAAGGAAAAGATGAAGTTGAGGGAAGAAAGACAATTAGAAATGTGGCAATAGCAGGGAAGTCAGACAGATGTCAAGGCAAAAGTGTTTCTCCTGTTCACAACTTATTTCTGAACAGATGTTAGCCAGTGGGATGAGATGTTCCTTTTTATCATTTGTACTTTTCTTCCTATGACAACATGGCTGCTGTTTGTCACATTGGAGTTTCAAATGCTTTTGCTGCTCTATGTGGTACTCAGTGACCACAGACTGGACTTTCTGTACACTGGTTTTATTGTCTTCACTTCAACATGCAATTAAAAGTTTTTGTTTTAACATTTAAAATCAGATTGAAACAGGTATGGCTGGCACTAGAAAAAATGTTAGCCTTTCGACTACATGGTTTCCCTTTGACAGAACAATAACAAAGGTTTTCAATGTCATTTGAAATGGATAATATAAATTGATTACATAATTAACATGCTCATTAAAATGTGTACATGCTTTGTTATTGCTAAATACCTGATAAAAATTCTTCAGCATTTGTGTCATATAAAGGACAAAAGATAGAATAATTGATGCCAGGAGACCTGTGAAGATAAGAATGAATACATTTGAGTGATTGCAGGCAGTATTTAGAGTTATAATGAAGTTTGAGTGGATTATAACTATCATCTGAACCCTGGTGTTGGATTAGAGGAGTAAGTTTCTTACTGTACTCTCATTAGGGAGCTTCACTCACTAGGAGTAGGCATCAGAAATTCAGGCATGCGCAGCTCACATTTGAATTGGTAATATGTTCTCTCAGTGGACAAGGCACCCCTCCAGCAGTTCAAAATTAAACTTGCTGTTTTAAAGCTACTCTGTGGTAACAGTTGTTTCTGCATAGCATGTCATGTTTTAATTCTACATACTGATTCTATTAGTTTTATGTCCATTTTGTACCAGCAGCAACTATCAATATGGATGCTAATTGGCAGCATGCCCCATGTCGGTGATGTTGTTAATTAGTGGGAAATTCCAAAAGCTATTTATATGCCAATAATATAGATAAATACATGATGCTTGTCCTTGTTAGTTGGCTCAAACCTTGGCCTAACTTTCTAAGGTACAAGGAAGAAACAGATTTTTTTACAATCAAGTGCAAACAGTAATCACAAAACCCAGAAAAGCAATGTGCATGATTCAAACTATTATTTAAAAATAACAAATTTTAAGTAATGTCATATAATGTGTGTTAACTGATGCAACATGGTAAATAGCATGACATAGTGTTTAAGTGGTGTATGTTAAAATCAGATGAGGAGGGGTATAACGGCTCTCTTCTTCACAACCCCAGTTAGCCTCAACAAAGAATTTTAATTAAAAACCAAAAGAACTGTGGATGCTGTAAATCAGGAACAAAAACAGAAGTTGCTGGAGAAGGTCAGCAGATCTGGCAGCACCTGTGAAGAAAATATCAGAGTTAACGTTTCAGGTCTGGTGACCCTTCCTCAGAACAATTTTAGTTGTTTTTAGCTCAGCTTTATCACAGTTCCATTAATATTGCTCAGACTGAGTCTTGTATATTGATGGCATCATAAGCTGGTTCAGCCTGTGGTCAGATGATCACTGAGTCAGTATATTTTTCCTTTTTTAAGGAAATGTCCCAGGTATTGAAACTGATGATAAAAGACAAGAACTGATAGTCCTTTTTTTATCATTATCCTAATATCTCCATAACATGAGGATAGAATGTAAGCAATATTTCTCCTATTTTCTTATGGTGAGCATTTCGTCTCAAGGTCATTAAGTAATAACAATACAAAATTTGACATGACAACTCTCACATATTCTACATTCACACATTCATTTATATCAAACTAACATGAGATCAAACCTTGCTTTGGGGAAGGTTTTGTCAACTCTCTTTCCTGGGCTGCACCATACATACAAATTTTAACCCTTCATTGCCCAGTTCTATAATACATGTATTGGGTTCAAATTTTACAAATTTGATTTTTGGAGGACATTGGGTGGTTATCAAATGTTTGTGTCCTGTAGAATGTCTGGACTTGTATCCTGCAACTCTGTCTCATTGTACTTTACAACCAAATGATTTGACTGATTGAGTTTTGCAACTAGGTTTTGTTCCTTTGATCTCCCAGTGTGTGGCTTTGTTTTCACCTCCCATGTACACCCCTGATGTTTTCCAGTATTGGTGTCAAATGTGGGATATGTTTGCTTTCCTCTTCCCTTCAGTTTGGAATGGGTCTTCTCCTAGTCTGTTTACTTCTCTTGGAAAACTACGTTCTCCTCTATCCATCTTCTATCCGCCTCCCCCTCTCTCCCTATTTATTTCAGAACCCCCTTCCCCTCCCCCATTTCTGATGAAGGGTCTAGGCCTGAAACGTCAGCCTTACTGCTCCTACGATGCTGCTTGGCCTGCTGTGTTCATCCAGCTCTGCACCTTGTTATCTCAGATTTTCCAGCATCTGCAGTTCCTACTATCCCCGCACTCAGGTGGATGCTTAGTTTCCTCTCGTGTGATTCTTCCACTAAGTGAGGCTGCACCTTCACTTTCTCCAGTCTGTCTGAGAATTCCACTGGTCCTTCCTCTAAATTTACCATGAGAAAATCTGTGAACCAGATCTCAGGCTCTGTTCCATCGCCATGTGTCACCTTCCTTAGCCCTTTCCTGCCTTCTTCTATGGCTGTCAGCCTAATATTCAGCCTTTGCACTCCTTTGGGTTTTGTCCTGACTCTTTCTGACACCACTGGACAGACTTCAGCCCTGTGAGAGACCCTTTTTGAGTCGCTGTTATTCTCATGGATAATGCTATCCCATCTCCACCTCTGTTAGTGGACCTCTCATAGCTCACCGCCTTTGAGTAACTTCCTACTAACTTATCCAAGTGATCTTTTCTGAGTCACTCCACACTTCACAAGCAGTATTGCATTCTGTGAGGTTTCCAAACACTACTCAGTTCTCAGTCTCCCAGCCACTTCCTGCTGGCTATCACCAGACATTCCTTTCTCCCTGGACAGTCTTTTTCCGTTTGAGATATTTTGATTTTGGATATTCCCCTAGTAAAAAGCCTATACCTGCCAAAGGTAAGCTTGGGACTGCACCCACTGCCAATAGACTTGTTCACTCTCAAAGCAAACTTCAACCAGAGGCACCTCTTACCCCTTTCTCATGGGCACTTTTAGTAGAATGCTGGAATTGAATTTGCTTCCAGTTGGGAAATCTTTCATTTTCCTGACTGACAAGGTTTATGAGCAGCTGATGTCTCAAAGAAAGCTAATTTCTCTCACTGGATGTTTAAAGCAGTCAGTGGTCACCATTGCTATGGCCACAAATCCTTGGCAGCTCAAGCCTGAGCAGACGTTGACCATTGATATTTCAATAGATATTGGTCTTGCGGTTGGGTTTCTGTGGGATTCCAAAATCAACAATTTTCTTTTACATGACTGACTTCCAGCATTTGGGGCAATCACCCTTCTGGGTTCCTTCTTTTAACAATTTGGCACAGTTCTGTCTAGCTTCCCTTTTCTCTCAAGTTTGTCACTGAGGTATTTATCTCACTCTTATCCCTCTACAGTCTGTGAAAGTTTCTGGACCCAACCTATCTATATGTGTTAACTCCGAGTCATCAACAAGAATGACTGCTTGATAGGACCCTACTACCCTCTGTTCCTCCACATGCATCCAGGTTGAAAAGGCTATTGCGTATGGAACTCCTTGAGGAGAATTACCTCACAAAGGGTGTTGATGGCAGCCTCAGTTTTAAGTGTCAGTTTTCACTGCCCAAAGCAAGCTATTTAAGCCATTCAAATTCCAGGTTTGTCTGATCCGGTTAATTTTCTCAGGATCCGGACATGGTGTTAGTAGGCCTTTGGTACTAATTGATGCACACTTAAAATAGCCCCTTTTGCTCTCTCATGGTCATTAGCACTCCCCTCAGGCAGGAGAGAGTAACTCATGTGAGCAGCCCCTGACAGCCTGCTCTGTGGACTGGCTACTTTAACTGCTGTGCTAGCCACTAGAAATAGATGAAAAATATATCAATCTGTTCTTAATGAAAAGTAAGAATTAAATGAACGAACTTCAATAAATTAATTCTTAAGCCTGAGTTAGATGTGCTTCCCTCAGCAGAGCTGCCCTCATCAGGCTTCTCCCTTCTCAACACAAGCTCTCTCAATTGAAACTTCACTTCATTTTCCCCTTCCCGGAATTCTCTCATCTATTTCCTTTCCTGCCTCTCTTTTTATCTTGTTCCAGGAACATAATTTCTTCTGTTTCTGCAGGATCCTGATTTAATTTAAAATGTTCCAACCTTAATTTGTCTGTTTTGCTATGCTCAGTTTCCATCTTTCAATTTTTCGTCACCCGTTGTGCAATTTTTGTTTTCCTGGCTGTTTGGCAGAACTCCAACTCTGAGTGCTTAGCCATCCCTCTTAACTCTTCCAAGGAAAATGCCTTTAATTTTTTTGTGAGTTACCTCGTTCAGTTCTATGAAAGCTTTAATATCGAAAGTACTCAGCTTGGCATTTCAACATTACTGACACAAAACAACCTTTTTGCATTTTCTCTCTATTAAACAAAAGCTGTTGAATTTGTTTCCATGAACACAATTCACTCATTAATCTTCTAAAATGTGCCAGCTTAGCCCCCAATTTTGTTTGCACCAGGTGAGCCTAAGTGAATCAGTTCCCCTCCTTTTAACCCCCTCAATTGACTGCAAGAACAATTTCAAATCTTTTTAGAATGAAGCCATATCACACTTCAATTAAAATGTGCCATTAATCAAAATGAAAGAGCAAATTGCAAGGCTTCCTTGAGAGAAAATAAGGGGAGTTTTATTAGTTACTAACCCTGAGGCTAGATGTACTGGACTTGTCTTCAATGAAACTTAAAAGAGTAAGGAGTGACTTGATTAATGTCTAAAAGATCCTTAAGAGCCTTGACAAAGTGAACATGCAAAGGACGATTCCTCTTGTAGCTGGGTCCAAAATTAGGGTACTGTTTCAAAAGTAGCTGTCACCCTCTTAGGACAAAGATTAGGAGATTGTTTTTTCCTTCAGAAATTGTGTGACAATGGAACTCTATATCTCAAGAGGCAGTTGAAACAGCTTCATTGAATATTTTTAAGTCAGAGGCACAGAGATACTTACTAGGCAGGGAAATCAAAGATTATCTGAGGTAAATGGGGATGTTAAATTCTTAAAAACAAATCAGCCATTTTTTTTATTGAATTACAGAGCAATCTCTAGATGCTGGATAGCCAGCTTCTGCTCCTATTTTGTGCATTCACTAAATAAACACCCAAACACCAGGTATAAAGGTTGAATAGGGGAGAACGAATGCAGAGAGGACAATCAAGAATAAGTATTTTAAAAACGTCTTTGAGATGTTATTTTAACTTAACACCATGATTGTTTAATTGACTAACTGTATCCTCAATGGTGGCTAATTTTGTAGATGTTCCAGAGTTCTCACTGAATTGCCGTTTATCCATTTTTACTTTTATCATCAAGGACTTTTGTTCAAGATGCTGAGAGAGGCAGCAGGAAAGCAACGGAATAAGCCTTTCAATTCCGCTACTATGAATCCATCATTCCTCTCTTTCTCTCTGCCCTAAAGCTGTTGCCCAACGTGCATTTTATTTGTGTATTTTTGTCTCAGTTCTCACTGTTTTTTTTAAAACTGAGTAACCTGCAGGTGAGCCCTTCAACCCAACGTGTGAAATTTTATAGAAAGATGTAAATCAAACCAGAGATATCGATCAGCATGTCTGGTTTCAGTGATTTTGATGGTTTGTTAGTTGAAGTTCAGTCTCATTCTTATTGATTGATGTTTTCATGACCTGAGTCATCTTGTGGTTAGGTGGCATTGTCACCATCTTAAGTCAGCATCTTTCCTTTTTAAAAGCATCTCAGAACATAATAGGTCTTAAAAATCTAATAATGGAAGTCAAAAATACTATCATATCGTACCTTGTAATGAATGTCTGAATCATATTCCAATATGTGCTAAAAAGCAATACGAATGTGTTAAATTGTGCTTTCTAGTGTTTGACAAAATATTCGTGTTACACTCGATGATAAGTAATGTTATTGTTAAACTGCTTTACATCATATAATGAAATTGGGTTACTGTGTTTGATTAAAAAGTGTTGCCTGAAGTTAATGCATTACTAAACGATATTACTTAAAGCATTTATGAAATATTCTTTAACTATTATCACTGAGGGCAGAATTTACCCTTCCTTGGTATGGCTTGAGTCATGCCAAGAAAGGTGACAAAATTCAGTGGGAATGATAAAGTCAGGTTCTCACCACGGAGAATATTTCCCCTAATTTGCCTGTCAAGCCTTAAACAATCACTTCCAAGTCTCACCAATGAGCCATGATTACCCAACATCCATGCATTTGCATCTCATTAAAACCCTAACTCACCTTATTTTGGTGCTCCTACTAATTCTCCCCTTCTCCATTGAAAAACTAGATGGTGCAAATTCCTGGTGGCTGCAGCTCACTGAATTCTTGATCAAACAGTCACATAACTGCTTCTTTAGGTGTCGTTGCATGTTCCAAGGTCAGCATCCTCAATAAATCTTCATCCAACAAGCCAGCATCACCACATCAGCATGCCTGCTCTCAGACTCCATGCCAGCCCTTCACAACAGAGCTCAGGGTCATCTATGATTTGCAAGCTTTTGCCAAGGCATTGCACATGCAGTGACACACAGACATCTCAAGCATTTACATGGACACATACATCTTAGCTTCCTTATCTTTACTGGAGGGAACACAATGAAGGTTTACCAGTCTGATTCATTGGATGGCAGGACAGACATAGAGCACCGCAACCCCCCCAAAAGTGCAGGAACAGCTTAACCTGCTGCGATCCTCTGTAGGCCATCCCATCCAAATTCAGCCCCCAACCCATCCCCAATTTACCATGGTTAACCCATCAAACTTGCACATCCATGAACACTACGGGCAATTTTTAGCATGGCTGATCCACCTAACCTGCATATCTTTGGACTGTGGGATTAAACCAGAGCACCTAGAGGAAACCCACACAGACACAGGAAGTATGTGCAAATTCCACACAGTCATCCAAGGCAGGAATTGAACCCGGGTCCCTGGCGCTGTGAGGCAGCAGTGCTAACCACTGAGCCACTGTGCCACCTAATGAAGAGACTGGACTAGTTAGAACTATATTCACTGGCGTTTAAAAGAATTACAGGGAAATCTCAGAAACCTAAAAATTTCTAAAAGGACAAGACAGGGTAAATGCAGGAAGGATGCTCACAATGACCAGGGAGTCCAGAAACAGGGGTCACTGTCTATGGATATAGGGAGACCATTTAAGATTGAGATGAGGAAGGAGTCAGGTATAGTTCTTGGGGCTAAATGGATCAAAAGCTATGAGAAGGAGGCAGGAACTGGGTTGAATGCCAGCCATGATCATATGGAATGGTAGAGTAGGGCTGAAGAGCCAAATTGCCGACACCTGCCCCTTGTTTTCAACTTTCCTTATTTTCTACTTGGAAGCTGTGGCCTCTGTCTACTTCACATTCGTATCTTAATGCACATTCAATGACTTTAGCACTGATTTACAGGCTGTCAATATCTATGTGGTTCAGATTGTCTTTATAAAGCACAGGATATTTAGTGTCAGAGATAGTAGGAACTGCAGATGCTGGAGAATCTGAGACACCAAGGTGCAGAGCTGGATGAACACAGCAGGCCAAGCAGCATCATAGGAGCAGAAAGGCTTTCTGCTGTGTTTATCCAGCTCTGCACCTTGTTGTCACAGGATATTTAGTGCTCAGTTACAGGCTGCCCGTCTCTGTGGCTTGCTTTGCTGTTTAGTACAGAGGGTGAGGCAGGCAGCTGATGGCGGTGGGCACCATTGGGCACAGTCAGTCCATTAATCAGATCGGGGGTGGATATGTCACTGTGTGGTACTGTGCTACACCAATTTCACACCTGCAGCACGTGCCAGAAGTCTGTGGGCAAAACATATTACATGTCTTTCAAGAAAATGGTCTGTGTGAGCGTCAAAAAGGAGCCATCATTATTGAATGAATGAATGAATCATTTTATTGTCACATGTATTTTACAGTGGGAAAAACAGTAAGATACAGTGAAAAGCTTTTCCACTGTCTCGACAATCAGGTGCCAATTTGTATAGTTTCAAGAAAATGAAAAAATAGAAAGATTTAGCTCAACAAGAGTCCATCAGCCCCAAGCCAGCTCATCATCAATGATACCCACGCCGCCAGCCCTCTTTCACCGCCTCGCTACTGTGTACATCACACCCCAAGAACCAGCCAACATTGAAGTTAGCACTCTTCAGGTGCCATCTTTCGCTGCGGGCCTGATTCTCCTCAACCATTGCTTTGCCACCTGCATTGGACCCACCAACATCAGAGCTACATCTCTCACTGCTGGGCCCACCTCGATGTCACTGTGATGCTCTTCCACTACTACATCGCTGCCACCAGCAATGGACGCAACCAACGGTGGGCCTACCTCGCCAACTTTGCCTCAGCCAATGTAGCAGCAGCAATTCCAGAGCTGGCCTTAGAAATGTAAGTAGGGGCTGATTCACT
>NC_063337.1:42766831-42783012 GCF_021869965.1 Rhincodon typus | reverse complement strand
GTGTGTGTGTGTGTGAGAGCGTGTGTGTGAATGTGTGTGTGAGTGTGTGAGTGGCTGTGTGTGAGTGTGTGAGTATGTGAGTGTGTGTGTGTGCACGTGTGTGTGCGGGTGGGTGAGTGTGTGTGTGTGTGCATATGTGTGTGTGCATGTGAGTGTATGTGTGTGAGAGAGAGTGTGTGTGCGTGTGCGTGTGTGTGTGTGTGTGTATGTGTGTGTGTGTGTGTGAGTGTGTGTGTGTGCATGTGTGTGTGTGCGTGTGTGTGGGTGACTGTGTGTGTGGGTGAGTGTGTGTGTGTGTGTATGTGTGTGTGGGTGAATGTGTGTGTGTGTGTATGTGTGTATGTGTGTGTGGGTGTTTGAGTGTGTGTGTGTCTGTGTATGTGTGTGTATGTGTGTGTGTGGGTGCATGTGAGTGTGTGTGAGTGTGTGAGTGTGTGTGAGTGTGTGTGTGTGTGTGAGTGTGTGTGTGCATAGTGTTGTTGGCCCACCTTTAGTGTGACTTGAACCCAAGATCCCGTTTGAGGCCATCCTTATGGGTACCGAACATGGCTTTCAGCCTCTGCTTGGCGTCTCTGTGTTGTTGTGTCTCCCAAAGACTGCCTTGGAGGGCATTTACCCGAAGACTGGAGGCCGAATGCCCTTGACCGCTGAAGTGTTCCCCCATTGGGATTGGACATCCCTGTTTGATGATTGTTGCGCTGTGTCCATTCATCTGTTGTTGTAGCGTCGACATGGTTTCGCCAATGTACCACACCTCAGGGCATCCTTGCCTGCAGCATATGACACAGACAATGTTGGCCGACTCACATGAGTATCTGCCGTGCGTGTGGTGGGTGGTGCTCCCATGTGTGATGGCAGTGTCCATGCCAAAGATCTGCCATGTCTTGCAGAGGTTGCCATGACAGGGTTGTATAGTGTTGTGGTTGATGCTGTCCTGAAGGCTGGGTAGTTTGCTGCGAACAATAGTCTGTTTAAGTTTTGGCAGTTGTTTGGAAACGAGAAGTGGAGGTCTGGGGATGATCTTGGCGAGGTGCTCATCATCATTGATAATGTTTTGAAGGCTGCAAAGAATACGGCATAGTTTCTCTGCTCCCAGAAGCACTAGGCAATGAAAGGTACCCTATCAGCTGTATCCTGTGTCTGTCTTCTGAGGAGGTGATTATGGTTTTTCACTGTGGCCTGTTGGAACTGGCGATCAATGAGTTGAGCATCGTGTCCTGTTCCTACGAGGGCATCCTTCAGGTCTCCATTGCATTCCTCCTCATCTGAGCAGAACCTGTGTATGTGTAGGGCTTGTTCGTAAAGGATGGCTTTTTTAATTTGTTTAGAGTAGAAGCTAGAGAAACGCAGCATCATGAGGTTATCCGTAGGCTTGCAGTAGAGTGAGGTAATGAGGTGTCTGTCCCTGATGGAGATGTTGGTGTCCAAGAATGAGACTGATTCTAAACAGTAGTCCATGGTAAGTCTGATGGTGGGATGAAATTTTTTTGATATCACTATGTAATTGTTTCAGTGATTGCTCACCCTGAATCCAAAGGAAGAAAATGTCGTCAATGTATCTGGTGTATAGCATTGGTCATAGGTCCTCTGCAGCAAAGGAGTCTTGTCAAACTTGTACATGAAAATGTTGGCTTACTGGGGAGAAAATCTGGTCACCATGGCTGTTCCATGTGTCTGGATGAAGAACTGGTTGTCGAAGGTGAAGATGTTGTGGTCGAGGATGAAGTGGATGAGTTGTAGGATGGCATCTGGAAATTGGCAGCGGTGGTATTGAGTACTGAGGTTGTTGCAGCGATGCTGTCGTCATGGGGGATGTTGGTGTAGAGTGCCAAAATGTCCATCGTTACGAGGAATGTTCCTGGTTCGACTGGTCATCGGTGCTGAGTTTCTTAAGAAATCTGTAATATCACGACAGAAGCTGGGGGTTTCAAGAGACCCTCAACATAGTCAGAGAGGTTGTCACATTGCCTGATATGATGGCCCTGGAAAGTTTTGCTATCTCTCCACTCCTCCAGTTTTGCCTTCTTGCATTTGCACAGTTTTAATTGTTCTGTGTTGACTTGCACTTTTAACTATCTGCCGTGAAAAAAAACTGAAATGTACAGTCACAAGCCTAATTAACAGCAGATGCTTGGCCACAGTCAAATCTGACAATTAATATTACAGACTGGATGACATAATCCTTTAACAGAGTAGACATTTCTTTCTGAATCGACTACTGCCAAAACTTTAAACTATTTCTGAGAATTTCAGAAACAATGAGAAGCAGAATATCTTGGAATCAACATGATTTCCTAAGTTGAAGTAACTTTCAGAATAAAAGTTCACTGTACTGAAATTTAAGGGATATATATAGAGACAGGATTCTTAATTTGAACATTGAATGCTCAAAAAAAGCAACTAATTGAATCATGGCACGAAGAAGTCACAATCCAGTATATCCAAATCAGTCAATTAAGGTGCCGTGACCAGGGAGCTAAGAAGTAACTAGAAATTGAAAACTTAGTACTCAGCATTTTTTGTTACAGACTCATATTAGGTGATTTTGGGTAGAACCAACTGACTTAAACAATCAGTAATTGTGCATCCACACACCCCCAACCTCGATAAGGACAATGAACAATTACAACAAGCAGAATTATTTCAAGTCCAATAAACTAAGAACAGACTTACAGTGAAAAGTCCAGTCAAATGTAATGTCAGATAGAAGCATAGAAAATAGATGCAGGAGTAGGCCATTCAGCCCTTCGAGCCTGCACCACCATTCAATCTGATCATGGCTGATCATGCAATCTTAGTATCTATTTACCCCCTTTCTCTCCATACCCCTCGATCCCTTTAGCCACAAGGGCCACGTCCAGCTCCTTCTTGAATATATCTGTTGACCTGGCCCCAATATTTTCCTGAGGAAGAAAATTCCACAGGTTCACAACTCTCTGAGTGAAGAAATTCTTCCTCATCTCAGTCCTGAATGGCTTACCTCTTATACCTAGTTCTGGACTTCCCCAACATCGGGAACATTCTTTCTGCATCTAGCATGTCCGGTCCCATCAGGAGTTTATCTGTATCTATGAGTTCCCGCTCATTCTTCTAAATTCCAGCGAGTACAAGCCCGGTTGATCCAGTCTTTTTTTCTCATGTCATATCATTTTACAATGCCAGTGATTGTTGCTATTTGTGAAATGGCCAGAATTGACATGAACCCATGGAATCGAAGACAGAAATTTCTGGGAATACTCAGCAGGTCTGGCAGCATCTGTGGAGAGAAAACAGAGTTAATGTTTCCAATCCAGTGACCCTTCTTCAGAATATGTTCAGATCTTCACATCTGCAGTTCTTTGTTTTATTGAAGGTACAGAAAGTTTACTTTTATTCTCACCGTCATGAAAGTGTACATGGTGCTTGATTTCTTCAAGGTCTTTCAATGATTACAGATTATTTTTCATTTAGTCACATTTATGGGATGTAGTCTCTGAAAAGCAAGCACATTGCATGCAATATAGGCAGCAAATTTGACCCACAATACTACACTACAGTGTCTCCTTTGCAACACAAGCAGAATGAATGATTAAATGTCTGCAAGTTAAAATACATGTATATGCAAATCCCTTGTGAAAGGTTGCAGATCTTGTTCGTTTCTTTTATTTCCTGTGACTGAATATGACATTTACCTGCAGAGAATAATTTAGCTGTAAATCAGTCAATTGTGCCTGCATTCTCGGTTAGATGGGTTGATTCAAATGCTTGTAATTCCAGCACTGGAAAGGGATAGAAAACAAGAGAATTATTTAAGGCAAGTTCATGCGTGTGACTAAATCGGCAAAGAAATCCAGTTAATATTTAAATAGAAACAACAAAGTGAAAAGTGAAGTATGTGGGTTAAAGTAAGAGAACACATTTTAATTTGACCACATAAAAAAATTGCTAGAGAGTATAGGAGCTGATTTTTCCAGATTCCCACCTGCACCTGGTAACCTTTCACCCACTTACTTATCAAGATTTTATCTCCCTCTGCCTTAAAAATATTCAAATATACTCTGCTTCCATTGCCATTTGGGAAAGAAAGTTCTAAAGACTTATGACTCTCGAATAAAAAAGCCTCTATCTTAAATAGTGACACTCTATTTTTAAACAGTGACTCCGAGATTCTCCCACAAGAGGAAACATCCTTTCCACATTCACCCTGTCAAAAACCCTCAATTTGTTTCAATCAAGTGACCTCATTCTGAGCTAAACTCCAGCAGATATGAGCCTAACCTGTCAAACATTTGCTGATAAGAAAATGTGCCCAGCCATTCTTCACTTTAATTTGAATATCTCAGCAATTTTACTGCATTACATTGCAAGCCGCTTATTCTCAAGTTTTCGATCACAATTTCCAGCAATTACTGGGTTTGCAGTCTCAACTAGAAGAGGTGCTGAAGGAAAGGAACTTCACAAGAAAGACAATTAAAATCAGAGGGTAAGACAATTAGTTTTACTTTTACAAGTTTCGCGACACATGCTCAAATGTATGCGATGTTCCCAACATTTTGAGGAGGTTTACCTTATGGCTAACTAATCTGCACAATCACAATGGGTTTCAGGCTGAACATGGGTGTGAGCACTAAATTAGATATTCTCAACTGGGATTGCAGTGGACACATTACAATTGGCCTCAGTTTATTCGGTTTTGGTTTTGATTAAGGGGAATATCAGCTTGGATTCTCAGTGCTGCCAGCTGGAAATGACCATAATAGAGTCAAACTTGGCTATGGTGTTTCGTTCAGTCAGTGGTCATTGTTAAACATCATAGATACATATATGGAAGATGAGACAAAATATAGGAAGGTAACTTGCTCCGTAGAAGTGCACTCAAAGAAAAGAGTGAATGCTTCAGCCAGGTTAACGTAGAGGGAAGTAATTCACAAGCAAAGGGAGGATGAGAATAATAGAAGTAGATGGCTGGAAAATGATTGTCCATTTGCCTGTGCAGTCAATGATTAGACTGGGTATACAAGGTGAGATCTACACCAGATGAAAATGATAAATTGAAAACAATTGGAGGAACAAAGAAATTAAACCAAATAGAAACACATGAGTATAGCTCAGGAAAAATGTGCTCTTTTCACAGCAAACTTACTGGTGCCTACCACCCAAAATGGGCTTCCTCCACCCCCAAATCCCCAACCCTACCCAGGACCTACCCCCCAATGTGCCCGCCGCCAAGGCCCATGAGGCCACTATCGGAGCAATGTGGATTTCACAAGCTTCAAAATCTCCCCTCCCCCTACCACATCCCAAAACCAGTCCAGCTCGTCCCCGCCTCCCTAACCTGTTCTTCCTCCCACCTATCCCCTCCTCCCACCTCAAGCCACACCCCCATCTCCTACCGACTAACCTCATCCCGCCCCCTTGACCTGTCCGTCCTCCCTGCACTGACCTATCCCCTCCCTAACTCCCCACCTACACTCACCTTTACTGGCTCCATCCCCACCTCTTCGACCTGTTTGTTTCCTCTCCACCTATCCTCTCCTCTATCCCTCTTCTATCCGCCTCCCACTCTCTCCCTATTTATTTCAAAACCCCCTTCCCCTCCCCCTTTTCTGATGAAGGGTCTAGGCCCGAAACGTCAGCCTCTCTGCTCCTATGATGCTGCTTGGCCTGCTGTGTTCATCCAGCCCTGCACCTTGTTGTCTCGGATTCTCCAGCATCTGCAGTTCCTACTATCTCTTTTTCACCTCATAGCTTTTCACTTTGTGCATAGAAAAGAAAAACTTTTAACTACTTCTTACAAATATCTCAAGCTGTAATACCAATGAAAAATATTCACACATTCTAATGTTCATGGATTTTTTTTAAAATGGTATTTATTCTGGAAACTTTTGACAATTTCTAGAAAGTAGAGTAATGAAAAATGTTCTGAACATTAGAGATGAATGAATGAGACCTCATTTTAATTGTTTCAGAATCCATTCTTACACAAGGTCAAAATGAAAGTATGGCGTAATTTGGATACAAGCAGCAGAGTTTTCCATGAGTCCAATTTTAGAAAGGAGGCAAACAGGACTAAGTTGACCTGTAGGGCCATTGGAATAGTCAAGCCGAAAAGGACAAAGTCATAGATGTGAGCTTCTGCAGCAGATCAATTAAAGCACAAGCATTGATGGGTGACATTATGGTGGTAGAAACAGAAAAATATTAGGCCAGAAGCTCACATCAGTGTCAAATAGGATACCAGAGTTGTGAAACAATAACAAAAACAGAAGTTCCTGGAAAAGCTCAGTAAGTCTGTTGGCATCTGTGAAGACAAATCAGAGATAACATTTCTGGTCCGGTGACCCCTCCTCAGAACTGATGGTAGCTAGGAAAATGTTGGTTTATATGCAGATAAACGATAAGTGGGGATAGAGCCCAAAGAGAGAGAAGAGCAGTTGGACAGACAAAGGAGTGGATAATGATCTGGCTGGGAGAGTGAATAGCTGTTAACGGGGACTGTTAGTGGCTAACAATAGGTAGTGTGTAATGGCAGACTATGTGATAACAAGGCCTGGCATGTGGG
The DNA here is from genome assembly GCF_021869965.1 of Rhincodon typus. NCBI lineage: Eukaryota > Metazoa > Chordata > Chondrichthyes > Orectolobiformes > Rhincodontidae > Rhincodon > Rhincodon typus. The sequence goes on along the minus strand of NC_063337.1, from coordinate 42,776,471 downwards.
GTAGGGGGCTGGGGCATGGGAGAGTTTCGGCCCTAAAATTATTGAACTCAATATTGAGTCTGGATGGCTGCAGGGTCCCCAAGCAGAAAATGAGTTGTTGTTCTTCCAGCTTGCACTGAGCTTCACTGGAACACTGCAGCAAGCCAGATACAGAGATGTTGGCCGGGGAACAGGGTGTGTTAAAGTGGCAAGCAACCGGAAGCTCAGGGTCTTTTTTACCCGCAGAACATAGATGTTCTGCGAAGTGGTCACCCAGTCTGCACATGATTTACAGCACCTGCAGTTCTTTCAGTTTTTATTTTGTGTAACTATAAATTCAGTCTCCGGAAGTGTGGAAACAGTTGATGTATAGGGTCACCTCCAAGGCACAAGTTGCAGACCTATCACCCACCACACAGCCCCTCTCTATCTCGAATGCTAGAATTCAAAGTTGAATACAGAGAACAAATTAAAAGTGTTTTAAATCTCAATAAAGGCACTGAGAACACTGGATAATGCTTAAGAGCAATAACAAATGCCTAACCACGTGCACACTCAGTTCAGAAATGCAAAATAAATTTTAAAATTGGAATGAATGCAAAAGCCCATAAATCTCTACATAAACAATTGGTAGAACTCCAATGCACTATAAATAAAGAGCATTAAAAGCACTTGAAACCACTTGCACAAACATTAAATTTGAATATATAAAAGCAATCAAAAGAATTTAAATGATTAGAAATTATTACTTACTTTATTAGGCTACACTTTCACAAAGGGTGGTGGTGGAGGGTTGTTTTTCAGACTGGAAGCCTGTGACCAATGGAATTCCACAGGGATTGGTGCTGGGTCTGATTTTGTTTGTCATTTATATAAATGGATTGGATGAGAATTTAGGAAGTATTGTTCGAAAGTTTGCAGATGACGTCAAAATTGGTGGTATAGTAGACAATGAAGAAAGTTGTCTAAGATTACAAAGGATCTTGATTAATTGGGCCAATGGGCTGACGAGTGGCAAATGGAGTTTAATTTAATAAATGTGAGGTGTTGCATTTTGATGAGATGAACAAGGACAGGACTTGTACAGTTAATGATGGGGCCCAGATAGTGTTGTCAAACAGAGAGATCTAGGGGTTCAGGTACATATTTCCTTGAAAGTTATATCATAGGTAAACAGAGTAGTAAAGAAGGTTTTTGGCACACTAGGGTGGTTTACATGTTGGAATGAACTGCCCGAGGAAGTGATAGATGCAGTTGCAGTTACAATTTTTAAAAGGCATTTGTACAAGTGGATGAAAGGAAAAGTTTTAGAGGGATATAGGCCAAACACAGGTAAAATGGGATTAGTTTAGTTTGGGAAGCTTAGTTGGCATGAACGAATTGGATCGAAGCATCTGTTTCCACACTGTAGGTCTCCATGAGTCCTTTTTAAAATAACTTTGCCATTATTTATAATAAAGGTTATACAAACTTATCAAACTAATTAGATTAAATAATGGGAACACAATCTGATCGTCTTGTTTTTATCCTGCAAGAACTATGATGCTTCTTAGACATTTCTCTGCCTAGTCCTCCCCGTTTACTTGATTTTGTTTTAACCGTCTTGTTGTACAGTATGAGAGGGCAGGAGTGAGTAAGTGGTGGTTGGGAAAATAAGTGGAGATATGTAGACCTTGTGTATATAAGACTTGTGCTGAAAGGTGGAGAAGAAATTAAATGGAAAGAGGATGGAAAGGTGACAAATGTAGGATTTGTATTTACAAAAGACTTTTCATGACCATCTGACACCTCAAAGTGCTTTACAATGAAGTGTAGTCACTGTTTCAGTGTAGAAAATGTAGCAGCTAATTTGTGTGCTGCAAAATCCCACAAACAGCCATGTGATAATGACTAAATAATCTGCTGTTGTGATATTAATTAGGGAACAGATATTAGTTTTTTTAATCCTCCAATCATGGAGAGAGATTGAAAAAACACAGAATGCAGAATCACATGTGAGGTATATGTGAAGAAAATGTCCTGCAAGGAGTTGTTGGTTTTAGACTTGTACCGGTGTTTGATTCCATGTCCTTAAACTTCTGGATTTGACTTGCATTGTTCAATGTCTACTCATTTGATAGTGTAACTCAAAGGATGAAACAATGAATTGCTCTTGAAATGCAAACTATGTGGCTTACTTGTCCTATGTGATGCCCTCCAATCCCTTTCGCTTGCCCTTAATTAAGCCATACATCTTAAAATGAGCATTATGGATTATGAAAGCAAGCCCATATATTACATTGTCAATCTACAAATCCTTCGAAACAACATTCACATTCAAGGGTGTGTGAAAGTTTCTGTTTTTAGCCTTTTAGTATTTCTTCTTTAAATTCCCTTAGTATTCCTACATGCATATCATCAAGTGACATCTAAATGTGTCAGGCACATGGGCGCATGAAATTACTTTGCAGCAATCCAGTGCATAAAAATACGTAACAGCCTGGAGTGTGATTTCAGTTGAACTTTCTCACTAAATTTTAGGTGGATTTTTATAATAGTATTGTATGGCCAGATGGATGACAAATGCAGTTAAATTTAGAAAAAAATGAGGTATACATTAAAGAAATAAGAGATTTTATTTTTAAAAACTTGCATTTATAGAGTGTTACTATCTCGGGATACGTGACACCTCATTCTACGCTTTTGAAATGTAGTCACTTTTGTCATTGTCAGAACGCAGTAACTAATTTATGCATCACCAGGTCCCAAAAACATGGTACACATGAGCAGTTCTTTTATTTCTTTAGAATTTGGTTGAAGGATAAAAATTGGCTAGAACACTCCCTTGCTCTCCTTCAAATAATGCTGAAAGTTATTTTACTTCTACTGGAGAACAGAGATGGAGCCCTGGTTTACATTTCATCTAAAACACACCCCCACCTCCAAACATGCAATACTGAAGGGGTACTTCCTCAATACTGCATGGGAGCCCAAATTATGTGCTCCATTAATTTGCATTTAAATAGCACCTTTCACGACCATAGGATGTCCCAAATTGCTTTGCAGGCAACAAAGTACTGTTGAATTGTAATGTAGGAAACATAGCAGGCAATTTGCACAGAGCAAAGTCCCGCAAACAGCAATAAGATAATGAGATTTTGCTGCATTCCCAACAGGACTCACTGAAATGGTAGCCTAAATTATTCATTGAGCCAAGCTGGCAGGTAAAATGCAGCAGATTTCATTATTCTTACATGCTTTAAACTGACTGCCTAGTAATACTCACAATGACTCAAGACATTCGATCATTTATTTCAGCAACTTAGTAGGCATTAAGTTGGGTGTATATGTGCACAGATCATTGAAAGTAGTTGGGCAGGTGGAGAGAACAGTAATAAAGCTTACAGTGTCCTCTGCTTTATTAATAGGGGCATAGAGTACAAAGAGCAAAGAGATGATGCTGAACTTGTTAGACCTCAGCAACTGTATTGTGTATAGTTTGTGGACACCACATTATAGGAAGCATTGAATGCACCGGAGAGAGTATAGAAATGATTTACAAGAGTGGCTCCAGATATGAAAAACTTTAGTTGGGGATAGATTGAAAAATTTGGGACGGTTCTTCTTGGAGAGAAGAAGGCTAAGAGGAGATTTAATAGAGGTTTACAACACCATGAGTCATAGTGTTATACAGATCTACAGCACATCAAAAGGCCCTGCGGCCCATCACATCCACATTGGTCAACCACTTATCTATTGTAATCTCATTTTCCTGCACCGAACGGACTGATTAATGTAGATAAGGAGAAGCTGTTCCTGCTTGGGAGAGGAACCAGAATAAGAGGGCATAGATTTAAATTGATGTGCTAAAGAAGCAATGGTGATCTGAGAAAAAAGTCTTTTTCACACAGTGGGTAGATATGGTATGTTATGCACAGGCTGGAAATGTAGCAGAGACTGGTTCAACTGGCACATTCAAGAGGACATTGAATTATTATTTGGATAGATATAATGTGCAGGGATATGGGGTAAAGCAGGAGGTTGGCATTAGTTAATCAAGCTTGCAGACACAATGGGCCAAATAGCCTCCTTCTGCTCCATAACAATTCTATGTTCTGTGGCATGAAGATTCTGGTAGCCATGTGCCTCATTGCATTTCTGATCGGATCTCAACTCTTGAGTATGTCGGAGCTCACAAGAACCAAGCCACAAAGTAGTCACCATAATAAAATGCAGGGATCCACGTGGACAATGAATGGTCACCTGCTTGAGACAGTGAAGCAGTGACAGCAATCTACTGCTGCTGTTTGAAATGATCTAATCATTTTAAATTCTAAGGCAGCATTTATATGAACAGGTTTTAGCACAGTTGAAATCAAAAACCAAAAATGTTTGTCAGGTAACATCTGTGGAGGAAGAAACAGAATTAATGCTTCTGTCAACGTAGGCATTCATTAGAACTTAACTTCAACAAATCAGTTCCTATCCTATTCTCAAGTATTTCTAAGCCCAGCTATGGGACACTGCCCTGTCTGATCATGGTAATTTTTTGGCAAATCATCTCCTTCATGTACAAGTATCACAATATTGACATAGTCTGAGAATTAGGACTGTTCAGGAGAATTGTTAGGAAGCACTTCTCCACACAAAGGGTGGAAAATGTTTAGAACTCTCTTCCACAAATGACAGTGGATGCCGGATCAGTCATTATTTTTAAAACTGGGATAGATACATTTTAGTTAAATGAATGTATTAAGTGATATGGGCCAAAGGCGGGCATATGGAGTTAGGTCACAGATTAGCCATGACTTCATTGTATAGTGGAACAGACTCAACAGACTGAATGGTCTGTTCCTGTTTCTGTGTTCTTATATATGTGCACATATGAAGAGCTTGTCTTAGAGTCAGAGAGTCCCAGAGCATGGAAACAAGCTTTCCAACCAGTCCGTGCCAAATATAATCTCGAACTAAACTAGTCCCACCTGCCTGCTCTTGGCTTGCATCCCTCCAAACCTTTCCTATTCATGTACTTATCTAAATGTGTCTTAAATGTTGTAATTGTACCCACATTCACTACTTCCTGAAGAAGTTCATTTCACATGCGAACCATCCTCTGCGTAAAAAAATACTTCTCATGCCTTTTTCTAAATCTCTCTCCTCTCATCCTAAAAATATGCCCCTAAAGTTGAAATCCCCCATCGTAGGGAAAAGATAGATACAATTAACCCTTTCTATAAGAACATAAGAACTGGGAGTAGGCCATCTGGCCCCTCGAGCCTGCCCCACCATTTAATAAGATCATGGCTGATCTTTTTGAGACTCAGCTCCACTTACCCGCCCGCTCACCATAACCCTTAATTCCTTTACTGTTCAAAAATTTATCGAGCCTTGCCTTAAACACATTCAGCGAGGTAGCTTCAACCGCTTCACTGGGCAGGGAATTCCACAGATTCACAACCCTTTGGGTGAAGAAGTTCCTCCTGACCTCAGTCCTACATCTGCTTCCCTTTATTTTGAGGCTGTGCCCCCTAGTCCTAGTTTCACCTGCTAGCGGAAACAACCTCCCTGCCTCCCCCTTATCTATTCACTTCATAATCTTATATGTTTCTATAAGATCTCCCCTCATTCTTCTGAATTCCAATGAGTATAATCCCAGTCTACTCAGTCTCTCCTCATAATCCAACCCTCTCAACTCTGGAATCAACCGAGTGAATCTCCTCTGCACCCCCTCCAGTGCTAGTATATCCCTTCTCAAGTAAGGAGACCAAAACTGCACACAGTACTCCAGGTGTGGCCTCACCAGGACCCTATACAGCTGCAGCATAGCCTCCCTGTTTTTAAACTCCATCCCTCTAGCAATGACAGACAAAATTCCATTTGCCTTTTTAATTACCTGCTGCATCTGCAATCCTACTTTTAGCGATTCATGCACAAGGACACCCAAGTCCCTCTGCACAGCAGCGTGCTGCAATTTTTTACCATTTAAAACATAGTCCATTTTGCTGTTATTCCTACCAAAATGGATGACTTCACACTTATCAACATTGTACTCCATCTGCCACTCACTTAGACTATCTATATCCCTCTGCAGACTTTCAGTGTCTTCTGCACACTTTTCTCTACCATTCATCTTAGTGTCATCTGCAAATTTTGACACACCACGCTTAGTCCCCAACTCCAAATCATCTATGTAAATTGTAAACAATTGCGGTCCCAACACTGATCCCTGAGGCATACCACTAGCCACTGACCGCCAACCAGAAAAACACCCATCTACCCCTACTCTTTGCTTTCTACTGCTCAACCAATCCTCTATCCATGCCAATACATTGCCTGTAATACCATGCAACTTTATCTTATGTAGCAGCCTTTGGTATGGCACCTTGTCAAATGCCTTCTGGAAATCCAGATACACCACATCCGCAGGTTTCCCATTGTCCACCATGCAAGTAATGCCCTCAAAGAATTCCACCAAATTATTTAAACATGATCTACCCTTCATGAACCCATGCTGGGTGTTCCCAATGGGACAATTTATATCCAGTTGTCTTGCTATTTCTTCCTTAATGATAGATTCAAGCATTTTCCCCACTACCGAAGTTAAGTTAACTGGCCTATAGTTACCTGCTTTTTGTCTACTTCCTTTTTTAAACAGTGGCATCACATTGGCTGTTTTCCAATCTGCGGGAACCACCCCAGAGTCCAGTGAATTTTGGTAAATAATTATTAGTGCATTTGCTATTTCCCCTATCACCTCTTTTACTACTCTGGGATGCATTTCATCAGGGCCAGGAGACTTGTCTACCTTTAGCCCCATTAGCTTGCCCAGCACTGCCTCCTTGGTGATAATGATAATTTCTAGGCCCTCACCTGCTATAACCTTCCTGCCATCAGTTTTCGGCATGTTATTTGTGTCTTCCACTGTGAAGACTGACACAAAATAACTGTTTAATGCCTCAGCTATTTCCTCATTCCCAATTATTAAATTGGCCTTCTCATCCTCTAAAGGACCAATGTTTACCTTCGCCACTCTTTTACGATTTACATATTTATAGAAAATTTTGCTGCCTGTTTTTATATTCTGAGCTAGTTTACTCTCATAATCTATCTTACTTTTCTTTATAACTTTTTTTGTGGCTTTCTGTTGGCCTTTAAAGATTTCCCAGTCTACTAGTTTCCCACTACTCTTTGCTTTTTTGTATGTGTTTTTTTTCAATCTGATACTTTCCTTTATTTCCTTAGACATCCATGGCTGACTATCTCTTTTCCTACAGTTCTTCCTTATCAGTGTAATATACTTCTGCTGAGCACTGTGAAAAATCATTTTGAAAGTCCTCCACTGTTCCTCAATTGACCCACCATAAAGTTTTTGCTCCCATTCTACCTTAGCTAACTCCTCCCTCATCCCATCATAGTCTCCTTTGTTTAAACACAGGACATTGGTACTGGATTTAACCTTCTCACGCTCCACCTGTATTTTAAATTCGACCGTACTATGATCGCTCCTTCCGAGAGGATCCCTAACTGTGAGCTCATTAATTATTCCTGTTTCATTACACAGGACTAGATCTAGGATAGCTTGCTCCCTCATAGGTTCCATTTCATATTGTTCAAGGAAATTATCGCGGATGCATTCTACGGACCCCTCCTCAAGGCTGTCATGACCAACCTGATTTGACCAATCGATATGTAGATTAAAATCCCCCATGATAATTGCTGTACCATTTTTACATGCGTTAGCTATTTCTATGTTTATTGCCCGCCCCACCACGATGTCATTATTTGGTGGCCTATAGACCACACCTATCAGTGACTTCTTCTCCCTGCTATTCCTAATTTCCATCCAAATGGATTCAACCTTTTGTTCAGTAGAACCTATATCATCTCTCACTACTGCCCTGATATCATCCTTAAAAATCAGAGTGACACTACCTCCCTTACCTTCCTGTCTGTTTGAACAGTTTGATACCCCTGGACATTTAACTCCCAGTCACGACCATCCTGCAACCATGTCTCTGTAATGGCCACTAAATCATACCCATTTGCCATGATTTGTGCCGTCAACTCATCCACCTTGTTTCGAATGCTCCAAGCATTCAGATAAAGTGCCCTTATGTCAGTTTTTGCACCTTCTTTTTGAGTCCTATCACCTCCATTACTAACAACTCTTGAGTTCTCCTTCCTTTTAACTTTTTTTCCTAATTTTCAATGGAGTTGAAGCTTCCTCGTCACCTGCTAACCTGCTGCTTTGCCTTACATTAATTATTATACTCCCTGTACGCTCACTCCTCCCTTCCCCCCTACTTACTAGTTTAAAGTCCTATTGACCACTTTATTTACCCTTTTCACCAGAACACTGGACCCGGCCCTGTTCAGGTGGAGTCCATCCCAGCGGTACAAATCCCTCCTGTCCCAGAACTGATGCCAGTGCCCCATGAAAAGGAAACCCTCTTTCCCACACCACTCTTTTAGTCACGTGCTTACTTCCCTGACCTGGCCTCCCTATGTAAATTTGCAAGTGGCTCAGGCAGCAATCCAGAGATTATGACCCTTGAAGACCTGTTTTTTAATTTTGTTCCTAGCTTTTCATAATCCCGAAACAGGTCTTTTTTCCTAGTCCTGCCTATGTTGTTGGTACCTTCGTGGACCACAACAACTAGATCCACCCCCTCCCTCTCTAGTATCCTCTCAAGCCGGTCAGAGATGTCTCGCACCCTGGCACCGGGCAGGCAACACACCATGCGGGATTCTCTATCCTGCTCGCAAAGGATACTGTCTATCCCCCTGATGATGGAATCCCCTACAACTACAATCTGTCCTTTAGCTCCCTGCTTTTGAATGGCCTCCTGGACCATGGTGCCATGGTCAGTTGACTCATCCTTCCTGCAGCACTGTTCCTCATCCACGCAGGGAGCAAGTGCCTCATACCTGTGGGACAATGTCAAGGGCTGCAGCTCCTGTGTTCCTGTCTGCAGGTCCCTCTACCTGCCTCACTCGCAGTCACACACTGCTGTCCCTGCCCACCGATCGAATTAACATTAGTTAATCTACCAGGTGTGACTGCCTCCTGGAACACAGCATCCAGGTATTTCTCCCCCTCCCGGATGTGCCGCAGTGTTTGGAGTTCGGATTCCAGCTCATCAATTTTGAGTCAGAGCTCCTCAAGCAGCCAACACTTGCTGCAGATGTGGTCACTGTCGTTCTCATTGCGATCAGCCAACTCCCACATCATACAGCTACAACACATCACCTGGCCTGCCTTCTGTACTTAGTTAATTATTTAAAATTAATTAGTTTTGTCCTAATTTCGCAGTGTTCTCTCTTTAAGTGTTCTCTACACCAGGAAGTTTACACCATTATATACTCAAACAGACTCCGGTTTTGCCTTCCGAACCGCTCCCAGAGGATTAGGCGTCTAGGTGACCTCCCTGAAAGATAACAAAGAGATGAGAAAAAAAATGGAAATAGCTTACCTGCTCACTACACTTAGTCTTTATTATTCGGTTTGAGGAGGTGGAAGGGTGGGAGACTCTACACATGTAGTGTCTTGGCTATTAGTTACTTCCCAAATTTATTGGGTGAAAGATAACCGTTACCCAGCCGACCACTCTCGCCCGCTCTGGGCCTCCTCCTCCGCTGAACAACTGAAGGCCGCAGACACGCGAGGTAAGACTTTTTTAAC
>NC_063337.1:42747125-42766821 GCF_021869965.1 Rhincodon typus | reverse complement strand
CCCGGATTCCTGCTGCTGAACAACTGAAGGCCGCAGACACGCGAGGTGAGACTTTTTTAACGAAAGCTTCCCTTCCCAGCTTGCCCTCGCGTTCTCTCCCGGACTCCCGCAGCTGAACCACTGAAGGTGGTTTGATAAACTTCTATAAGGTCACCTGCCAACCTCCCACGCTCCAGTGAAAAAAGTCCCAGCCTATCCAGCCTTTCTTTGTAACTCAAATCTTCCATACCCAGCAACATCCTGGTAAATCTCTTCTGAACCCTCTCCAGCTTAATAATACCCTTCCTATAACTGGGCGACCAGAACTGGACACAGCACTCCAGAAGAGGTTTTACCAAGAACTGTACGACCTCAATGTGACTTCCCAACTCTTGTATAGATTTATGTTTTTAACTTGACCGTGATGATTGAAGCGGATGGTGTCACATTAGAACACAGTTGTCTATTTAGAACAATGATAACTGAAGATGGCAGACATGATGCAGAAGTTGGAAGAAGGGTAAGTTAGCCAGCAGTAATTGTGTGAAGGTGAAGAATGCATTGACCACAAGAAAATATAAGCTTGTAAAAAGGAACTAAAAAACTCATAAGATATTAGAAGATACCAAGAACTGCAGATGCTGGAGTCAGAATCAATATAGTGTGGTGCTGGAGGAACACAGCAAGTCAAGCAGCATCAGAGGAACAGGAAAGTCCTACTCCTCTAATGCTGCCGAACCTGCTGTGTTCCTACAGCTCCACACTGTGTTGACTCATAAGATACTACTTGCTATCCAAGTTCCTGTATTACTCAGAAACACAAACAAAAGGTAAACATCTATGGAAGAAAATAGCGGCCTTTGAAATATTGGGCACAAAGACAAATGCTATCAATCAAATGTATGCACCAGAAGACAAATGAAGAGGTCCTTGAAATCACAATAGCAAAATAAACTCTTCAAAAGTCAGACATCCAGAAATGGAAACACCTGTATCTTCACTATTTGATCAGAGCTAAAAAGCTGAAGAGATCCCTTCGAGAGGGCAAAGCAGAAGGCAGCAGAAAGTGGAGTTAACTCAGGCTTAGACGGATGATGGATGTCAAAGAGTGGATGCAGATGAGTTATGTTGGCTGTGTGAGGATGGCACAAGGCAGGTGAGTGTAACATACCATGACAGCAAATCTCCAAGCAGGCATAAATACAAGCAGCAGCAGGTCTTGAGAATGAAAACTGTAAACATATCTACCTTACACGCTTCTGCCATTACTCCACTTCTCCTGCTAGTACCTATAAATAAAAATGAATGCTGATCATTAATTTTCCTTGGCAAAATCCAACAGATGGAAGCAGGATTGTGACTTTCAGAAGGCCACACTGAAATGGGGCAAGTACATTGCAAAGAGACAGAGGAAAGGCTGGGTCAAAATATAGGTGCTTATTACAATCATCAAGTAGGCTCCATTTTTGGAAAGATGGTTTGGTAAAACTATTACTCTCCGGTATTCGCTTGAAATCAAAATCGAGTGATAGTCGAATTGTTTAGACACTAAGAGCACATTATACAGTTTTTGAGCCATTAACACATACCTCAGATGTTAATAAGCTCAGCACACAACAATGTGTAGGCTGTCAATGCCATGGGCTATTTACTGTAATTCACTGTAGATGCTGAGCAAACCTCAGCGTTCAATAACAAAGGACATTTCCACCAGCGTACATTAATGCTACCGGTATCGATTATGATATTTCTCGATCTCTAGCCTCTACTAAAACACTCCTGCCATCTTCTGTGCCTCCTCATTGACTGCATCCTTTCATGGATTTTGACTCCACTTTCTGTATTGATTGCCCCAAAGCTGGTCTTTTGTTTCATTCAACTTGGATAGTTACCATCATAACTATTTCTTTAACAGGATGTCAGCAGGTAATCTACACATCTCTTGTTTGTTTTAAAGAATTTACTTAAATAACACAGTTGTGGCTACAGCTACATAGGGAATGATCTCGTGAAAATTGTGTCGAAGTTGAGGCATTACTCCAATTGTTGTGCCCTGGAACCAATTGAACTGAATTTAAAATTGTTATTATGCTGCGAGGTTTATCTAGTGAGTGTTTATGCACTGTATTACACTGCAAACTTACAAACTTACAAACATTGGTATTAATACTAAGTTGCTGATTCTGAAAAATGAGAGGTAATGGACATTCTGTTTGCCTGTTTGTTACTCAACTTAAAAAGAGTTGAGTCTCTGACATCCCTATGTGAGCTCCAATTAAACTCCTCTGATTAGTGGATGAACGCTAGGAGATAATAAGAACAGAATGAACTCGCATAATATATGCATGTCCCAAAGCATATCACAGCCAATGAATTACTCTTGAAATGCAGTCACTGTTGTTAGGCAGACATTGCCATCAATTTGCACACACCAAGATTCCAGCACTGAGACGACTGAGCAGTTCATCTGCTTTATTCAGAAGGTTAAGAAGCAGAATACCTAAAGATCCAGCTTGAGATTTTTGTGCTGTTTAAAATACCGGCAGGGTTTTTGTAGCGTTGCTCCACTGCCTTGGAGAATTTGCTGACTTATTACAATTGGGTGTCATATAATGAAAACTGGGGATGAAAACAGGGATTAGGAGAATCCTCTGGGAATTCCTGCTGCATCGTTAACAGGAAATCTATTGATCTAACACCACGTGAAGTATTTTGTACAGTTCTAATCACTTAACAACAAGAACAAGAATGCCCAAATTAAAGGCACAGGGTCACAAGCAACACAGATAATTCTGGATCTTAAGAATTTAATATTATGATGAAATAGTAAAGGTACATTTTAGATTATTGAAGAAAAGTCTTTTGGATCATTTAAATTATAACCTTTAACATGATTAATTAAATTAACAAGACAGCTAAGAGAAAATAGTTTGGTGAACTAGTAACTCAAGTAAGTAACGTTAAGAGTATTACTAAAAGAACAAGAAGAAAATGATTTTTTTTAACATCGTGCAATGTCCCACATTAAATACTGGAGGTAGAATTCATAATTTTTGTAAGGCAAGTGAATGTTTTGAAAAAGAAAGAATCTAAAAGGGATATAAAGAAATAATGTGTCAATTGTGTTATGTGGATAGCTCTCAGATGACTGACAGATAGAATTGATCAGAGGTCTCAAAATGTGCTGTACTGTTCCACAGGTCATTGACAAATTAATTCAGGTAAATGGAGATGGAACTATCAATAAGTACATGACAAAAGTGCAAAGTTAGGAGTAAAAAGAAAAGATTGGTCCTTGGAACCCAAATCATATGGAATAAATCACCAGTGAAGCCCACTGAAATGGAGACTATAATTAGATACAAGACAATTGGATGGGTTCTGAAAAGAGAATGCTTTTACAGATTTTGTTGAGAAGATGAGTAGGTGGAGCTAACTTATAAAGTAAAAACATAGGTTGGTGGACTTCATCGTCTTCTCTTTTTATTACCCTAATGATTTTATGTTCTTAATAATAGTGACATGTCAGGAATAACACAACTAATTAGCTATAACTATAAGTCAGCTTCTCTTTTTCACAATTTTTATATTGTTCTATTAGGTGTTGATATATTTACCGTCCTTTTTTATTTTAAAGAGAGCATTGTCTTTTACCCATACCATATTCAATATTTTGTGATTTTGTTGAATCTATAGCTTTTGTTTCCAGTGGACAATAAATTTCTCTTTAACTTTCACTCCTTGTGCTACAAACAAAAAAGATCTGAAACATTGAAGAATGTTATTGTCCAGCTGGATTTCCCATGCTAAATGCTGCAGCTATATGAAGTTTGTTTTGGCCGTCTACGATGTATTCAATTCTTTATTGAGCCATACACAGCACTAGTGTACATTTCAGTCTCATTTCCACAGAACTGACAGTTTCTATAGAGTTTTTGGTCACATATACATACTAATCATGTAACAGAATAATGATAATTTGCACAGGGCGTTCCTAAATGTATTGATGCATGAATATGTGGCACACGGACACAGATACAATTCAATACAATTGCCTTAAATGTAGAACTTTTCAAAAATTCACTTTTTCAATGCATGTGAGTTTCACATTGTTTATATTCTCTGTCAATTTGCAACGTTTGGAAATGAATCAAAAACAATAAGTTAAACAACACACCATGTGGCCAAACATTTTATTTCCAAAAAGCAGTTTGGTAGATTTCTGTAAAAATGCAGCACAAGCATTTCTCTTGAGGACAAAAAGAAAGCATACAAACGCTTTCTTTTGCAGACAACCAAACTGTCAGTGTATAACTGCTAATTAATCTGACCAATCAAAATAACTGGCCCTAAAGCACTGCTGTTATTAAAAGGTGACAAGGTCTGCAAGTTAATGAACAATTGTCAAGATAGAAAGACTTGCCTTTTCATCTACGAGTACCTTTCATAATCTCAGGACATTCCAAAGGATTTTACTGGCAACAAATCACAGAATTATATTTTACAGCAAGACCTATTTCGCAACCCAGGCTGGTTTGAGGAATAATGACAGCAGCAATTTTCCAGTAACCAAGTGTTGGGATGACCAGTGAAGGTGCAAAGGAAAGCATAGTGGCAGTAGAATTGGCATGAGGTCACGTCACGCCAGTTGTTAGTTCTATATTTAAAGAGCTGCCAGCAACCAGTATCATGGACGCTGCCAGGACATCTGCAGGTGGAAGGGAAATTAGCAGGGACAATGGCAGAAAGGAATCCTGGAGTGGCTCCACAGTTAACGAATGGCTCATCTGTCAGACTACATGAGCAAGACAGGAGGTCTTCTTCACCAGGGACAGGCAGAGGAGACCAACCAAACTGACCAAACAAGCCCTGGACAGAGATTATAGTCGAGGTCAGCAACCTGACTTAATAATGCAAATGCATCAACTACCTTAATCATTCTACCAAGATGAACACCTCATCTTTTCCTTTGGAGCCTGAAGCTAATTGCACATGGTAACACAAGAGGATATGTTTGATGATGAAGGGGTGGCCACTCTTTAATCCTTTTATATCATTGATAATCTGAAATTTATCAGTCTTTACTTTAAACATTGTCAAAGACTAAGCTTCCACAGCCCTCTAAGTTAGAGAATACGAACGATTTACCACCCTCTGAGTAAGAAAAAAACCTACTAAAAGTCTTATCCTAAATGGCATCCTCCTTATTGTGTCCCCCAGATCTAGATTGCCGAAACAGGTGAAACATCTGACTTGCATCCAACTTGTCTATCCCTTTAGGTATTTTGTTGAGTTCAATGAGATCACTTCTCATTCTTAGAGAATACAGGCTCAGTTTGACCAGTCTCTCTTCATAGGATAGATCTGCCATCCCAGGAACAAGCCTGGTGAACCTTCATTGCACTCCCTCAATGGTAATAATATTTTTGCTGAAATGGAGACCAAAAAAACACACAATAGTCCCTGCACGGTCTAACCAAGTTCATGTATAATTGAAGCAAGATATAACTATTCCTGTACTCAAATCTTATTGCAATAAAGTCTAACATTCTACTAGCCTTCTGAATTGCTTGAAGCAGCTGCATATTAGCCTTCAGTAACTTATCGGCAAGGACACCCAGGTCCCTCTGCATATCTAAACTTTCGAACCTTTTAATGTTCAAGAAATACTGCGCAGATCTGTTTCTTCTACCAAAATGGACAACCTCACATTTTCCACATTGTATTTCCACCTACCATGCTCTTGTCCACTCACTAAACCTGTCCAAACCTCCTGAAGTTGTTTTACATCTTCCTCACATCACACATTTCCACTTAGTTTTGAATCATCTGCAAATTTTGAAATATTAAATTTGGTCCTCACCTCCAAAACATTGGTATAAATTGTGAACAGCTGGGACCCAATCCTAATCCTTGTGGTACCCCACTAGTTAGAGTCTCTCAATATGAGGATAGCCCAGACATTCCTGCTGTCTATTTTCTGCCAGTTAATTGATCCTTACCTCCTATCACATCAGCATTAATTTTTTTGGTCAACTTCCTGTGGGGGATTTAAACAAAACCTTCTGAAAGTCCAAGTATTTGGCATCCATTCACTCTCCTTTATCAATTTTGTTAGTAATACCTTCAAAAGCCCCATTAACTTTATCAAACACAATTTCATATTTTCAAATGCATGCTGATTATGCCCAATGCAATCAATATCAACCAGGTATCTAGCCCATTCTTTACAACATGATAGTACCTTGCTCCTAACACCACGGATTCATCTTATTTAGCAGCCTCCTGTGTGGCACCATGACAAAGGCCTTCTGGAAATCCGAATAGATCACGTCTACTGGCTCTCCTTTGTCTAACTTGCTCATTACCTCCTCAAAGAACTCTAAGATTTATCAGGTATGCCCTCCCCTTGATGAAGCTATGCTGACTCAGTCCTATTTTACCATGCACTTCCAAGTACTCCATAACCTCTTCCTTAAAAGTGGACTCTAAAATCTTGCCAATGGCCAAGGTCAGGTGAACCAGTGTATAAGTTCCTGATTTCTGCCTCCCTCCCTTCCTAAGTGGGATGTTACATAAGCCAATTTCCAGTCCTTTGGCACCATCCCTGACTCTAGTGATTCCTGAAATATCACCACCAATACCTTCACAATCTCCTCAGCTATCTCCTTCAGAACCCTGTGGTGTAAGCCATCTGCTCCAGGTCATTTATCCACCTGCGGTCCTTTCGGTTCCCCTAGCACCTTCTCTTTAGTGATGGCCACTACATTCACCATCGTCTCCTGACTCTCTTGAAGCTCTGATATGCTGCTGTGTATTCTACTGTGAAGCCTGATGCAAAGTATTCATTTCCTCTGCCATTTCTTTGTTCCTCATTACTACTTCTTCAGCTTCTTCAGTCCAATGTCCATCCTTGCCTCTGTCTTGCCTTTTATATGTCTAAAGATACTCTTATAATTTTCTTTTATATTATTAGGTAGCTTACCCTCATATTTCAACTTCCCATTCATTATTCCATTTTTAGTTGCCCTAAAATGAGTTTTAAATGCTTCCCAATCCACTGGCTTCCCAATAATCTTCAACATGTTGCATGCTTTTTCTTCTGTTTTTATGCTGGCCCTGACTTCCCTTGTCAGACATGGTTGTCTTGTCTCCTGCTTAGTATGTTTCCCCTTCCTCAGGATGACTTTTAGCTGTGCCTCCCAAATTATCCCCTGAATCTTCTGCCATTGCTGCTCCACTGTCTTCCCTGCTAGGCTCCCCTTCCAATCAATTCTGCCAAGACCTTGTTCATGTGTTTATTATTACCTTTACTCAATTGTAAGACCTTTAAATATGATTCAAGATTCTCCCCTTCAAACTGCAGTGTGACCTCTATCATATTATGGTTACTGCCATCTAGGGGTTTCTTCACTTTAAGCTCTCTAATCAAATCTGCCTCATTATACATCATCAAATGCAGAATTGCCTCTTCCCTAGTAGGCTCTACTACAAGCTGTTCCAAAAAACCATCTCATAGACATTCCACAAATTTCTTTTCTTGGGATCCACAACTGATTCGATTTTCCCAGTATAACTCCTTACCTAACAGTACGGTGGGTGTCCTTACACCTCAAAGGTGAAGGAGTCCAGGGAGCACAGGTAAAAGGATAGATGCAAGTGAAGCTTGGGAGACACTACTCCATAAGTATTTTATATCTCTTACTACCTGTTGGAACCATATCAATAAAATCTTTCCTTATTGTAGTCTTGTTGCTTCCTTTTTAATTCACCCATTTCGTTGCCCTGAGCCCAGTTACGCAACATACAGTGACATGGTTGAAAAAATTAACTGCATGCAGGGCCAACAAATATGGTGGAAACCCCAGACAGCTGCAAAACACCACTTAGTTGTTACAGCCAGAAGGACACTATTCAGCCCATCTTGTCTGTGCCAGATCTACATAGGAACAATTTACTGTGTATCACTCCCATGCCAGTGGCATACTGCTCCACCTTCCCTGACATGCCAACTGGCAGCTCAGTGAAACCAGCAACTAATCACCCATTTGCTGGCTGCCTCTTTTTACCAGATAAAGCTCTGAAGTCGCAGGGTTTCAATGCACACTTTGAAAAATCCAAATCCCTCTCCGCCCCCACAAAATTGATGTCTACTGGTTCATTAATTGGCTGAACCTTCCACATTCAAGCACAATGTTCTCTCACCATTGGAAATATCCAATTGGGACATGAAGATGTCAGGCTTCAACCCTGAGATATTCCCTGCAACTCCCATCCTGAAGCTTATTCCACTGTTAGAATGTTAGAAGTGCAGCAATCTATTTGCCAGCAACAGTGTTTTAATGTCAGTGACACTGACGGTGCGTTATTGGTCAGATGCCACGAATGATGCACCTGCTTCCTTTCAAAATAGTACCATGGTATCTTTTATGTCCAACTGAGAGAGCAGTTTAATATTTCATCTGGAAAATCTGGTATTTTATCATTCCATCAGTGCTGGATTAGAGAATAAGATTACACCTATGCATCTGTGTCCCTGATCTAGGACTTATATCCATAACCTTCTGACTCAGCCAGAAGACTGATAACAATATGGTTGATTTCCAAAATGCAATTTGTCTTCAATAGTATCAAGATTATATGATTTTCTAAAACATAAATTATTGACATTTTACAGATCTTCTCATCAAATATAATCAAATAAAATCAAACATAAACTGCTGTGTTACACTTTTGATGCAGAAGTCTTCAGATTTTCTATTGTATTTCTCCTTAGCAGCACAATCATGAGTGGAGTGAGGAATTACATTTCAATCATGCCCACCATTTACTGTTTCCAATTTCATGCACAATGTCTGCTTCAGAGACATCAAAGTGGTTGAAATTGGGTCCAAATGATATGGATCATCAGTCTCATTTAACACATGATCATCTAACAATTCTAATCACTTTAGTTCACATGATCTGCTACAATCTGTGAGGAAAGAATTTCTGATTTTACCAACTGCAGCAGTGCCTGAGTAGCAATTGTGCCTTCCCTCCACATGGCTGCTACCACAGGGCATTGAATATCAGCTTCAGGAGAGACTGAACTAAATCATGAGATGTGATCAGAGCGCTTTTGTTTTGTAGATTTCATGATAGAACAAACAAAGAACAAAGTAAATTACAGTGCAGGAACAAGCCCTTCAGCTCTCCAAACCTGCACCAACATGCTACCCATCACAACTAAAACCCCCTACACTGATGTTTGTAGATGAAGGAAATTAAAATAATTTCTGCAGTTTATTAATCTACAATTACTTTAGCCAATCTCAGTGACTTGCAAGTGAAAATTCTTTCAAAATTACACAGGGATGTAAAGCAGCACCAGATCTCCAAAGATTTCTTAGAGATTCATATCAAAACTTCAGTAACTTTACAACATGAGAAGTTATATATTTCCAGTTCATGCCTTCAAACAGAATATTGAACACATTATGCATGTATATGTGGCATCACATTGTCTTGAAAAAGAGTGATATCTCTAAAGTTATGAAGATAAGGATGAATAGAATGTCTAACGTGTCAACTCTTAATTAAATAATCAATCTGTTTGCAGTCTAGTGTCGCTCGTTTGGTGAGATATTTGTTTGTTTTATAATCACATTGGGACAATATCTTGTTTGTTTTCAAACCCATAGAATACTTTAATAGAGGAATTTACAATCTGGTGTAACATAAATCTGTGAAGTCCCATTACTTAGTTTCACACGTATTCATTTCGAAACACACAAAATCTGACCAATGTGTTTTCCAACACAAAGCAGAAAACTAAAATTGCTGGAAAGTAAGATCAGAAAAACCCTGGAAATAGTCAACATATCTGTCAGCATTTGAAGAGAGAAAAACCATGTTAATGCTTCAGATTCATCAGAATTGTTTTCTCTTACTCTAAAGTAGCATATGTATATTAGTATCACAAGGAAGGATGACAGAACACAGAACTGTGATATTTTCATTTCAGGTTCACGCTCCTGATATTACACAGTTTTGCACTAAAAAGATGAAGATGTTGGTTTAATCCAATGCTTAGTTTAAATTCCTTCTCAGTTTATCAGTATCACCGGCAAGGCAAGCATTTATGGTTCATCATTTGAATGAATATTTGTTTAAGCCACTTCAGAGGGGAATGAGGAGCCAATCATATCTTTGGTTGGATGTCATGTCCCCCTAATGATTTAGAAAATATTGCTTTGTTAGAAAAAGTAGAGATTTCAATTGTTAATTAGTCCAATACCTTTCCTGTATTGAATCTGGGAAATACTGAATCAGTTCTGCTGCTTCTCCAAGCTGCATTGAATTGGATTGAATATATACAGACTCTGTCATCAATTTCTCAACCAGGTTTCATATTTAACAACTAGGAAAGTTACTGTGGATAAGGTTTAAAAACGTATGCTCTCTGTTTCTGAGATGTACGAAAATACATTGAAATTCTTTAGACAACATAGAATAAAAGCTTAATTGAGAATTTTAATCCTTATTTCATCTCCATTAAGGAACAAAGATGAAGAAGGGACAGCACTTATAAACAGCTGCCATGCTCTGCAAATATCAAATCTTACAAACCAGTTCCACTAAAGTAAGATTCTGGGAATTGGGCATTTAGATGCATCCTAGGAGATGTAGTCTATGACCACGTTGCCTCGTTATCTGACAGTTACAGTTCAGGAAAGATCTTAAGCTCCAGATTCAGGATTCTCAGAGTAGCCAGGCCTCCAGAGAAAACACAGTGAAATGTATTTTGAAAAGAAAAGCTATTCTTGTCTAGGCATACATGCCATTAGATTTTCTCAAATGTTTCATTTTGACTTTTTATTACAATGTAAATCTTATTTCTTGTGATAACCCATCAGCTTATGGGAGAAGCCATGATTTGGGCCAAAATGAGTTTCAAAAAATATTTGCAGAAATTGCATTTGCTCAACATATGCTGTCAGGTGTGAGCTGATAGCTGAGTTTTGTTTACAGGTTCTTTGAAATCGGCAGTTTTTGTTCTCACCTGCTCTGGGTTGTTTGATATGCTTTGGAAATGTTCAACTGCATATTGCCATGGCTTTATGAATATGAAATTTAAACTGATCACTTTCAGGGGATATTTGTATGACGAGTGCTGTACGGTGTCTGAGTTTCATGTCCAAATGTGAAGAAGAAATGCTGAAGGATACAACAGAATTAGAAGTTTTCCTATGATGCTACTCCCAGGGAGGCTGATGTCCCCAGGTTGGAATGTGGGCTGTACTGTGATACTACAATAGGGATGCACATATCACTCAAAGAATTTGCAAGCAGATTCCCTTAAAACACAGGAAAGTAAACGTTTTTTGCCAAATAATTTGGTGGCATTTTTGTACCTACTAAAAACCATGTTTGGTCACAATATTCACTGCATTGAGTTATAACTGGAGGAATTGTAGCATTTAGAACCACTGCCAGTTTCCAGGTTTCCCAACCAATCAGAATGAGCAGGTACACGTTGACCTGATCTTGACTCTCAAAGCCTTATTTACAAAGGCCAGCAGCAAGGGTCAGATTGGACCTGTTCTTGAACTGTGAAGTCAGAGAGCACAATTGTAATGGGTAGGGTATACAGCTGCCCCTCCAGTTCTTAATAACATCCCTGTGTATTATGTTGAAGGTTATAAGGGCCCACAGATGTAAGAGTCTGTCCTGTGGTTGGAAGGAAGAAGTTAGCCTCTTAAACCAAGCTGCTGTGACTGGACATGCCTCGGGAGATGAGCAGCAGGAAAGTGTTACCTCACCACACATGGATTCAGCATCACAGAGGTTCCCTGACCTCACCATGGAGTCATAGAGACATACAGCATGGGAACAGACCCTTTAGTCCTACCAGTCCCATCTCGACCATAATTCCACCTGCCTGCACTTGGCCCATATCCCACCAAACCCTTCTTATTAATGTACTTATCCAAATGCCTTTTAAATGTTGTAACTGTACCCACATCCATTACTTCTTCTTGAAGTTCATTCCATAGTCAAACCATTCTCTGTGTAAAAAAGTTGCCACTCATGCTCTTTTTAAACCTTTTTCCTCTCTCACCTTAAAACTATGCCTCCTCGTTTTGAAATCCCCCACCCTAGGGAAAAAGAGAGCTACCATTGACCTTATCTATACCCCTCATGATTTTAAAAATCTCTATAAGGTCACCCCTCAATCTCCGATGCTCCAGTGGAAAAAGTCCCAGTCTATTCAGCCTCTCCCTATGACTCAAAACTTCCACACCCGGCAACATCCTGGTGAATCTTTTCTGAAACCTCTCCAGCTTGATAACATCTTTTCTAAGACCAGGGCAACCAGAACTGGATACACCAGGACAGGAAAGGTACATGACATGACACACTCAAGCACCAATCCCCTCACTCCAACTTCCCCAGCATTCTCCTGTATTGCACCCCTAAGACTGACGCACCTCGCAGTTCTACTCATGTCTCTATCTCAAGATACCTTCTCACATTCCTTGGTTCTTGGTGCTTCCTTATTGCCATCGTACACATATCTCTCACAGTTACCTTCCACAAATGACGTTCTCCAACCTGTCAAATCATTGCATTTCTCACAGGAGAAGAAAGTACATAACATTAGGGAGAGGGAGAAAATGGGGGCATCTCTCCAGTCATTGCTACCTTGACCACTATGGAGAATAAAGCAATGAAGATCAGTGGAGTAATGGAGTGCATGACCATTGGAAATGATGAAATGGAGAGTTTCTCATGTATCTGCTGACAGAATTCAATATCACACAGGCACGTTGCACAAAACCTTCAGTTGTGTTGAATTGGTGCCACCAGCAACTGAAAATATGATCATCTGCAGAGTGCTGACTTTCAACCCTTTATCTTTATCGCTTGCAGTTCATGTCTTTCATCTTCCAAATATCCTTCAAATGTAAAGTAAAACAGGTACAAGGAGGAAGCTGAGGGACCCTCGGTGGTACCCTCTGAGAAAGAATTGTTACACAAATCATATTCATCCTTCATTTGGATAGGGACTTCAGCAGAGAGAGTTGAGTTAGGGTTAGAGCTATATATCACAATGAGAAGGGAGGCAGCTGAAACACTCCATCTGGAGGTGCAGGATACTCGGAGCTCTGCTTGGTTGGATGTAGGATCCTGGACTTAAGAAATGAACCCTGAAGTAACGGGAGAAGATACGGAAGGTTCTAGTAGCATTTCCAGTGGCACTGTGGAACTTTGGAGATATCTGCCTACACCAATATCCCAGGGTGTTTTGAGTGTTTGCACTGATGACCATCTCCATGAAAAAAGTGGCTACCAACACCAAACATCAGATACAGGTGACAAACCAATGCACTGTGACAATCAACATGGCCTAGACATTCAGTCGTCAACTCAGATAAGATAGAAGAAATCCTCATCTTTATCATTCTGCATCTCACTCAACATGTGGAAAGTATTGTTTTCCTGCACTGTTTGGCTGCACTGCCTCAGATTCGGTGAATTGTGCCGGTAAGAGTCTATCCTGAGTATTGCAGACAGTCTGCTGATCTGCTTCAGGAATTCTGATCCAAACAGGCACCTCTGCCTTCATCCACTTGCACCTCTAATCCTTTTTGTGGCAATATGTTGTTCAGGGCATTGGAGACTATTATAATTCTAGATGCTCTCACTGGCATACTGATAAGTGTCAAAATCTGTCCAGGTACCTGAATCGTACATTTAGCAACACAACGGATTCATCTGAGGCCATTCTTGTGCTCATGTTCTATAACTGAGGTGCAGGAAACGTAAAGTTCATCACAGGTTTCATCAGTTCCATCCTTACAGAGTAGCACTTGCCTCCAAAGAAGCCATCCACTTACTCTGGAGGTGCAAATTTCTGTGATATATGCGACTGGCACAGGATGAAGACATCCTGGTAGCTATTATCTGCATTGATGTGCTTGGATACCTTCCAGTATGGTTATATACTCAACATTGATTGAGTGGAATCTCATGCAATCTTTCAAGATATTGATATTGATATTGATATTGATATTGATATTGATATTGATATTGATATTGATCACTAAGGATGTGTTGGTTGCCAGATGTGTACACCTTATAACTCCCCGCACCTCTGGAAAGTCAGTTAGAGGAGAAAAATGAAGCATCTTTTCATTTAACTGGAGTCATCAGTTACAAAGTGGGTGTGAATTATGCGGAATTGGACACATCAGAACAGAATTTGTGCAGAACAGATTGCGAAACTTTGCAAATGTCAGCAGCAGAGCTGAAGGCCGAGCGATTCAGGACTGTGGTGACCTTGATAGCAACTGGCAATGTGTGCACACTTTGGTCCTCTTGGAATTCTCTTCCAGGAAGCTGCAAATGTTAGCAATAACCTAATGAGGAAATCTAAACAGCCTGAAGCACTCTTGCTCAGCCAGGCCCAGAAAAGAATTCTCTCTCTCTCTCTCTCTGTACCCTCTTGCTGATGCTGATGTTGGTGATGGTGTTACTGCTAATGATGTCCCTCCCAGTCCTCGCCAATGGTCCTTTGTAGAGCTGTACAACGTGCCCTCATGCTGCTGAGAAGACTGACAGCTGAAAAGCATTGATCATAACCCAAAAATCTTCTTTTCAACAGTAATGACCTCTGAAGACCCAGAAATCACCTCCAAAGCAAGGAAACCACTTTTTCAGACAGGTCCTTATGAATCATAGCATCCCCACACTGTGGAAGCAGGCCATTTGGCCCATTGGGTCCACACTGACACTCCAAAGAGCATCCCAACTAGACCTACTCTATTCCCATAACCTTGCATTTCCCATGGCTAATCCATCTGACCTGCGCATCTTTGGGAAAAAGCTGATCGCATTGGCAAAGAAATAGCTGTCACTCTTCAGTAGTGAGAGGCTTCCCACCCTGCCAGTTTCGTAGTGCTGTCAATCCCCATTGTGCTCTCACCTGGCTATACCAAGTGTGCCTCAGACAGCACAATAAACCCCTTTACTGGGTTAAAACCGAGAGCAAAGGCTTTAATCTGCATTGAATTGCCACTGTGCATTTGATAAACTGCAACTTGTACATCACCTGAGAAAAGGCAAAATACTGTGCATGCTGGAAATCTGAAACAAAAGCAAAGAATGCTGGAGAAACTCAGCAGGCCTGGCAGAATCTGCGGAGAGAGAAATAGGGTTATGCTTCAAGTCTGATATGGCTCTTCTTCAGGGTTTACCACATTTGTCAAATTGTACACTAATTAAATTTGGAACTCAATGGAGTCATGTCAGATTTTCAATATTCTGATATCTTTTCCATCTTCAACTCTTCCTCTCCACCAACATCCACTGCCTCTATGCAGGTTAAAATCCCCTACCCATACCACTTTTGAGTCCATAAGCAAAATCTTCTGATTTTGTTGGGTGTCTTGGTTGATTATTCAAAATGTGGGTAGCTGCCAGGCCCCCTATCTCCTACCAAACAGGCAGTTTAGGGACCACCCACTGGGCCTTTTGCTCAACTCAATTCCTGAGGTGCTGATGTCCAGCCCAGCAAGAGCTGCTGGCCAATCAGAGGTCAGCACCTCTCACACTCACCAGAGAAGGAAGATCTACTTTTGAAAGACAAACAACTACCTGAGGACCAAGCTGTCTGGTAAGGGTCAGGGTGGTCCTAGGACTGGAGACACAGGGAGCACGGAACTTGTGGGTTGGAAGCAAACTGTAGATGGTTGTTCTCAGCCCACATCCACGTTGCCCAGTGTCCATGTTCCCACTAGTGCACAGTTTAGAAGGATTTAACAGTTGGATAGGCTAGCTTTTATTTGTCCTGTCTAAAGCTGAGATCACTGCAGTCCAAGTGGGAATAAACCCCTTATTAGCCATCCATTGATCACAAAGGTCTCAACTAATCGTGTGGCAGAAAGATCAGCCATGAGCTTTCACACTGAAAACTTCATTCATTAGAAGGTGGAAAGCAGCAGGATTCTGGGCCACAGCTACCCTGCCTTATAAAGTTGTCACCCAGTGTCCAGACCCACTGCCTCCAGGACTGGGAGGTTGCATCCCATACTGCAGAAGAGCCTACATGGCCCTACAGATCTAAATTGACATTATGTTCCACACAAGCCTCTTTCAACCCCTCTTCTTCTGACACTGTTAACATGGCCTTCAATTCTAACATCCTTGTGTGCTTATCCACTTTTCTCTAAAATGCGTTCATGATATTCACCTCAACTACAGGTAGGGCTAGTGTGTTCCATGCTCTTTCCCTACTTTGGGTGAATAGATTTCTCATGAATTTATTATTGACTAATATTCCTGATCCTGACAACGAAAACATCTTCTCTCTATCTGTTCGTCAAACATCTCCATAATGTTTATCATCTCCATAAGCTCTCTCCTCAGCTTTCATTTTTCCATAGAAAAAGGCTTCAGACTGTCCAGCTTTACTGATAATTATGACCTCTCAGTTCTGGTATTTTTCCCTTGAAAGTCTTTTTTAAAACTTTTCCAGTTTATCTATTTCCTTTCTACATCATAGAGGCAAGAAATGCACACAAAATGGTTTAACCAAGAAGTATATCAATTTAATTTTTGCGCTCTGCTTTTCAATCCTACCCCTCTATAAATAAACCCCATTACTGATTTGTTTATTTTTATTTAATAATGGGTCTATTAGACAGTGCTGCAGCTTTTAGTGACTTATACTGATAGATCCCTTTGATCTTCTATCCAATTTAGACTTAACCTCTGAGCAGTATATGGCCTCCTTATTGTACCTCTCAAGATGTAAGATCTCACACTTACCTATATTGAAATTCTTTTTGCCAATTACATGCCTTTTGTCATAGTCTTTCTGAGATCCTACCTAAAAGTTAAATAATTATGAATGGATCTCTCATAGGAGTACAGTGTTTTGGTCAAGAAGTGTAAAATGCATAATTTAAAGTTGTCAACAAATTGTGTTATTCTATTTCTGATTCTTGCCAAAATTAAATGTAAATAGTGAAAGAAGTGGTCCCAGTACCACTCCCTGTGGAGCACAATTTATGCCAGTCTGAATATCCACACTTTATAACATTGAACCTATAGATACATACGTATATATAGACAGTAACTTCATGTTTTTGTAGCACCCAATCATCAAGATGATGATGTTAATGAGTTGACTTTCAGCTTCTTCCTGTGAAATCTCTGTGCAAATTCTAATATCATCCACCAGGCAGCGATGCAGAATGTAACACAAATTCCCTAATTCCTAAATTCACCTCCCAACCAGTCATTGAAAATAATCAGACTGTGGGATCACAAACTATCTTACTTCAAATCTTTATTCCCTTCCCTTCCTCCTTTAAAACTGCGCAGCAAATCAGACATGGAATCATAAATCATAAACTGCAGGAAACACGCAGCAGAATAGGAATCTTGAAAATGAACTGTAATCAACTCAAAACATTGTTGTTATATCTCCTCAAATACTGCCATGCTTACTGAGTATTTACAGGACTCCCTATTTGTATTTTGGATTTCCAACATTCACAGTATTTTGCTTTTATTCAACTTCAGCTCCTTTCTACCCTAATTTGTTGAAGTTTGGGGATGGCGTCACATAAGGCAAAGCAACATAGTGCTTTCACAATAACAACCATTTTGGTAATAGGAGGCCACAGACTGTACCATCACCCACCCACCATCATTTTTGTGACTGGAACCCATCTGCATCTCACTGAATATAGCTTGTGAGATTGGAGTCAACGTCCTCTGTTGATGTAAGTTGATGTAGCATCCCTGGTTGTACACTTACATCACTTATATGAATACAAATTAGGTATAATTGACAGAAATTGGAATGTATGGCATTGCTGTTGCATTGGAAAGTAAGAAATTAAAGATATACTCCCATTTCTTTGATGGAGATTCCTGTAAAAAATAGATGAAAACATGACAAAGGTCCAGTCTTACTGAATCCTGCCCCACCTATTTTTCCTTCACGTACCCATAAAACATTATGAAAACACAAAAACACAAGACCCTTGAATGCATTTGAAAAGTTTCACCAATGAATTGATTCGACATTTCGATATGAACGAGTGGCAATCCAAATCATCTGAAAAACTTCCAAACTTCAATTTGCTAAAATAAATATCAGATATTATTTTATAGACTGAGGAAAGACAGAAAGAAAAGTAGATAAAATTTTAAATCAAAGATAAATAGAAAATTAATTTTAAAAAGGCAAATATTATGTTCTCTGCCTCAATTTCATTCATTTCCTTAACTAAATGTTAAACTTTTGATGATAAGCCTAAAGTTGTGATAAAAAGTTGTTTTTTGTCAATTAATTCTGAATGTTGTTCCAAATTGTTTGGAAAAACTCCAGCAAAGCAGAATATGTGGCAACCTATCAAGTTATACTGCATTACAAAAATGAATTTGCGACAGAGCTATCACTCAGACCACATAGTATTCTGTGTACTACAGTTATAATCCTTCATTCAGCTGATTTCAGGATGTAAATTATATGATAGATGATGCAAGTTATAGGTAGGTCAATGGTGTGTCATCATACTGAAGAGTAGCGAGGAATCTCCTTGCAACTGATTAATCAACTCTGAAGCTGCCTAATTGCTAAACCTGAGCTTGTTGGAACAATTCTCTTTGGTCATTGTCAAGATGCTGTGTCTGCACTTACAGATATTGTTGCTGGTGTCATAGAAAGTACAGGCAGTCTGCATCTGAGATCACACTTATCTTTTTAATTATCTTCTTATATCAAATGTGAATTGAAAATGCTTGATCTGGCAAGATACCTTGATCTGGAATAGCAGGCAAAAACAAAATCACAATGGTCATTGCAGGTGCAGGTAGCCACATAGGGATATAATGTTGTGACAATAATGGTGACGACTTAAAAAAGTGCAGGTTTGGGTGCTAAATCTTCCTGGATGCAATATGTTCAGAAAAAATGCGGAAGAATAAAAAGGAGAAGGCTTGCAATATTGATTAAGGATGATATTACAGTGCTGAAAATGAAGGATGCCCTATAGATGTCAAGGACAGCATCTATTTGGTCAGAGCTAAAATAAAAGAGATATTCTTACACTATTGCGTGTAATGGTCACAAACTACTCAGAAAGATACAGGGGAAGAAATTTGCAGGGTAATAATTACAGAGAGGTTCAAAAATTATAGATGGCCATAAATCACAACACATGTCAACCTAACCTTTAAATCAACAGTATCTTTTCAGTGTTAAAGTTCATGTCTAAATCTACACTTTGCACATAAGGTGGGCCCCTATTTTCTGCTAAGAAATGTTGTTCTCATAGTGGGAGTCAGCCTCAATTTTTCACCTCAGAAATGTATCTTTTACTCTGTTATATTTTGTAATGACTGGGTGAGAAAGGGTGAATCAGCTCCAGTCTTTTTAAACCCTAGCTTAGCTGAGAAGATTTCTAATGCAATTTAACATTCAGCCATATTGCACTTCAATTAAGCACAGCTGGTCAGTTCAAAAATGGAGGAACCAATTATGAGATTTTCTTGAGTAAGAGAGGAATTTTATTGCTTACTAAATGCAAGAAAAATAATAAAGTTCACGATGGATAGACAGATGGGTGGATGGATGAATGAATAGACGGTTGGGTGGACAGTGGGTGGAAGGATGGATGGGTGGATGGATGAATGGATGGACGGTTGGGTGGACAGT
>NC_063337.1:42705496-42747115 GCF_021869965.1 Rhincodon typus | reverse complement strand
GGATGGATGGGTGGATGGATGAATGGATGGACGGTTGGGTGGACAGTGGGTGGATGGACAGATGGGTGGATGGATGAATGGATGGATGGATGGGATGGGAGGGGATAGGATGTGATAGAATGAATGGGTGGAATGGCTGGATGGATGGATGGATGGATGGATAGATGGATAGATGGATGGCTGGATGGGTGGATGGGTAGATGGATGGGTGAATGGATGGGTAGATGTATGGATGGGATGGGATGGGATGGGTGTTATGGCTGTATGGACAGATGGATGGGTGGATGGACGGATGGATGGGTGGATGAATGGATGGATGGATGGATCAGTGGATAGATGGATGAGTGTGTGGATGGATGGGTGGATGGATGGATGGGTGTGTGGATGGATGGACAGATGGATGTGCGGATGCATGGATGGATGGACGGATGGGTGGATGTATTGATGGGATGGGATGGAAGGGGATAGGATGTGATGGGATGAATGGGTGGAATGGCTAGATGGATGGGTGGGTGGGTGAATGGACAGACAGACAGACGGATAGCCTTTGAGTTCAGCTATTCGATGAAGCCATTACTCTTATTTCTACTCGTCCAACAGTTGATGAAATTTTGTGTATTCATATGCTCACTTGTCTGGTTTCATTCTTTTTATGCCGGGTAATGGATGGCTCGATGGTTAGCACTGATGCCTCACTGTACCAGGCACCCGAATTGTCTTTGTGGGTATAGGGGTGGGGGGTTAAGTCTGGGTGGTATCTTCTTTGGAAGGTCAGAGCAGACTCAACGGGCTGAATGGCTTCTTTCCATACTGAAGGAATTCTATGATCTCCAGGTGGGTATTTCATTTCAATATATGAAACTTCCAGAAAGGTGTAAATTGAATAGGAGACACAAATCTGAGTGATTGGTTTCAGTCATTGTGACAGTTTTAATTCAGACTGGGTCTGTGCAAATTGCTTTAAGCATCAGATAACAGGGAGGACTCTTGTAGTACATTGATAATGTTACTTCTAGGCTAGGAAGTTTGGCTTCGAGGCCCACCTGTCCAAGACATGTGTCTGAACAGATTGTTTAAAATAGCTGAAACACTGAGTGGTGTGGACTGACTGCCTTATTTCTTAGAATGCCAGACCTTTTTCATTTTTGTGTCTGAGACTTCAAGACTCAAGGACAGTTCTAACTGTATGTATCTGAATATATCTTGTCTCACATTTCACATCCTGTTCCTCACAGCACTTTTAATACACTGGTACTTAGAATAAGGATATTAATAGAGGGAATATAAGAAATCTATTCTTTATTCATAATGATTACTGATCAATTATTCTTCAAATACAGAATTACTGAGGTGCTTTCCCAAATTAATTACACATTAAAGCTCATGTTATTAGTGGTAATGTATTGACATGGATAGAGAACTGGTTGGCAGACAGGAAGCAGAAAGTTGGAATAAATGGGTCCTTTTCAGAGTGGAGACAGTGATGAGTGGGGTGCCGTAGGGTTCAGTGCTGGAACTGCAACTGTTCACAATAGACATTAATAATTTGGATGAAGGAATTGAATACTATATCTCCAAATTTGCAGCCGACACTAAGATGGGTGGCAGTGAGTGTTCTAAGAAGGATGCTAAGAGGCTACAGGGTGATTTGGGAAAACTGGCTGAGTGGGCAAATACTTGGAAAATGTAATATATCATAGATAAATGTGAGGTTATCCACTTTGGTGGCAAAAACAGGAAGGCAGATTATTATCTGAATGATGGCAGCTTAGGAAAAGGCGAGGTGCAATGAGTCCTGGGTGTCATGGTGGAACAGTCGTTGAAGGTTGGCATGCAGATGCAGCAGGCAGTGAGGAAAGCTAATAGTATGCTGGCTTTCATAGAGAGAGGATTTGAATGTATGAGGAAGGATGTTTTGCTGCAAATATACAGGGCCTTGTTGAGGCCACACCTTGAGTATTGTGTGCAGTTTTGGTCTCAAAGTCTGACGAAGGACATTCCTGCTATTGAGGGAGTCTAATGAAGGTTCCCCCAAACTAATATCCGGGATGACAGGATGAGAAAGATTGGATTGACTGGGCTTGAACTAACTGGAATTTAGAAGAATGAGGAGGGATCTCACAGAAACATTTAAAATCCTGATGGGACTAGGCAGTCTAGATGCAGAAAGAATGTTCCCAATATTGGGGAAGTCCAGAACTAGGGGTCACAGTCTAAGAATAAAGGATAAGCCATTCAAGACTGAGATGAGAAAGAATTTCTACACTCAGACAGTTGTGAACCTGTGGAATTCTACACCGCAGAACGCTGTTTGGGACAGTTTGTTAGTTATACTCAAGAGGGAGCTGAATGTGGCCCTTGTGGCTAAAGGGATTAAGGGGAATGGAGAGAAACAGGGAGTGGGATACTGAAATTGCATGATCAGCCATGATCACATTGAATGGTGGTGCAGCCTTGAAGGGCCGAATGTCCTAACTCCTGCACCTATTTTCTATGTTTCTATGTTTTTCTATATTACTTGCTGTTGTTCTTAATTCCAGATTGTAAATATAGATATGTGACAACATAAGCTCCTTTCAAAGATCGTGCACAGACATAGAAAATATTTGACTCTTTCCCTTGCTGAATAGCAAATTCAAGTTGTTTATGAAAATTCTCTCAATGTATGAGATAATCAAATCTTAAACGAAATTCTAAAACCCAGGATTATTTACAATGAACTTGCCTCAATCTGACCATGTGATCACTGCAACTATCTTAAGTCAGAATTCTTCCAGCACTTTGCTTTAAAAAAATGAAATGTCCCAGCTTTTATAAATCAGATGATGGAAACAGAGAATTGATAACCCATTTTTGGCACTATTACAACAAAATTGGCTTTTGGAATCAAGCAGACATTATATGGGCCATAAAAACCAAAAGAACTGCGGATGTTGTGAATCACGAACAAAAACAAAGTTGCTGGAAAAGTTCAGCAGGTCTGGCAACATCTGCGAAAGGAAAAACCGAGTTAACGTTTCGGGTCCGGTGACCCTCCCTTAGAACTGGTTCTGAGGAAGGGTCACTGGACCTGAAATGTTAACTCTGTTTTTCCCTTTACAGATGCTGCCAGACCTGCTGAGCTTTTCCAGCAACTTTGTTTTTGTTCATTATATGAGCCATGTTACCAAGAAGATGTCCATCTCCACACAGATCAAACCACATTTGTCAAGCAGTCAACAAAAAGGGGTTCTCTAGAAAAAGGAATGAACTACAAATCTGGTTTCAAAATGTCAACCACTTACATCAACACTGGCAGTTCACATTTTATCCTCAGTGCATCAGTTAGCGCCCATTTTTGGAATAATTTTTTGTGGACTCAAAAGTTGACTTATGCACATTCATCTATGGTAGTTATGGGGAGCTTTAATTATCCTCATCCATTTGCCAGGGGTTTTTGCTGGCTGGGAATCGGTCACTTTCTTGACAGCATTCAATTAGACCACTTCAAATTGGAATACTTGCTTTAAAATGAGCATTACTGCTGTAACCCTCCCAATGAGAAGCCCAGGAAAATTGAAATCAAAGGTGGCAGGCAAACCACAATTAAACAATCGGCTGGTTTTAACGATGAGCTTGTTTGGATGCAGCCCAGTTACATTCCCATCTGGCACAGAGGCAGGGCAAAAAAGAACACAGCCTCTTTGAATGATGAAAGTGGTAGAGAGTGAAGATGGTTTAAAAAGATTGGCTATGTCAGGTGTCAGGTTAATAATACAAGTGAGAACTGGGCTGCCAACAGAAAGTTCAGAAGGGATGTGAAAAAAGAAATGAGCAGCGAGACTATGAGGAGATAGGCAGTTAACATAAAAAGCAGATTCTCCAGCATCTGCAGTTCCTACTATCTCTAACATAAAAAGCAATCTATAAGTCTTTGAGAGGCACATAAATAGCCAAACGGAATAAAAAGGAGGAGTAGAACTGATGAAGATCCAAACAGGGGATTTTGGCTTTAAAACAAACGACATGGCTCAGGTACAAAATTAATACTGTTTCCTCTGGAGAGAAGAAGACTGAGAGAAGATTTGATTGAGGTTTACAAAATCATGAGTGGGCCAGCAAGAGTAGACAGGGAAAAACTTTCCACTTGTGAAAGAAACAAGAACGAGATTTAAAGTGATGTGCAAATGAAGCAAGGGTAATGTGTGAAACAACTTTTTCACGCAGCAGGTAGTTAGGAAATGGAAAGCACTGCCTGGAAATGTGAGGGATGCAGGTTTAATTCAAGCATTCAAGAGGGTTTTGGATTTTTGTTTGTTAGTAATGCTATACCGGGTTATGGGGAATAGGCATCAATCTGGCACCAGATAATAAAGCCAGACTAGATTAGAGTTACTGCAGTCACACTGGGTCAAAAGGCTTCCTTCTATACTGTAGTAAAGCTGTGATTCTGAAATATGTTGAACCTGCCTTTACTAAGGAAGAAGTTACTGCCAAAGTCATTGTGAAAGAAGAGGTAGTTGAGACACTGGAGGACTAGACTTTGATACAGCTACTGAAATTCGACAAGATATCAGGATCAGATTTTAGATAAGCATAAGGATGCTGAGGACAGTACTGGCGGAAACTGTTGAGGAACTGATCCTAATTTTCCAATCCTCCTGAGGCACACAGCTGATACCAGACAACTGAAGATTTGAAAATGATATGCCTTTGTTCAGAAAAAGGGTGTTGAGAAAAGCCCAGCAATAACAAGTTGGTTATTTTAATCTCAATGATGAGAAAACTGTGATGTAGAGGTGTCGGTGTTGGACTGCGATAGCATCACACCTAAAAGGCATTGTCTGACCTGAGATGTCACCTCAGGGATATTGATAAAACCTTTAGTTATCTTGGAGCAGTGACTTGAAAGAAATTCCGGGATTTGCATATTAATCAATCGAAACCTGCATCTCCTTTCTAACTGATTAAAGATTGAACAGCCATCTTAGGTTTGTTAAATACATTTGCATCAGTTCTATGACCCTTTGATTATTTTGTTATAAATGCTGGGTCTAATGCTACCTTTCTCATTAACACCTAAAGAAGGCGCGAGACTCCGAAAGCTTGTGTTTTCAAATAAACCTGTTGGACTATAACCCAATGTCGTGTGATTTTCTACCATGAGAAATGAAAATCCAGGACAAAATTAACAGTCATATGGAAAAATATAGATTACTTAAGAAAATCCAGTGTGCATTTGATAAGGGAAACTTACATTTATATAATTTATTTGAATATTTTGTTGAGTTATCAAAGAGGATTTATGAGGTTAATGCAGTTGATGTCATTTACATGGACATCTGATGAAGTAGCACACAATAACTTGTTAACAAAGCTGAAGTCAATAGAACAAAAGGCATGATGGCAACATTGATATAAAGTTAACTGAGTGACAGGAGACAGCTGTTTTTCAAACTGGTGGACAGTATATAATGTTGCTCCCCAGGGTTCAGTACTAGGACTATCACATTTCTTGATCTGTATTAATGACTTAGATTTGGGTGTAAAAGGTACAATTCCAAAATGTACAGCAGTCACAGAAGTTGTGAAGAAGACAGTGATAATCGTCCAATAGATTTAGACAGATTGCTGGAATGGAGGTACATATGTGGAATGAAATTTAATCCAGAAAATTGTGAAGTCACACTTATTTATAGATGAATGAAGAAAAGATGCAAAGGGTAAAATAAAGAATTGAATTCTAAAAGAATCAGAATGACCTTCTGGTATATGTACACTCATCTGTGAAGGTGGCAGGGCAAGTCATAGGGAATCCTGTACTTTATACGTAGAAGCATAGAGTATTAAAGCATGGAGATTACATGGAACATTTATAAAAGATGTTTTGTTCTCAACTAGGGTATCATATCCAATCCAGGACTATGTATTTTAGGAGGGATGTGGAGACATCAATGAGAGTGCAGAAACAAAATGGGAGAATGTTTGCAAGGATGACTTCAGTTACATGGATAGATGAATGAAGCTGGGATTGTTCACCTTAGCAAAGATTTATAGAAACTTAGAAACTGGTATTCAAAATCTTGAGGAATTGACAGAGTAATGAGGAAGCAATTCTTCCTATTGGTCGAAGAATCGAGCATCAAAGGGCACCGATTTAAGGAGATGGGCAAAGAAATCAGAGGCAATGTGAGGAAGATAATCTTTAGAAAGTCAATGGTTAGGATCTGGAAGCACTGCCTGAGAGTACGGTGGAGACGGATTCAATCGTGGTTTGCAAAAGGGAATTGACTAATATTCTGAAGAAAGAAAGCTTTATGAGACCTGCAGAAAACAATGGGGAGTGGAACTAGCTGGATTAGTCTTGCAGAAATCCAACACTGATGCAAAAGACGGGGTGATCTTTTTCTGTCCTGCAACCATCCACCATTCTAATGTTTGAATGAAAACTCAGTGTCTGAATAGATGTGAAGTTTGGACTGTTCTGCTGAGAGCTGGTGAGTTTTGGTATTTAGTTACCTGTGTGAAAACATTAATGTGTGGAATTATTCAAAATTAAGTACTTCCACCAATGAGGAAACCCTTTTACATTTATAAATTATTAGATCATCTAATTTACAGATTTTTAAAAATCTACTCTGTATAAAAGCTTGATCATTGGTCACTTTTACAGGGTAAGCAAATAAACAAGAACCTTGATAATTGATGTAAAATGATGTTGGTAACCAGACAGCAACTTAGCCCTTATTGAAACTAACAGGTGACACAACTATAACTGACCAGTTTTTCACTTCAGCTTGCTTCACACAACATTAATGATAGGTATCCAAATGGTTTACAAAACATGAAAAATCTATTTCCCAACCCGAAACCCATCTCCTTCACAGCCATTTCTGTCTTTGACTGAGCTGAGAGTTGAGGGGGAGACTAATCTGCTTTAAAAAAGTAGGTCAGACCTTTGAATTTAATAATAAGATTGCAGGCTCAGTGTCATTTATATTTTTGACAGGAAAACCCAGCAACTTCATGAAAGCAAGGACCTGGTGGATTCATTACAGTTTCCTTTACCTGGATCTAGGTGCTTGCCTGGGAACCCACTGTGATTGGGCAACCCCACAGGCATCTAGCCCCCCAATACCCCTGATTTTGACAGAAGGCAGTTAAGCACTCAATCCATCCCATCCCCATATGCACCATAAGCCAATCTCCAAATTCTGAACCTCTGCCCCTTCCCCTTCCCCATCTTGCTAATCCATTCCCACATGACCCATGAACCTGATCTTAGCCTGTAGCCTCCAACATCCCCCAATGTCTGCAATTTCTCCATCCCAATACTAAACAGCTGATCATGACTCCCCCGAGCCTAAATTCCTTCCTCTTCTTCAGCCCTGAAATTGCTCCCATCACAAAGCCTGAAACCTCCCCATGGGGTCAGCAGCCCACCTGATCAAATGCCCACTTCAATCATGCCCCTCATCTCCTGCCTTAATCAACTCCCCATCCTCCCAAGCCTAATCTCTCCATGGCACAGACTTACCCACTGCTGATCCTTCATCATCTGGCACCCCCACTGGAGCCTCAGCTTTTAAGTACTTCACACAAATCCACCCATCCTCTCTAATCCTTACCACCAAAACTCTCCACCCAGCCCAAACCCTACTGTGTCATTCTGTTGCTGGTCCCATATGTATTCCACTATATCCTATCAACCAGCAATAGGATTCACATTCTCACCACTCTTTGTGTGAAGAAATTTCTCCCAGAATTTTCTTATGGTTTGTATATGACTTGCTTTTTTTAATCCACACTTCTATGTATTGTCACTTACAATATCATACATATAATTATATGGATATATAACATCACATACAAACCCATACAGGTAATTTTACTGAAGAGTCATTCTTTAATGAGCATCTTGGGAAAAGGCCATCATGCTCCTGTTGCTATTTTTATGTCTTTGAGACTTGAAATTTACAATATCAGATAATTTAATGTGGCATAATTAGATCTTCAGCTGAATTCATGTTACATTATTGTTCAAGAATGGACAGCATTACATACAGCACAAAAACATTTTTCATCAAGACAGAATGAAAGGACATGAACTGACAGGACGTGGCTGCATACGTTTCTCAAACATCCAGGAGCCAATGATATTAAATGTCAAAGCTAAAATGCATCTACTTAAGGGTTTTGTCTTTTATTCAATTAGCCGTTGTCATTTTGAGTCATGTTGTTTTTATTTTGTCTATGCCTGGCAAAGTGAATGATTAAGTTTTTTTTTACATGGTGTATTACTGATTGGGAAAGCAGTGGACTGGGGTTTGTTCCAATTAGTAGATTAATAGCAGGTTTGACTTCAGCTTGTCCATGAGACTCCATTTCTAAGCCACTTCTGTTTACTTGAACTAATTCTTATTACTTATACAGGTGGGAACACCCAACTTTAAGGAATGAATTTCCAATTGTCCTCTTGACTTCCTTTTATATCAAGAAATTGCTGCCTCCTTGCCCTGGCTGAACACAAATAGATCTAGGCCCAACTTTTCTTTATCCTCTGAAGCTTTCTCTGAATGTAGGGATGGAGAGATATCTACAATATTTCTTAATTACATCATTTTCAGCTTCAAAGAGAATCCTTTCTGACTTTTTGAAACTTTTTCAATTACAATGGCCGGAATCTGAAAGGGGCTTGAACAATGTAGGATGCGGTTAAATTTGTGGCAGAATTGTGCGAGAATTTGAGGGAGGAGTTCTTATCTTGACGTTAGGCGTGCCTCGTTGAATCTTTTATGCATTTGTCAGGCATTGGGACAAGTTTGCCTTGTAAGGGGGATTATTGCTTGTTAGACATCTTAGCGAATACAGACCCCATCTCATCAATATGCAGCCTCCTATCTTACCAAACACACTGAAAGGAATAGACACAAATAATTCTTGAAATGAAAGTCAAAGCCTCAGCAAGCAATAACATCTCTGAGTATTATCAATGGGAACCAATCTCTCTCTCTCACACACACGGACACACACACGGACACACACACACACACGGACACACGGACACACACACAGACTCTCACAATCCTCATAGCATCTCTCCAATCCACTTGCAGGAAGCATTGCAGGATGCACCAGCAGCAAGCATTGAACACGTTCAGAACAGGTACAGGCACCCAGCTCACTGATTGGACCACGCTGCATCTCAGTTCTGCTTGCTTCCTTGATCTCTTAGCATTTGCTCATTTTGTGCCTGCCTGCTTGCTCACAACATCTATGCTTTCCAATTAGCTAGCACTACCATGCCTTGGCCACAAGCTAAGATGCTCTTCTGTGCAGACGCAAAGACAGGATGTTTGTCAGTCGACATCTGTTTGTGGTGGCGACACTAGGGCATCTTACATGGCACACCAAGATATCCACTGCATGTGCCGGCTGCCTGTGCAGCAAACACACTGCACATTTGTTCAGCCGAATGACGCTGTTGGAAAATGGTGAGGGCTAGTCCTCAGTACAGTCAAGGGTGGGTACAAAGGAGGGCACTACTAGTCAGGGGATCCTGGAACTGTCTGTCACAGGCACAGTCTGCACATAGAGTCCAGGGGCTTGACCATAGTTAATCATCTGCTCAGGCCAATTAATAATGATGGCATAAAGCATTTACAGAGGGACATTGACAGGTCAAGCAAACAGGCAAAATCTTGACATTTATAATTTAATGTGGGAAAATGTGAGGTTATGTACTTTTGGCTGGAAAAAACAGAGGAGCTAAATATTAGTTAAGAGGAGAAAGACGGCAGAAAGCTACAGCACATTGAGATTTGATGGTCCTGCGCAT
Organism: Rhincodon typus; assembly: GCF_021869965.1. NCBI lineage: Eukaryota > Metazoa > Chordata > Chondrichthyes > Orectolobiformes > Rhincodontidae > Rhincodon > Rhincodon typus. Next base: position 42,737,298 of record NC_063337.1, on the reverse strand, counting down.
GAATCACTAAAACCTAGCATTTAGGTTTAGCAGGTAATAGAGAAGGCAAATGGAATATTGGCCTTTATTTCAAAGAGAATGGAGTATAAAAACAGGAAAATCTTGTTAAGAATGCACATGACTACACCTAAAATAATATGAACAGTTAGATGTACTAGCATTGGAGACAGTCCAATGGACATTCACTAGGTTGATCCCAGATGTGGAAGGATTTTCTTATGAGGAGTGATTGAATAGGTCAGTCCTGTACTCATTGGAGTTTAGAAAAATGAGAGGTGGCCTTATTGAAACATATAATCCTAAACAGAATTTTCATCCAGAGTGTTGTTCATTTCAACAGGCAAAACTCTGACTTTCTCATGAAACATAGAAACTGGGAGTTAAAGTAGGCCATTCACCCCTTCAAGCCTGCTCTATTAGTCAATAAGATCATGGCTGATTTTCAGTGCCATCCTCCAGCTTTCTTCCCATACTCCTTGATGCCTTTAAAATTTAAAAATTTATGGATCTCTTTCTTGAACTTATTCAATGACGTGTCCTCCACAGTCCTCTGTGATAGAAAATTCTACAGCTTCACTATTGTTTTGATTGCGGATATTTTTCATAATTTCAGTGGTAAAGGGTCTACCCTGTATCCTGTGACTATGGGCCCTGGTTCTAGACTCCCCAGCCAGAATACACATCCTCCCTAATCTGTCAAGCCCTGTTAGAACTTTATACATGGCATCGCAGTGTAGTTAAAAAAGAACTATCATTGGGAAGTGCAGAGAGTGTTTTAAACTCGGATCTGGTTTGAATGCAGCCCAGAACCAATTTGATAAGAATACTTCTCTGTGCCTTCTCTAAAAAATCCTGTGGGAAATGAATTTGAGAAATCTCAATCATCTGGCACTGAGTCATAATACAACCCTTGGTAGTATAGTATTAATTTGTATTATTCTGGCAATCTCATTCAGAAAGCTGTGGTTTGCTAATCTAAATTAATGCTGCTTAGACATGTGGAATATGCAGTCTCTGACTGGATGTAGAAAAATGACAAAAAAGACCACTTGGTCCATCCAGCTTTGTCTATCTGAAAACGGCACAGCCTGCATCTTCCCCAATGTCTCCCACCTAACCACAAATCCACAATCTCCTGGTATTTAGTTGAACAATGTGGGAAATTCCACTCTGTCCGCTGAAAGAGATCAGGAGACATTAAGTTACAACTAATATCACCTATCTTTTTGAACTGTCTTGCCCCAAATTCATCTCAAAGTCGTCCTGGCCGTTGGAGGGATTCCATGATTGAACATTTTGATAGATAGAGAGATTCATAAAAGAAGAAAGGGTAAAGAAGAAGTGGGCTTAGATTTAAAGTGATGTACAAATGAAGGAAGAGTGATGTGAAAAAGACTTTTTACACAGAGAGTAGTTAGGGTATGGAATGCGCTGCCTGGAAATGTGGTGGAGGCAGGTTCAAATGAGGCATTCAAGAAGGCTTTAAATGATTATTTATGTAGAAATGGGTTGCCGGGATTTTGGGAAAAGGCAGGAGATTGGTTGTAGGTAATAAAATTGGTTTAGGCACAATGGGCTAAATGGTCTCCTTCCGCACCATAACAATCCTGTGATTTTTCCAGTAGCTGGTAAATTTTGATTGAGCATTTGATTTCAATGGGGAAAACGTAGGCCCCAAACCCAGGATGTGAGGTGATAGAATTTCTCCCAGGGTTGCCAGCACTTATATGAGTAGTTTCACCAGCAAAGCAGTATCCAACAATTACCCTTTCCCAGATAGTGGGGAACCTGCGATGTGTCAGCAGCCTGAAGAACACTCGCTGGTAATCTGAGAATCAATCGGCCTGTCCTGATCCTGCTAACAGCTGACCTTATCCTGAAGTGATAAGAGCAGGAGCAGAGGCTGTCTGGGTACATCACAGCACACATATTGGGATGTGAGCAAATTTAATCTCATTCTTCAAAGTAAGTCCCGATTATATTACAGTTAAAAAGATCTTAACACAAACATTAAAACAAACCTTCAACTTGTTCCCCAAGACTATCCATTACAGACACTTTAGTCCAGAGTAATTATAATTCTATCTCAACTCTTTACTTGTCTGACTCCTTGTTGTATGACTCTATAAGTATGAACTGTTGAGGCAATTTTATAATTCCTCTCTGAGCTTGAAGGCACAATTTTTTGGAAGTCCTATGGCCTAAATTCATTCAATTCAAACAACCTGAAAGTATTTTTTCCAAACTCTCCTGTTTTGGAAAAGTTCACAAACTAGAAAAAAACAATAGCTGCAGCAGAGATTGATTTCCTCTGACTTGAATAACTCCTACTAGGAGAGTAACTAAAACATGCTCCTAAACACAACTCTTGATTCTTCTCAACTGAACTCTCAATTATTTAACCAAACGTCAAACCAAAACTAATGGCTTTATACTTTCCCTCATTAACTCAATTCTCTCAAGCCCTTGATTGCAGTCACATTTCTTCTTGGAACCTGAACCATGTCTTTTCATCTCCATCACCCTTGGAAATGATTGAAATATCTGCAACTCATACCCTGACAAACTTACAGAAAATGACGATATTTGCATAGAGAATTTTAGGTCCCGAAACAGAGGTTCTTTGGGCAGCCAAGAGTCAAACCTTTTGAAATGTCACTGGCTTTGTATTAGAGTTATCATGGAAATAGTCTCTGCAAATTATGTCTGGCTTGTGATGCAATTGTTTTTGTCAATGTTCATCCTGAGCAGCTCTGTGATGCAGGGCTCTGTGCTCTGTGGACTGATCCCAGGGACTCTGAGACAAACATCAACTGCTGCTGGAAGACCATCAACTCAAGTGAAAGGCCCTCTTTGGTCTGCCCAAAGTCCAAAGTATTGTCCTTGACCCACTGTTACAGATAGGCACATTGCAAGGTCTGGAATTATGTAATGAGTGACACACTCAATTTTGGGGCAGCCACTGTACAACCATGGTGTAGAAAGACCACTGTCTAAAACCTTTTAGCCATAGTACACTGAGGCGCTGGTAAGTGAGATAAAACCTGTTAGACTGTACTCTTGTCACTGAATGCAGATAGCAAATGTCGCATGGATTGCGAATTGCATTGAGGCACCTCAGGCAACCTGCTCAGTTAAGAAAAGTTGCATTTTGTTGCATTTACTGTCAGTTTAATTGAGAAGTTTTTGAATGTACTTTTAGATATTGTATGAATAAAGTATATTTTAGCAAAAGAAAAGTAGTCTACCAACATTTCTTTGAGGCTGTCAACACACCAATAGCACCGGAGGTGGTGAAAATTGTCTCCAATTAGTTTTGAATTACCCATGCTCCCAATATACAGCATTTAACATGCAGATAAATGTATTAATAAACAGTTCTTTTTTTCAAAAGTCAATTTAACTTTAACTCTATCATGATTGAGAAATGTATCTAAACAATTGGAGGAAGAGGCTGTTAGATTTTAACTACTGCTAAACCTATTCTAGACTCTGCTCCATGGGCTATTACATCAGAACCATTTTCAAAAGTACAGTCTGCTATATAAAACTTTCAAAGCGTTAAGTTTGCCATGTGGAGAATTTTTAATTAACTATGATTTTCATTTATGTAAGATTGGGTAATCATCAGCCTAGATAAAAGCACAAGAGAAACAAATAGAAAATTGGGGCATCTATCTGAACAGCGGTAGCGAAAACAGTGAAAGTGAAGCAGACTGGCCAAAAAGCTGAATTGTCCATATGGAACAGACTTCACAAATTTAGTTTTATGGGTTATTTTACGTACATTCTGTTCCGGGTGTTGGGGTAGGAACCCTTGTCTTTCTTTTTGTTTGACTGCACTCCATTCACTGTGATTGACCTGATATTGAATTGAGGCTATAATCAAATCAATGCATTTAGACAACATCATTATTTGCTTCAGCAGTCTATGAATCCTGATAGAACCCTGAGATTGGATTAACATCTGAGGCAGGGGTATTTATTTCTTACCATAGTAGTTCAAAACAGAGACAGCTTGTTTACTCATTCATATTTTTGTGAATCTATTTTTTAAACAATTTAATTCTTTGAATGCATTTTATCACCTTTGCTACTACTCATCCTGCTCACTCAATATCTACTGCGCTATAGAGCAGGTTACGCTATCTTGTTTTGTAAAAATACGAAAACTTGTGCACTACTTTGTATCTGAGTCTTTTGTACCGAGGTACATTTTTTACTAAGTTGGTGCCATATGTGGCAACATTAAACACTTTTCACCATACTCCTGTACTTCTGAATTTGAGTACACAAAATCTGAATCTAAATCTGACAAAAACATCTGATAGATTATACTGCCAATTTAATTGCTTTGGTTGTAATGGATCTTACAATGTTCATTTTCAGTAGTAAACTTGTAGAAATACTTCATAAATTGTTAATAAATCTGGCTTCAACTTGTTAGCCAAAGCACTGAACAATTTTGCTCTTTCAGATAAAATTCTGAAACACAGAGTAGAGAACTTGTTAATTTGTTAATACACTTCAAAGCAATTTAACTAGGATATTAATGCATGCCTAATGCTATCTCCCTTATTTCATAATGTTCCTCTATCTCAACTTTTCCCTCACTGACTTCATTATGTTCACGAAATACAATTTAGCCCTTTGACCCCCTTTTTTTCCCAGATAATTATGATCTAGTATCTCAAGATCCTCAACACTCTGCTTGCTTTTACAAATGTCTCTCTCTGTTCTTTGACATTTTCCTCTTCAAGGAAATCTTTCACAAACTTTCCCAGCATCTCCAATTAGCACCCTCTCTTAGAGTTTCCTTTACTCTTCAAAAATCTTGATATATTTTTTCTCATAACTGTGAGGCCACCTTGTTCCTTGTTCAGAATGTAAACTAGCTTTTACCTTGTACATTCCACAAAGAAATGTTCTAGTCCTCGACACTAATGACAACCTCTCTGATATCACTGTTTGTCCCTTCTCACCCTTTGCAATCAATCAGTTGCTTCTGATATTCATCATTTTGACATTTCTTTGCCTACAGCTCATACAACATATTGTTATTAATACCTTTCTATAGCTGTATATATGAGCATATGAAGTAGGTGCAGAAGTAGCCCATTAGCACCCTGAGCCTGCTCAATCATTCAATAACAGCATGGCTGATCATTTTGTATTTTGAATTCTACATTCCCAGTTAACCTGATAATCCTTCATTCCCTTACCTAACAAGAATCAATCCACAGTTCCAAAAAAAATTCAGAACAGACTTGAAATGTTAACTTTGTTTTTCTCTCCACAGATGTTGTGAGACCTATTGAGTTTCTCCTACACTTTTTGACTTTATTTGAGAATTCATCTAGCTCTGCTGTAAAAGTATTTAAGAATACTACTTCTGCTTTCTGAAGCAGAGAGTTACAAAATCACAAAACACTCTGAAAGAAATAATTTCTCCTCACTTCTGCCCTGAAATAGCGACCCCTAATTTTAACACAGTGCCTTCTAGTTCTGCACTGACCAATAAGAGGAAACATCTTTTACACATCGGCTTTGTCAAGGCTATTCAGGGTTTTCTATATTTCAACCAAATCACACATTACTGAACTCCAGTAGAAACAAAACACAGAAACTGAAATTGCTGGGAAAACTCAGCAGGTCTGACAGCATCTGTGGAGAGAAAGCAGAGTTAATGTTTTGGGTCCTGTGACCCTTCTTCAGGACATTGTAATCAAGTTAGCATTAAATCTGAGATAGATAAATTTTTCTTAAGGGAAGGTAGGAAGGGATATGGGTCAAAGGCAGATATTTGGAGTTAGGCCACACATCAGCCTTGATTTTCATTTATTTTTGATTTATTTATTGTTACATGTATTGAATAGTGTGAAATACAATAAAATAAAGCTTTCATTTGTTGCCACCACAAGGCACCATTTTATTGAATGGCAGAACAGGCTAAAGAGGCTGAATAGCCTACACTTGGACGCATGTTCCTATAAAATTCCCATACGTGGGTTCTGTAAACAATTTTTTGTGAGTTTTAAAATAAAGAAGGTACTGTTGCAAATTATGGTTAACTCAGTCTGTGATTGATTTATGATGTAAGTCTTCTCTATGGCAGGCCTGGTTCTTGAATGATGTTGATGATTTAAAGTTTGAATTAGGGACTTAAACGGTGAAGGATTCTCAGCTGCTTGGGAATTGAATTTCCAGCAGGTTGTTAATCAGGTAAACATTAACTGAAACAGGACAGGGTTGTCCTTCTCTCTGTTGGGATCTTCCAATCTCAAGGTATTTCTAGTAATTACCTTGTTACTTGGTGTACCTGCAGCAGGTTTAATATCTTTTGGTGGAAAATGTAAAAACAGTTGTTAGCTGAATTTAAAAGCAGGCAAAACATGGCTCCTTCGTTATGTGATATTCAAGGTAGTCATCCACATAAAAGATGGTGTGTCTTAGGAGCTTCAGATAATCATCATCATTGTTTATGAATGGGCCATTCATTTTGATAATACCATTTTTCCATTAGGAAACCGCATTGATTCATTTCACTGTGGAATATTCCTTGTGTTTATGCTGGAGACAGTGGAATGGTTTCAATACACAAAATGAATCAGGAGACCCTCAGGCAGCCATCTTTTCCTGATTTTCATATATATTTTAAAAAAGTATTGACTGAAAATCTTGGGGGAACCAATGGCATAGTGGTGATGTCACTGCACGAATAATCCAAACTGGAGGCTCATATTCCAGAAACACAAGTTTGAATTAAATAAAACCTGGAATTAAAAAGCCTAGTCTAATCGTGATCATAAAAATCCACCTGCCCTTAAGAGAAGGAAACCTGCTGTTCATCATTGACTTGGTGACCCATATCCATACGAGAATAAAGGAAGTCCAAACTGTCCTGGAGCATGAAATATGTCAAACCTTGTTTTATAATGCTCCTGTGAAGCATCAGGGAATGATTTCCTGTGTTAAAATGACTATATCAATGTAAGGGATGAAGTTCTCTTTAAGTAATTTCTTTTTATTCATTTCCTAATCTAAAATGGCACTGGATTGTGATGACAAAACAGTTTTTACTGAATATTCCAAACACATGTGACAACACATTCATTCATTCATTCATTCATTTGTTATTGTTGTTGTTAAGTATAGTTAGTACTCCAAGAGTTCACCACCAAATGAGTGCTGTGGATATATCCCTGTTGCAGAACCCTTGGCAAATAAAAGGCCATTGTGAGAATGACACTGATAGGTTTTATTTCTGCAAGAGAACTGAATCATAAACATTGTGAGTGTGTCATTAACAACATTGATAATACGATAAGAGGAACCCTGTCCTTGGTGCTAGACAACCCTGCATTGCATTTTCTGGTGAGAGTTCTTTTCAGTCTTATAAACAGTTTTCCTAATACCAAATAGTTTGAGAATGATTCATACCACTCCTGGGATTGTTGTGGTGGATGAATGAAATGCTTGCACGTTGGAACTAGCAAGCATTTGTAAAGTTAGATTTCCCTTTTCATCTAGTTGTATACATTGTCACATCACATCAATAATCATAGAAAGTTGAAATCAAACCCTGTTTTGTTAGATATTTTGGGTCAGAAATGGAGGAAAGATGCATCAATTTCATGCCAGAGGAATAGCCATCATCGTATGGATTAGGCATTATCACTGGGAATGAGTTAAGACATGAATGAAACCCCAGCATATGCCAATAAGCGGTCTCCTGCTGGTTTCAAGGTCACATTGCAAACGTTCAGTGCCATTGAATGGAGGGGCTTATGAGAGCTGGTGCAAACATCAGACCTGGTGACAATAGACCTGGAACATTTAAGAAGTCTAGAATTTGCTGTAATTATGGTGATGCAGCCAAGTCTCAGCTTGAAATGAGTCTCATGGCCAAAACCACTTTGTCCTTTTGTATGGTTGTCAACATGGCATCACTATTAATGCTGACAATATTCTTCCTTTAATTGGTTGAAAATTAGTCAATAAAGAGAGTAAATATGGAGAAATGTTTAAGGTAAATGATCCTGAAGCAGTGTAATATCCCAAATTTTAATACAGACATTAACAGACAATGATAACTTTGCCTCCTAAATTCTTTTCTCTTTATTCAGTCATAGGCTGTGGACTTCACTGAGCAAGCCCAACACATTTATTGCCCATTCCTTGTGTGTGTGTGTCTGTGTGCATCTGTGTTGGTAAGAGTGAAGCAGCGAGGTAGTGAGATAGAGTATTTTCTGCGTGTGAGAAAGAGAGAGAGTCAGACTCACGCACTCCCATTCCCTCTTCATCATACCCAAAAATTTACCCAAAATGTAAGAAAGGAAGAAAACTCAGGCTGAAAGACAACTTACTTCCAGCTCCCACTTTTGAACGAATTTCTGCTGAGGCCAGTTGGTGCGTGTGGCTCCTGAAGTAAGCACGAAGTCCAAAGTTAATTAATCAACTCATTAGCTCAGTACTAATCCCTATCCCCTTTCCTGACAATCAGGATGGCTGTCCTATTTTGTCTCCTTCTGGCTCTGCTTAGCTGAGGCAGTAAAAATAGCTTTTATTAGATTTTCTACTAAACATATTTTAATATCATTTTTATTAATTAGCTATTAAGTAAAATTATAAATGTACTGCTTTGAAGATTCTTTTTGAATTTCATGTTTATTGTTGTGTTAAATTCTGTGTTTCTAAAATTTACACATTGGCCCCTCAGCTAGAGATAAATTGAAAACTGTGGTGCTGCCAAGCAAAAAGGTTGGAAAAGTCTGTTTCTGAATCTATACTCATCCAGGCGAGTGGAAAGTCTGCCATCATATTCCTAACTCGTACCTTGTAGATAGTGGACAGCCTTTTCGATGTTAGGAGGTGAGTTAGACCCTTCAGACTTCCCAGTGTCTGATATAAATTTGTACCAGCAATATTTATACGGACGGTCCATTTAGTTTCTGGTCAATGGTAATCTGCAAGTTAGCAATTCAGTGATGACAATCCCAAGTGTGGAGCAAATGTAACTTGCTGCTTGTTAATGCAAGACTTAATGTTATGCAAGTCTTGCTGCATTTAGATATGGGCTGTTTCATTATCTGAAGAGTCATGAATGATGCTGACCATTGTGCAATCGATTGTGAACAACCCTACCTCTGACCTTATGATGGAGGTTGAAGACAATGTAGTTTAGGACATTACGCTGAGGAACTCCTGATATTCTTCACAGAGATGATTGGAACTACAAGCACCATCTTTTGTGCTAGGTATGACTATAATGTGCCTCTGATTCCCATTGACTCCACTTTTTGATGGGCTCCTTGAGGTCACTCTCTGCCAAATAGTGCCTTGATGTCAAGGGCAGGCACCTACTATCCCAGTGGAGCAGTTCTTTTGTCCTAATTTGGATTAAGGAGTGTAGGAACATAGGAACAGGAGTAGCCCATTCTGCCTCTCGAACCTGTTCCACCATTCATGGAGATCATGGCTGATCTATGACCTAACTCCATATACCTGCCACTGGCCCCTGTTCCTTAGTTTTTTTGTTAAGCTAAAGGTATTATCTATCTCAGATCTAAAATTAACAATGTACCATCCACTGTCATTTGTGGAGGAGAGCTCCAAATATCGACCATCGTATCATCTGTCCTGCACGCTTAGCCCTATTTTTTGGACTACACCCCCTTGTGCTAGAATCCCCAAACAGTGGAAATTGTTTCTTTATCAACCCTGTCTTTTCCTGTTAATATCTTGAACACTCTTATCAGATCACCTCTTAACCTTCTAAATTCTAGAGAACACAGACCTCACTTGTATAATCTCACCTCATAAGGAATGGTGGTTAGCACTGCTGCCTCACAGCACCAGGTACCCTGGTTTTAATTCCGGCCTCGGGTGACAGTCTGAGCGGAGTTTGCATGTTCTCCCTGTGTCTATGTGGGTTTCTACCGGATGTTCTGGTTTTCTCCCACAGTCCAAAAATGTTCAGGTTAGTTGGATTGGCCATGCTAAATTGCCCATGGTGTCAAGGGCTGTGCTGGCTAGGTGGATTAGCCATGGGAAATGCAGAGTTACGAGGATAGGGTGGGGTGCTCTTCGGAGGTGCAGACTCAATGGGCTGAATGGCTTCTATCTGCACTGCAGGAATTCTATAATATAACCCCTGAAGTCTGGATATCATTCTTGTTAACCTATCTTATACTCCTTCCAAGTCCAATATAAGGCGTGGTTGCCCAGATCTGCTCACAGTAATCCAAGTAGAGTCGAACAAGGACTTTGTATTGCTGTGGCATAACTTCTGCATCGTGATACTCCAGTCATCTAGATATAAAGACCAGCATTCCTTTAGCTTTCTTGATTATTTTCTGCACCTGTTCGTGATATTTTAAAGATCTGTGCTCCTGATTACTTGCAGAGAGTACAAGCACAGGCTCTTTGCTGTTTGTTACAGGCCACAGTATTTTTTTCTTTGTAGGCAGAGTTAAGGATTTTGATTTCAGTAGCTATTGCATGGAGCAGCATCAACCTGTTAACTACCTGCTATTTCAAAATAGTCTGGTATAAAGACTTGAGTTCAGCCTTGTGAGAGCCATGTGACCATGCCTCCTGTTGGGATGGGGGTAAGAAGCAGTTACTATCAAGATAGAGGCTAATATTGCAGATAAACAACTGCCTTTGGCTTTACCCAGAGGATTGATGTAAAGTTATTTCATAGAATAAGAGTAACTTGCAATTCCATTGTACGGGTTATTTTTGTCTTCTCTTGGAGATAATCATCTCTAGCCAATTACAACATAATAGTTTGCATTCCAGTTCCCTCAAGCATGAAGCGTTGATTGCCTTGCTGATGTCAACTTCTAGGAAGCTTCTGGAAATTCACTACTATGTCCAGTCACATGATTGTAGCAGCCATTTTTGTTGGGATATTAGTTTGTTTGAAATTGTCGCTATACATCTAATTGTCGGTGGAGGGTGAATTTTGCATCTTTTTACATGTATTGTAATAAAAGACGTAAAGAGGTAATCATTTATCCTCCTGTACACAAGTAGTGGTCACACACATTCAGATATTTGATCAGAGATAGCAAGAAACCTCCCTCCTCCAGTGATCAAAAATGCCCTTAACCACATCTCTTGCGTTTCCCGCACCTCTGCCCTCACATCCGCTCCCCTCAACAAAAACAAAGACAGAATCCCCCTGGTCCTGACATACCACTACCAACCTCTGCATCCAACGTATCATTCTATGCTACTTCCGTCACCTACAATCCACAACCAAGGATATATTTCCCTCCCCACCCCTATCTGACTTTCATAGGGACTGCTCTATCCGTGACTCCCTCGTCCGCTCCACACTCCCCACTAGCCCCACTGTGCTACACCAGCTCCTACACCTGCCCCCTCATCTCCATTCAAGGCACCAAACAAACCTTCCACATTGGACAGGTTTTCACCTGCACATCTGTCAATGTGGTCTACTGCATCCGCTGCTCCCGATGTGGCCTTCTCTACATTCGTGCGACCAAGCAGAGGCTTGGAGACCGCTTTGTAGAGCATCTGCGCTCTGATCTTGACAAACGACAACACCTCCCAGTCGCGAACCATTTCAACTCCCACTCCCACTCCCACTTCTTGGGTGCCATGTCCATCCTGGGCCTCCTCCAGTATCATAATCACAGCATCCGCAAACTGGAGGAGCGGCACCTCATATTCTGCCTCGGGAGCCTACAGCCCGATGGCCTAAACATGGATTTCACCAGTTTTAAGATCTCCCCATCTCCAGCCTCATCCCATGTCCAACCCTTCCTCTCATCCCTGCCTCCTTGACCTGACACAACCTATTCATCTTCCCTCCCACCTATCTGCTCCTCCCACTTCACTGACCAATCCCCACCACTTCCGACCTGCACTGACCTATCACCATCCCACCTACCTTCCCCAGCCCCACCTCTCCTCTCTCTATTTATTTCTGAGCTCCCTTCCTCCTCCCCCATTTCTGAAGAAGGGTCCCAACCCAAAACGTCAACTTTCCTGCTCCTCTGATGCTGCCTGGCCTGCTGTGTTCCTCCAGCTCCACACTGTGTTATTTCAGATATTTGGTGCAATCTCGAGTTCGTTCACAGATAAGGTTGATTTCTGGTATGACACTTTGACTTGGTTCAGTTGGAGTTTAACCTGGGTATTCCAACCTTTTTGAATTTTCCTGCCCCTGGAGTACCATTGAAACTCGTACAGCCTTTTGTACCTTTGCAATATCTTGCCGAATTGATTAATTCTGAGGCACGTCTTTCTTCCATGGGAGCCAGGCCAAGTTCTTTTCTTCTCATTTTTATTTTCTGGGCCTTTTTCTTTTTTTTTCTGAAGAAGGGTCTAGGCCTGAAATGTCAGCTTTCCTGCTCCTTGGCCTGTGTGTTCATCCAACTCTACACCTTGTTATCTCTTCTTATGACCCTGTTTACTTTGGCATGCTCTAGCTCAGTAACCCTCAGTTCCTGTGGCTACTTGGTCTCCATTGTAACTGTTCTGCTACCTTTTCAAAAGTAGTGAAAACATTTTCCATTTCACCCTCTTCAAATGTAGGAAAGAGCCTATGTTATTTTCAAACACTTCAAAGTTTGATTTTTGACCAAGGAGCTTTGGATTGTTATCGAATAGAGAGATGGTTTCCCTGCAACTCTCATCTCTCTAAGTGCTCCCTATGCCTGTAAATTTATTTCCATTTTTTGAAGTTACAGTATACAACACAATACAATACAGCACAGAAACAGGCCCTTCGGCCCACCAAGCCTGTGCTGATTCCTAATCCTAATTTAGACCCACTACCTATTGCCCGTGCATGGCATCTATCCCTCTGCTGGAAAGCTGGAAAGGCTTCCACTCTTCTCTCACTCTTCTGTCCTTTTTCTTTTACTCTCATCCTAACCTCCAGCTACATTCTGTCACCAGTGGGTAATCCAACATTGCTCAGTTTCCAGTTCTACTTTCTCATTTTACACTCCTAACTGTGAGCTGTGTTCTAGGTGTTCAGCCAGTACTTTCAGGATTTCATTCTGTTTTATCTCATTGGGTGGTTTCACCTGTAAATTCCTCGCTTCAATCTTCAACTTATTTGTGTTCAGGATAAAATTTTAGTGGTAAACCATTCTGACTTTAAATGTCTTTGAATCAAAATATGCCATTTTCTAATGTTAAAGAAGAACATTTTATTGCAGTCATTTTGTTTTACAAATCGTTTTGACTCTCCAATTTTCTCCTTTTGTCTTCCAATCAGTTGATTTTGGTTTATTTCTTATAATTGAACTTTTGTCAAATGTCATGCCCCTTGATCAAATGTTTGGCTCACTTTATTTATGTGAGGACCCACTTCTGCTACAGATTGGGTGTTTTAAAACACATATCCCTCCCAACTCGGACCACTAGTCTGTAAGCAGATTGTGATTTGAATTTTTCAACACTGGGGATATATTTCCTTCAATCCCTCTGTTTGTGGATAATAATTGTGCATGCAGACACTTCAGAGCTGAAATTAGTTTGTAATAGGAGGCCTGATTTGGATGAAGTTCTGACTAACAGTTTTGTTTCATAGTTCTTCAGAAGCAGAGAGATCACCACCTGCCTCACGCCCTAGTGAAAAAGGTGTGAAAACTTGATTTCCAAACAGCAAAGCCTGACTGGACTCAGCAGCCTCATTCCATGAGCCGTATTTATACATCTGAGCCATCAGAATTTCATTTGGCCAGCAAGTTGGCAAACCTATCCTTATAGCAGTATTTGCTGACAAAAATAAATGTAAGCTAGAGTTGTCTTCTGTCAGTCCCAGTCCTGCCTGAGTCCTGCTACTAATGGCAGGGACCACAACCGCAGGAAACGTGAGATGGAATGTTTTCACAAGAATAGCAAATTCTTGCCTAAAGTCACAATCGTCTCAATATAGCAAGATTCTGTAAGAATAATGCTGCAGACAGAGGAAAAGCGGAGCTAAGAATGGCAATAATGGAGAGGAAGAATGGGAGAGGTGGATGGCAATTGGCAAATAGTCAGAATGATCTTCTGTCACCTCTTGTCTTCATATAATTACATTTAACTTAAACACAAGATTACATTTTTACCACTAACGGTAAAGTCCCTACACCTTCCAAATCTGTGAAGAATTAAACAAATGGACTTATGTTGGATATCTGAGTGTTATTAGTATTGGTTATTTTGCTCACTGGCTCTAATTCTTCATCAGTTAGAACAAATATATATGAGAAGATAAAAACCAGGAATTCAAAATTAAATAGGATTAAATACTGTTGTATCATTTTCAGCTCACTGGTTACATCTCTGTCACATTTGAACATGCAAAACATTCTTGAAATGATTTATTTGGCCATGATTTCTGTGGTCAAGAAGATTAATCATTGAGATGGTTATTTTTATAGGTGAACATCAGTACCATTTCTGTCAGTAGTTCAGCTATAAATCCAATGAGTTGCTGCCATTCCAAACAAGCTCTGTTTTTCTTTCTAGTGTTGAAGAAACCATTAATAGTTGCATATCAATAGCTAATAAAATGAATCCATAAGCAACCTTTTTGCCTTCTCCCTAAGCAATGATCCAACTAATCTACAAGTACAGGGTTACAAAAATTCTCAGGCATAGAAAAGTAACATATTCATCCTTGCTTCATCAATGAGGATATCGTTTCTGTCAAAGCAATAAGGACACCCTGACAAGCCACTCAAATATTTGGAGCTTAATTTATCCTCTCCGTCTTTTCATCCCTCCAGGCAAAATAAATGCAGTTTCTAAGGGAGCAATTAATCAAGAATTAAAAGAGAAGGGAACACTACTTTCACCATGCCTCATAGTTTAGACTTCATTCATTATTTTCACTTGTACATATGAGAACCAACAGTGAGTTGGAATGCTCAAACAATCCTAATTTTCAGAATTACAACCCAAAGAAGATAAATATCAGTTGGGAAGATTGTATTAAAACCACTATTAGAACCTGAAGAGAAAGGAAATCCTCCAGCCTGAAATAAATTCTGCATTTTCCATATATTTCCACAGAGGAGCAATTTTCCCAATAGTACAGTGAGCCAGTATGTTGAGATTGCTATTGAGGTGAATGAAATTATTTGCATTTTTTCTGCATCTTTCATTGCGCTCAGGACATCCCAAAGCATTCACAGTCAACTAATTAATTTTCTGAAGTGTAGTTACTGCTGTAACAAAAACAAATACTACGTTTGCAGAAAACTAGATTCTACAAATAGCAATAAGATCGTCAAATGATTAGTTTTTTTTGGAATTGTAATTGAAAGACAGATGTTGACCAAATGCCAGGGGATCGCTGCAACTCTTCTTCGTATAGCATAATAAAATCTTTCTTATTCATCTGCAGGGTAGATGAGACTTAACATTTCGGCCAAAAGATAGCACACCTTCGATACTGCACTGAAATATCAACCTAGGTCAAATCTCTGGAGGATATCTTGATCGTTCTGCCTCAAATGTGAGAATGCTAAATTGAGCCACAACTAACATCAGATGCTGCAGAAAATCCATTTTTAACTCAGCAAACTAGCATTTACCTTACAAAAGGTAACTTCATCCAGATCAACCAGGCAGTTTGGTGCAGAATGAAAAATTTCAGAGCTTCAGTTCTCTATGCACTATTGTGGTTGTAAACCATGTTGCAGGGCTCTCATCTGTTTAATCTTTAAAAGTAAGATGTCCTTTCAACAACAGGTGGGCCTAACATTTGATTTGCTGTACGAAGGGAGCCTCATCATTTTCTCTGGCCATAACTCAACGCATGGTCCTGTGAATTTTCTGAATGGCTTGAGCCACTATCTTAATTTTCTCTTTGATTTGTTCATGTGGGGGCTGCATATTCAGTAATTTCAAAATTATTGATGTTCTCTCTGCATTTTCCATGGACTAAATAAAGCTTTGAAGTTTCTTTTTAGTGTTCTAAAACTAAAACCAGATGAATATTGATCTAACCACTGAAAAGAGCTGATGCTGGCACTGAAAAATACAAAGAAAATGCATGCAATATCTCAATATTCCCCACAGACTGTAAAATAACAAGCTTCAACCACATTAAGGGAAATATTTCTCCACCATCGTACTTTGATTGTATACAGTACATTCCCAGGAAAAACAGAAACTGCTGCTGATTAATTCAGTCAAAGAACAATCGGGTGATTACTTGTTTGTAGAACAGCTGGTGGTTGACATTGGAGCCAGTCGTGACTGAGATGGTGATCGAATAATAATTTCAGTGATACAGCAAAAGGATGCAGGATGAGGAGATACTGGCTCAGATTTTACTCGCAGTAACAAAACCTCATATCAGACATTACAACAGGTAGCGTGGATAAATGGGTAGTGGAATGAATGAGACAGCAACAATGTTGGGGACATCCAATTGGCTGTCAATAGATAAGCAAGCCAGTTAGGTGGTATGGGCTGGTGAAATCCTCTGCTGAAAAAGTAGTATCCCTCATGGAGAGCCACATCCAGTACATAATACAGTGCATGGCACCTGCATATCATTGCTTCCCCCATCAGCTCTATAAAGCAAAGGCTAGACAAGGTGACATCAGGAAATTTGGAGTCAATGGTAGATGCTGATACTTGCATGAGCAGGAAGGAGCACATGCGCGCTGAGAATGTAAAGGAATAGCTGCATGGAGCATGTTGACATTGAAAAACACAAAGAAAATATATGCAACATCTCAATATCCCCCACAGATTGAAAAGTAACAAGCTTCAACCACTTTAAGGGAAATAGTTCTTCACCATTGTGCTTTGATTGTGTAGAGTTTATTCCCAGAAAAAAACAGAAGCTGCAGTCGATCAATTCAATTGAATAACAATTGGATGAATATTTTTGAATACTGGAGTAGCTGAGGCTCCTCTCATGGCTTCCCTGGTGTGGATTGTGTGTCTTTTCTTCTTCTGACCGGGGTAATGCATCAGAAAGGTGCGTAGATAGGTCCCCAATGTGTCAGGCCCTCAAAACCTCAGGTAACCAAAAACAGAACTCCCTCAGCCTTGGGAAGTCACAGAGCAAAGAGGCCAGTAGGTTTGCTCCAGCACACAAGAAAGTTCACCTAGCTATATTTAGGCTTCTAAGGTGATGGTGTGTAGATCAATATCATCTTATTGCTCAATTATTAATAATGAAATCTGATATGCTCCACTACAGAAATACTTTTGACACATTTATCCACCATAGAAGCATTAACAATACAGTTTCTATTGCAAAAGGCACCATGATGTTGTGATCTCAGCTGATGGTATTACTGGACAAGTCGGATCCCAGCCTGAAATCTGAGTTGAAAGTGGTCTTTCAGTAAAAAACAAATGTCATGCTGCAGATTTAGTTTTAAAAAATAAAGTTTAATTTTATTGTGGGCAAAAAATGGAAATCAAAACGGAATAAACAAAGTATTTTCATACAACATAAGTTTAAAGATTTCAAAACACATAGAAATAAGCCCATTAAATACAATCACTCTTCTCTCCTATCACATCTATAGGGCTGAATATAACTGTGCTTCAATTCCCCGATCTTGAGAATCTGGCTGCCTCTTCCTCAAATCTTCACACATCTGAACTTAGAATTTCTCAGCCAGTGAAATACTTAAAAGATAACCATTAAAATCCTTCAAATGCACAGACCAAATTCCATATGCCATGAGTTCAAAATCCAAACCTAAAACAAATATATTGCAATGACTACAAGTCACACATATTAGATCATAATGGAAAGATCCATACTGCATTAAGTCAATACATTTGCTATATTTTGGCTTGATGTCAGGATAACAAAGTTCACAATGCTGGCTCTTTCCATTACCTGTGATGGTCTGTGACAACTTTAACATCAAAGAGGTAAGCTCTTTACCCAAGGAAAAGCATGAACACTTATTCTAGCATTCATAATTCATTTCCAATGTGGTTGTCACTTGCTTTCAGCTGGATTGAGACAGACAGCTGCTAAATGTAAGTTGGCCCTAGGAAGATTGAAAACACTTTTTAACAAGCCCTTAACCACTTGAATAAACTGTTTAGAATTGTGGGCAAGTTTGGAGGTTCGCATTACCCTTCTCCTTGGTAAAATCAAATGTGCTAGAAACAGAAACATGATGTACAGCCAAAAAGTTCATCATGATCTTGTTAGGCTGATGACTTATGTTGCAAGTTGAAACTTTAAAACTTTAACTCCAAATCTTTAGGACTACAATTGAGATTTTGTCGGGGACTGACTACTTTGCTGTGTGCAGTGCACTTGTCCATTTCTTGAATTTGCATGAATTGAATTAAATTGGCTGAAGACTGGCATCTATGTTGGTGGGGACCAATGTTCCCACTGAGCTGCATTGCTGCATGGCAACCCAGATGTTCTCGTGTGAGCTGTCATGAGTGGCTGTCTTTAAATTACTGCATGTACGTAGCCATGCAAAAACTAAAGTATTTAAAGAAATTGCTGCTCACTCAAGATAACTTAGAGGGGAAGGTAGTGGGACATGAGAAGAATGTTGAGAACCATTGTCCACTCATCACCGTTGTCTGAAGATGTTTGCACTTGCATCAAAGGCTCTGCCGTCACTCAGAATTAGGAGGTTTATGTATCTTAGCCCTCCCACTAATTGCTTAATTGCCCATTACTGGATGTGACAGCAAGAAAGAGTTCTGAGCTGATCCATTGGTTGAGAGTTTGTCTAGCTCTGTCTAAAAGATGCTGTTTTTCCTAGTCAGACCATACAAGCTTAGAGTTGTAGCTTCAGTTGGTTTGTACAGCGTAAAATCTGGTGCTACCATTGGTATGCTCAGCTATTGCTCCTTGTTATACCAAGTTGATCATCAAGGTTAACAGTAATGAAAGGATGAAAGATATTTTGGGCTATGACATTGTGGTGTGATACAATTACGTGGATGCCCTGTTTGGACTGTTCATAACCTTTTTTTGTATTAAGTTTGGTGGTTCTGCCACATGCCATGTTGGTAGGTATCTTCAATATGAAGGAAGGACATGATCTCCAACGTTAAGTTTCATGGCTTATTACTGGAATTTGCAACATAGAAACAGGCCATTCAGTCCAACTCTTCTGTGCTAATGTTTATGCTCTACATGAGCCTCTACCCAATCTATTTCATCTAATTCTATTTACATAATCTTCTATTACTTTCTCCCTCAGATGATCACCTAGATTATTCCTCGAAGCATCTGCGCTGCTTACGTGAAATATTCCATATGGTAGCATGTTCCACATTGTGGCCACATTCTGAATAAAGAAGTTTGTCTTGTATTCTCCATTTGATTTATTTATAATTGTTCTATGTTCGTAAGCTTAAGCAATTGAACTTTTCACAAATTGAAACTTTTTTTATGTCCTCCCTGTTAAACCTATTCAGAATTTTAAATAGCTCTATTTGTTCATTCCTCAGCCCTCTTTTTTTCTGGACAATAGAGCCACAATGTATTCTTTCTTGATAACTTAATATCTACTCCAAGATTGCCGCATAGTAGCAGTGCAACATGCAAGCTCCTCAGCCCAGGAGCCCAGAGCTCATCTACTCCACTTTACTTTTTCTTTCTTTCAACATTTTTTTTTAAAGTTTCCCTTTATTATGGTACCTTACCTTCTTTTAATGATTTTGGTGGAAGGCGTTTTCACCTGGCCCAAGCCCAGCAACACAGTGGCTTCCAACAGCCTAGAATAGCGGTATAGGCCTGGAGCCTGGTCAGGCAGTCTCCCAGTGTGGTGGCCTCCCAGTGTGGTGGCCTCCCAGTGTGGTGGCCTCCCAGTGTGGTGGTCTCCCAGTGTGGTAGCCTCCCAGTGTGGTGGCCTCCCAGTATGGTGGTCTCCCAGTGTGGTGGCCTCCCAGTGTGGTGGTCTCCCAGTGTGGTAGCCTCCCAGTGTGGTGGCCTCCCAGGTGGCGGTCTCTCAGTGCGGCGATCTTGCTCAGGAAGGGCAGACTTGGCCTGGTATTCTTCTCCCTGAGTGGGGCTGTCATCCCGTTGTGGAGGTCTTCTTCGGCGGCTTCCAGGTATTCCAGCAACCCGGCATGAAGGCCTAGTCCTGGTGTGGAGGTTTCATCTTGGATCAGGACTCCTTCTTGTAATGGATCTTGTTTCATGATATTTTTAAGGCTTTTTTAAAAAGACCAGAATGGTGACTCTTTCATTTCACTGTCGCTACTTTGAAGAGATGAAAAATCTGAGAATCACAGTAAAGGAAGGATCAACAGCTACACATAGCTATTCCATAACCTGTTGTTACAGACTAAAGTGCACCTATTACAGACTAAAGAACATACAAATTAAGTACAGGAATATGACATTCAATTGGCAGTAAGTGCTGCTCCTCCATTCCATAATATCATTGCTGAATTGATTGAGGCCTCAACTGCACATTGCTGCCTACCCCGCTCCCTTTGTTAGTCAAGAACCTATTTACCTCTGCCTTAGAACTATTTAATGACCCTGCCTCCATTGATCTCTTGTGAAGTGAGTTCCAACTACTCATAATGCTCTGAGTGAAAAAAAATTCCTTATCTCTGTCTTGAATTATTTTTTAACTATGTGCCCTAAGTCTAGTTTCTCCCACAAGGAGAAACATGCTGTCTGCATAAACCCTGTTAGGTACCCTCAAGACTTTTCATATTTCAAAAGATTACATCCTCAGTATCAGTCCAGTGAACATTGTCTGAATCGCTTCAAATGCATTTACATGCTTTCTGAAATAGAGAGCTCAAAACTGTGCACAGTACTCCAGATGTGATCCTACCTATACACTGTGCAGGGATAGCACAATCTCCCTATTTTTATGCTTCATTCATCAACATTCCATTTGCCTTCCTAATCTCACTTTATGCACCAACTTTCTCTGACTCACTTACCAGGACACCCAGGTCCCTCTGTCATTCAGAGTTCTGCAAACTCTCGCCATTTAAATAACATACTACTTTTCTGTTCTTCCTGCCAAAATGGACAGATTCACGTAATACATAATATTTTTTTCCCACATACTACTCCATCTGCCAATGATTAAGAAAGATAACTTTTGCCTTGAGCTACACCAGAATTATACCACATGCTTGTGTTGAACTGAATCCAAGATCTACCTGAGGCACTATTTTCTTAAGAACAATCAAAATACCACAGCCTTAAATGACTATGTCATTTTATGTCAGGAAACATATGTAACATTAGGTAATCAATTGATAATGCATCTAAAGCATCACACACCATTACATTGTTTGCTGAAACTGCATAATGCTTAACCTTCACAAAGCACATTATGCTTCTATGAGAGTATTGTTATCTTTCAGAGAATTGCTGGGTTTGCCTAACTGCAAGATGTGATCAACTGAAACCTATCTGGATGTATGTGTGCTTTTTCAGAAAAATAATCTATTTACTTCACAAGAAATATTTTTCTTCTATGAATGTACAATGGTACATCTGGTAACTACTTGATAATGTATGCTGAAGTTCAGAAACTATTCAGAGATCTCTGTGCTTCAGTTATTTTGAGACAATCCAACTTGCCAGTAATCTTTACATCAGAAAGGTTAGTGCTGAATGTCTGCTCAGCGATCAGCAATGTTCTGTACTAAGGCTGGATGACCCTGGTTCAGGTCGCTAGGATCCTTATTGAAAACTAGTATAATAAGATTCATCATACTATGAAGATTTTAGTAGAGTTCACTATTGGTATTCTTAAAGTGGGCTCCATTATATTCAAGATGGTCAGCAATATTGCCAAGTCATGTTGTCCTAAATTAGTGGTATTGCATTACAACAAGATAAAGCCAAGACTTTAATACATTTCCTGTAGCAGGAAGAGGAAGGTGCACAATCAAGCATGATGAGTGAATAGTCAAGACTTGGACAAGAAAATCCTATGCCAGCTGCAAATTACTTGAGGGTACAGCTGGTAAGAGACAATTGTTCATTAGTACTTGAAGCAATTGCAAGCATGTGCCAAGCATCATATCCCACTTTTGCCACAAAGACCAAATTATTCATAATTATATTTCAATCATATTCGCAGTAATTTTATCTCTTCATTTGGAAACATGCATCAATTCAACATCCAGAGCAGTCCCCAACCTTGTCCAGGAGTAATCTGCATAAGTTACAATGAATGTGACATTGTCTTCAGCATTTAAACTGTTGTTATTGCCAGTACTGAGCTGAATAAATCAAGGAAATTTACAGCATGACACTTTTAAGTATTTTTACACTATTAAAAGAGCTAAATGTAAGTTTCCCCACTCTTTTTAACAATACAAAACTTACACCCATCAAACTCTCTCAGGGTTCATTTGATTAGCTGTATGATTGAGGGACACTCAAGTTCCCTTGGCCTACACTGCTCCAGCGTTGAGTGTAACTTTGCAATCCAAAAAAATAGTTTAACAGCTCCCCCCAGTGCTTCAGACAAATGTGAGTGAGGATCTGGTGAGCTGAATTGGGCACCAATTTCATAAAACAAAGAACTGCAGATGCTGTAGATCTGGAACAAAAGCAGAAATTGCTGGCAAAACTCAACAAGTCTGGTGGCATCTGTGGAGAAAAAACAGGGTTAATGTTTCGAGTTCAGCGACATTTACCAAAACACAGAATTCTGATGAAGAGTCACCAAACTGAAAACATTAACTCTGTTTTCTTCTCACTGTAGCTACTGGTTCTGCTGAGTTTCACTAGCAATTTCTGCTTTATCAACAATATCATTCATTGATTATAGGTTTCTAATAAACTTTTTAAATCTTGGCATTTTGAACTACTGGGATGTGCACTTCAATCTACTATTTGGATTTTCTCTCCTCTCAGAAAAGGTGTTTTGAGAATCAAAAATGTAGTCATTATCTCATCTTCAAATTCATACTCAAATTGATTTCAGACAAGGGACTGATTTCCTCATGGGCATGCCACTTTGCGGTTCCACACTGGAGGAGATGTTGGAACAGCAATGTGCTTTAATCAGGTTATTAGAAGGAGACAACAGCCCTCTAGATTTTATCTTCAGTAACATGTATAAAGTGTGCACTGTTCACGTAAGAATCTCTGAGGAGCTGCATGCCTTTTCAACGATGCCATTGTGCATTTCTGTTTCATCCATCGCTAAGATTTGCAGACACACTCGACTGCCACACCCTCTTTGTCTGTGCCAAGTAAAGTGACAGCAACCTTCAATATTAACAGCTCTGCATCTTTTCAGGCAACCACAAGAGCATCTATGCAATAATAGGCTGTCAGAATATGAATTGCATGTATAGGTCATAAATACCCTCTTTCATAAAATTCTTCCTGCCAACAGAATCAAGGAATTCTGCAGAATAACTGTATTTCCAGTCTGCATACCATAAATGGCATGTATATGGCACTGAAAGCACCAACACACTAAAGTATGTAAGCAAAAAGTAATGCATTTCCCAGGATGTCAAGCTCATGTGTGATGAAAATCAGGTTGTGCCCTCACTTACACATACAAGAGTAAACAAGTTATAGACCCTACAGCACATCTTCACAAGTATTTACACACTATTTAAATAGTAAAGATGGAGAAGATAGACTTTGAGGATTAAGTTTGCGAGTAATATTAAGATGGACAGCAAGAGCTTCTTTAAATGTACAAAAAGAAAGAGAAAGGAAGAAGTGAACCTAGATCCCTTAGAGATTGAGGCTGGGGACATAATAAGGGAAAACCAGGAAATGGTAAAGAAATTTACTAACTACTTTGCATCAGTCTTCACAATAAAAGACACAAATGGTATACCAAAATTACTAAATAACCAAGGGGCAAAAGCAAGAGAGGAATTAAAAACAACAACTATTGCCAGAAAAAAAGTTCTAGGGAAATTAATGGAGCTGAAGACCGAATCAGCCCCAGGACCTGATGGGATGCATTCTAGGATATTAAAAGAGGTGGCTATGAGATAATGGATGCAAAGGTTGTAATCATCCAAGAATCCTTAGTTTCTGAAAAAGTTTCAGGGGATTAGATTAAATGTAACATCTTCATTTAAAAAGGTAAGACGACAAAAATGAGTAACTAGGTCCAGTTAATGTCAATTATTGGGAAAATATTAGAGTGTATTAAAAAAGACGTAATAGCAACGCATTAAGAAATAGATAAAATGATCAAGTAGAGGCAGCATGGCTTCATGAAAGGGAAATCATGCCTGACAAATTTATTAGAATTCTTAGAGAAGGTAAGAAGTAGGATATATAAATGGGAAACACTGGATGTAATAAATTTAGATTTTCAGAAGGTGCTGGATAAGGTACCATCCATCAGGCTACTTAATACAATGAGAGCCCATGATGTGGAGGAAGTTTATTAGCATGGATAGAGGATTATCTAACAAATAGAAGACAGAGAATTGGGACAAAGGAACAGTTTAGGATGGCAACCCGTTACTAGTGGAATGTCACAGTGGTAAGTGCTGGGGCTACAATTATTTACAATATATATTCATGACTTGCCTAAGTATAGTAAATATATTATCACCAAATTTGTGGAAGATGCAAAAATAGGTAAGAAGGCAAGTGGTGGGGATGACACAGAGAGATACAGACAGATAAGCTAGTGGGAAATAGCTTATCAAATGGAAGATAATGTGAGAAAATGTAAGTTTTGCACTTTAACAGGAAGAATACAGGAGTTAAATGTTATTTAAATTGAGAAAGATTTGCAGAAAGCTGCAGAACAGAGGGATTTGGAAGCCCTTATCTATGTATTAAGAAGTTAGCATCCAAGTTTAGTGGGTAATAGGGAAAGTAAACAGAATGTTCATCTTTTATTTGAACTGACTGGTATACAAAAGTAGGGAAGTTTTTGTTAAAACTACACAAGGCATTAGTCAGGTCACAACTGGAATATTGTGTACAGTTTGATCCCTTACCTAAGATATGCCGTTAGTATTAAACAGTCCAGAGAATGTTCACTAGGTTGGGTATCAAGTGATTGGATTTTTAAAGAGATTTGGAATAGGTTGTGTTTACACTGATTGGAATTTAGAAGAGCGAGAGGCAACCTTGTGAAACATATAAACTCCTTACAGATCTTGACAGGATGGTTGCAGAAAGGTTCTTTCCCCTTGTGAAAGAGTTTCGGGCCAGAGAACCTCATCTCAGAACAAGGGGTTACCTATTTAAGACAAAGATGAGGAGCAATTTCTTCTCTCAGAAAGTAGCGTGTTTGTGGAATTCTTTACCCCAGACATCTGCCGAGGCTGGATCATTAAGTATATTCAGGGCTGAAGTAGACTAATTTTTAATCAATAATGGAATTTAGGATTATAGGGGAAAAGTGGAGTTGAGGAGTAGCGGTAATCTCATTTAATGGTGGTGCAGTCTTGATGGGCTGAATAGCCTACCTCTGCTCCTACATCTTATGGTCTAACAGTACCATTGATTTAGAGAACCTGGAGTTTAGAGAACTGAAAGCACAGCTGCCAATGGTAAAACAAAAGGAGAGATTACACAGGAGGAATGCAGTGTTCGTGGATGAGCCAGAGGTTTGGGAAATCTGAGGCATTTTTCACCAAGTCTGTTTTGGTCTCTCTCCGCCTTTAAGATATGGTCTAGGGACCATATTTCTCAGACTGAGATTTTGGTCATCTGCTAATATGCTCTTTTTTGGCTGAAGGCTGAATATTGGCTAGTTATGCTTCTTGAATCATCTTGAAATGGCCTTTCTACATTAAACGAATGGTCAAAATGCAAGTAGTTGGCGTTGAAGGTATGCTGTAGAATCTACGATGAATCCCCAACCCAGTTCACAATCCCACCTCCATAAATATTATAGGTGTAGAATCTTACAGAAACCAGTTTGTGTCCCCACCCTTCAGATCAAAGGACTTGCAGCTTGGCAAGATATGAGTGTAGTACAAAGACACTGTGCCTCCTCTATTTTGCCCATTCTAGCAGACCATCAAGGTCCTCCTCAGTAAAGGTTCTGTTCCTTTCACACCTGCCTACGAGGCACAGTGCTGCCTGTATGGCATTCTGATGTCATCACAGAATAAAGATGTTGGTTAATGATTCTGTGGAGAAATCTGACTGGGACTGAGAGAAAACACTGAAGGCAACCTTGCTTATCAGTGGCTCAGGACCTTGTTGAGTCTGCAAGTAATTTTAAACAACTACACCATTAATACATTTACACTTCAGCTACTTACGTTCATTTGATTGTGAACTAAATCAAAACTTGCAATTAATCAAAGGAAAATTACTCAGGACACTTGGTCATAATTCACTGTGCTAACTGGCATAACTTCTTCGGTCAACTGCAGTTGGTGTAATTAACATTGAGAAAATTTAGGGCCATTACATCGGTATTTTCTTTAGTGGAGAGAAATGTATGTCCTTATAATGTGTTTTTTTTTACTGTCTAAACCTCGCTATGGCAAATTGCTATTTTGTCAGTTTTCAATGTTAATCTTTCTCCTTCATTAGAGGTTAGAAATGTCTAGCTCCCAGGTGAGCATCATAACATCTCTGAACAAGTTGATTATAAAATATCAAGCAATTGTTTTCTTTTACAACCACTTGGAGACAGGTGAACATTTTGTTACAGCAACTGATGTCCCGAGGGACTTACTGCAGGCTGTTTTGAGGGCAGCCTGTTCTTGGTTACTTTCTGGATACAGTTGTCACCTGAGCAGTTGGTAAGCCCAAATGATATTAGATCATTGAATTAAACAAGATGTGTGTGAGGGAGTTGGTAAAGAGCACACAGAAGAAAGATCTATATGTCAGATGATTGACAATGGGGATGGATTGTACTTGGCCAGCCTGATTCTGTCAATGTTCTGATGAAAGGGTCACTGGACTCGAAACGTTGACTCTATTCTCAATACAGATGCTGCCAGACCTGCTGTGTTTCTCCAGAACTCTCTGTTTTTGTTTTGAACTCCATCACTCTTGCCCATCTTTTCCCAGTGGTTTGACAAGCCAAGATGACTGGAGAGTTAGTTGACTGCAGTAGATGATCTGCACACCTTCTGTGGTCACAATGCTGCGATGCTTTCAGTAGCAGCAAGCGATTATGATTTCCTATGCTACATCCAAGAAAGAAAATTGGTTTGTACTTGATAAATGATGTTTAGAGATGGGTGATCTCCCTCACCTCATGAACTACCTGACATAATTTGGTCTGTGAATTGACACCATTCCCAGGGTGTAGCCACTGCCATGTACAAATAGCCATATTGAGCCAGAGGTGAGATGTGGGTCATTGTCAAGGATCAAGTGTATTCAACTATTAAGAATGCAGCTGACTCCTGCAGAAGGGACTATCTCTGACACATCCCACATAAAACCAGATGATAACCCATGTAAAAATTACTTGTCATTTGGGAAGTTATGGGTAATTACTTATGTTATGAGTCAGTGCAGGCTTATTAAAGGCAAATAATTGCCTGACATTTCTGTGGCATAAACGCCACCTGAAACTTATCAACCCTAACCTGAATGTTGTCTGAAATTATCAATACACTTGCAGATGGGAATGTATGCATTTTCTTCTCCTTCTGCTAATAATCAATAAACATAAAGGCATCGACTATGTTTAAGAGAATGGTTAACAAAAATGTGGGTTCATTTATTGAGGAGTTGCAAAGTTCATGCCAATGTTCCAAAGTTAGAGAATTTGTATACGTGTCTGATCTGATTGCTTCCTTACGGTAGATTGAAGCGGGATATGAATCACATGATACATTGCTTTATTTTCCTTCTTGTCATGCATTCGGAAAACATAACCACTCCTAATTAAAAGTGTTACGATTTAACTGTGTAGAGTGGACTAATAATGAAGCCATATTGTTTCACAGCCATATACACCCGATTAAACTACTGAAATTATCAATTTTCCTGAGTGACTGCTAATCAGGACGAAAACAATTCATACCAAGTTTTGACATTAACTGCAAACACTTATTCTTTAACAAACAGCAACGAAAAAAGAAAAAACTACTAATGTACTATAATGCAATGTAAATGATGCCACTGTAAAACCTCAAGTACATTTCCACTCATTCGTGAATGAAAAGGTTGGTTTGACATAGTGGATGGAAAATAGAGACAGCAAAAACAAAACTCTGAAGATCAAATCTCTACATCACTAGCGTGTGTTGTTATCTCTCATAGTCCTTTTAATTTAACAATGATGACATGCTGCCGTCTGTAAAATAATGATTGTTCATCTATTCAATAGTTGATTAAGCATTAACACTCTTGTTTTGTTTATATTTTTTGCATTTCTTTGTCTCTCCACTCATAGAGAAAGAAGGAAGAAAGACATTTTATGCTTGCCAATTCTGAATGGTTCTGGGTACATATCTCCCACCAGTTCTCAGCAAACAGTAGCTCAACTAATGCAAGTGCTCTCACCAGGAAGTTCTTCCTTGGCATCGGATAAATAAGATTAGAGAGGTGAATGCGTGACTCGAAAATTGGTGTGGGAGTAATGGGTTCCAAGGGGGAGCTAAACCAGTATTGAGGAAAGAGAGAGTTGTTCCATTGTGACAAATTCATAAAGCCATAGATTCATACAACATGGAAACAGACCTTCTGGTCAGTCCCAACCATGTTCCCAAACTAAACTAGTTCTACCTGCCTATGCTTGGTCCAATCCCTTCAAACCTTTCCTTTCATGAACTTATTCAAATGTCTTCTAAACGTTGTAACTGTATCTGTATCCACCACTTTCTCTGGCAGTTCATTACACACACAAACCACTCTCTGTGTAAAAAAGATACCCCTCAGGTCCTGTTTAAATCTTTCTCCTCTACCTTAAAAATATTCCCCTAGTTTTGAACTCCCCAACTGTAGGGAAAAGAACTTTGTCATTCCCCTTATCCTTGCCGCTTATGATGTTTTAACCTCCATAAGAATACCCCTCAACCTCCTGCGCTCCAGTGAAAAAAGTCCCTGCTTATCCAGTCAATTTTCATATCTCCATTCTTGGATACATTCTGGTAAATCTTTCTGAACCTGCTCCAATTTAATAATATCCTTTCTATTACAGGGCAACCAGAACTGCTCACAGTACTCCAGAAGAGGCCTCACTAGCGTCCTATATAACCTTAACATGGCATCCTGACTCCTACACTCAAAAGGTCTGAGCAATGAAGACAAGCATGCTAAACACCTTCTTAAGCACCCTGTCTACCTGTGACGCAAATTTCAAAGAATAATGTACCTGAATCCCTTTGTCTCTTTGTTCTACAAAACCACCCAAGGCCCAACCATTAATTGTATAAGTCCTGTCTTTGTTTGTATTGTAAAATGCAATACCTCACATTTATTCAAATTAAACTCCGTCTGCACTCCTCAGCCCATTGGCCCAATTGGGGAAGATCTCTTTGTAATCTCAGATAATCTTCTTCACTGTCCACTATACCACCAATTTTGGTGTCACCTCAAACTTACTAGCTATGCCTCCTCTATTCTCATCCAAATCATTTATATAAATGACAATTAAAACTTCATCTGAACAACCCTGGAATGAATATCCTGATGAATCATATAACCAGGGTTGTACAAAGGGCTGTAAACTAATTGGTGGAGGTAAACTAATTCAGTTGAAAGGAAGCTCAGAAATCAAAAACAAACAAGACAGCAGAGGTATTGGGTAGTGAAGAGGTGAATGACAAGAAGGAGACAAGCATATATACAGAAGAGTGCAGCAGAAATTAGAGCATGAGTTAGTCATAGTAAGTAAAACTGAATTAGTGAAAGGTCAAAGTTTAAGACTCTTTATCTGAACGCTTGCAGTATTTGTAACAAGTTGGGTGAGTTCACAGCACAAATAGAAATAAATGAAAATGACTTGATAGCTATTCCAGAGATGTGGTTGCAGGGTGACCAAGATGAGGAACTCTATATTCAAGAGTATTTGATGTTCCAGAAGAATAGGCAAAAAGGAAAAGGAGGTGATATAATTTGTTCACGAAGGAAGTTTCAGTGCAGTAGTGAGTAGTTATATGGGCACATTAAATTGTCATATGAAACAGTTTGGGTTGTCTGTAGACCCTCAAAGAATTGCCCCACCACAGGATAAAGTGTGTATCAGAAACAACTGAGGCACGTACGAAGAATTGTCATGGGTAATTTTAATCTGCATATTGACTGAACAAATTGGGTAGGCAGGGATAACATGGATAATATATTCGTATAGTGCATAGGGTTTATTTCTTAGAATAGTATATTGCAGAACTTACCAGGGCAGAGACTATTTTAGATCTAGTGATATAAATTGATGTACAGTTAAGATGAGATTTCATAGTTAGTGATACTTAATAGTTAGTAATCATAATGAGACAGAATTTCAAAATCAGTTTAAGGGAGAGCAACCTGAGTCTCAAAACAGTATCCTCAACTTAAATAAGGGCAATTTCAGAAGTATGAAGAAATATGAATCTGAAGCAGGCTGGGAAAGGTCGGTGGATGAGCAGTAGCAGACATTCAAGCATTTTGTAATGCTCACAACAACTTATTCTGGTCAAAAAGAAATGCATGATGAGAAGGACGAATTTCCAGTGGTGAACAAAGGCAGACAAGAAACGTATCAATCAAAAACTAAGGCAAAGTGGAAAAAGCTAGTGGTATGCTAAGGATTGGGATTTTTCTTAGGAACCAGCAACAGATGATTAAAAAGCTAATACAAAGGGATAAAATAGCTTTTGAAAGTAAATTGGCAAGTAATATAAAAAGAAGCAGCAAGACTTTCTACAAGTATATAAAAAAGAATAGTTGAAGTGAGTTTGATAATTGTGGAAGATGCAACTGAGGAATTAATAACAGGGAACAGGGAAATGGCAAATAATTTAAACCAATATTTTGCATCATTCTTCTTCATGGAGGACACTATAAACACCCCAAAGATATCAAATAAGCAAAGTGCTAATGGGAGGAAAAGTAGTGGATCATTCAGTACCACAAAGATTAAAGTATTTGACAAACTAATTGGACTGAAGGTAAACATGTTGCCAGGACCTGGTGGCTTGCATCCAAGGGTTTTAAAGAAAGTGGCTGCAGGGGTAGTGAAGGCATTGGTCGAAATATTGCCGAACTCACTGGACTCTCAGAGGATTCCAGCAGATTGGAAAACTGCCAACATGACACCACTGTTCAAGAAGGGAAAAAGACAGAAAGCGGGAAACTATAAGTCACTTAGTCTAATGCCTGCCATTGGGAAAATGTTGGTGTCCGTTATTAAGCAAGAAATAGCAGGATGTTTAGAAAGGTTGTATGCAATCACAGTCAACATTGTTTTTCAAAAAGGCAGTCATGTTTGAGAAATTTGCTAGCGTTCTTTGAAGATATAACAAGCAGAGATGATAAGGGTTGATGTAGTTTATTTGGTTTTCCAAAAGGCATGTGATACCTGGAGATCAAGTGGGTGATTGCCTAGTGCTATTATCTCAAGACAATTAATCCAGAGGCCAAGGGGATGTCTGGGGACCTAGGTTCGAATGGTGACATTTGAATTCAATGATGACCTAAGAACTGCTATAACTTGAACCATCTGGTTCACTAATGTCTTTACCTTATAAAAACTGAAAGAACTGTGGATGCTGTAAATCAGGAACAAAAACAAAGTTGCTGGAAAAGCTCAGCAGGTCTGGCAGCATCTGTGAAGGAGAAAACAGAGTTAACGTTTCGGGTCCGGTGACACATCCTCAGAACAGTTTTGAGGAAGGGTCACCGGACCCGAAACGTTAACACTGTTTTCTACTTCGCAGATGCTGCCAGACCTGCTGTGCTTTTCCAGCAACTTTGTTTTTGT
>NC_063337.1:42663170-42705096 GCF_021869965.1 Rhincodon typus | reverse complement strand
GTCACCGGACCCGAAACGTTAACTCTGTTTTCTCCTTCACAGATGCTGCCAGACCTGCTGAGCTTTTCCAGCAACTTTGTTTTTGTTCCCAATGTCTTTACGTTGTTTAACTAACATATGACTCCATACCAAAACAATGTGGTTGACACTTAAATGCCCTCCTGTCCATGAGCAATGAATGCTGGCCTAGTCAGTGATGCCCCCACATTCCATGAATGAAATAAAAACAATGTGCCAAATAGATGGAGATTGCACAGGATAGGAGCATATGGTATTGGGGTAACATATTAGAATGGATTGAGGATTGGATGTCAGAGAGTTGGAGTTAATGGGCCTTTTTGAGGTTGGAAAGATGCAATTGCGGTGTGCCACAGGAATTAATCCTTTGGCTTCAATTATTTACCATTCTATATATTATCACTTAGAGGAGGAGGCAGAGTGTAATGTATTCAAGTTTACTGACACTGCAAAAATAAATGGGTGGACATATTGTGACGGGGACATAAGGAATCTGCAAAGAAATATAAATAGGTTGAGTGAGTGAGCAAAAACTTGGAACATGGAATTTAATGTTTGAAAGTATGAGATACTTTGACAACAAGAGTTAAAAGACAGACTACTTTTAAATGGAGAGATGCCAACAAAGTTCAGTGTAGGAGGATTCAGGTGTTTCTGTGCATGAAACACAAAAGTTTGCAAGTAGGTGTAAAAAGTAATTTCCAAACTGATCCTGTTTCTTATGTTTTCTAATGTGAAAAGTGGATTGGGTTAGTGGTCTATTTAGTACAATGCTATATTTGTACATGCATTAAGTGGCCTTGATAACTCATTTGAGATATTAAGCCCTGCATTCAGTGCCAGAGCATTCTGAAGTTCATGGTAATGACCTCTGCCATTGTTTCTTGCTATGACCTTCAGAACATAAACCTAAAGATCCACAGGCACCCCTGAGGCTACAGAATATCAACCCTCCATCCTTCCTTTAACCAAAATCTCCAATGTAGCATCCATAAACCTTGGTGTCCATTCTTCCTCATTGATTGTTGATTATTGCAAGGCACATTATCACTAATGATCTTAGCACCACTAGCTGTCATCGCACATCTCCCCTTTAAGAGTATCTGGCTTGCTTTAAGTCATGAAAGCAAAAAGTGCTAGAGAAACTCAGTAGGTCTGACAGCACCTGTAGATAGAGAAAAGGAGTTAACATTTCAAGTGCAATTTGCCTCATTAGTCCCAGGCATGCAGGATATTGCGTCCAGCCTGTTGTAATTTATCCACGGTGCAGCTCCGACTGGAAACCATGGAGCTGACAAGGGAACACAAATCTGGCCTGCTCCTACAACATAAAGGACAAGCATAGGTTAATCGCACATTCTGATCATATTTTTAGTGGCTATCCAATTTAACCCTCATTATCTATTTGTTCATCTCATTGCCTTTTGTGAGACTAGCCCATTAAAGGCTTAATATGAATACAAATTTCTCTTAAAGTTCAAATTGGCTGCCACATTCTTTTATATCTCAAAAGTGAATACAAAGTTCCAAAGCACTTCATTTACTGAAGATGTAAATATAAACCTTTTCTTTATATTTCCTTACATTTCTGGAGTTTTTTTTATTTGCTTTACTCTTATTAAAGAAGGACTAGAGTGATGGTATGGATATTATGTTGGTCTTTAAATTTTAGACCCTCAGTAATTTTTCAGCCTATTTGCTGCCATCTGGAAAATTGAAAGCTGCTCCAAGCTAACTTGTGTAGCCCTGATAAAAACAAAACAAAAATCTGCAAATGCTGGAAATATGCAGCATCTAAAAGAGAAAAGAGAAATTAGGTTTTGATGTAAGCTCTATATGACAGCTGAGAAGGGTCTGACAGAGTACCTATATCTGAAGCGCTAATCTTTTTTCTTTATGCATGCTGTATGTTTCCAATACCTTTCATTCTGAGAAATATTAATGATAGTTAACATATTCTCTTTCATATGGAAGGCAGTGTAATTCTACAAACCTCTCTACTGTGCTACTTTTCCACCTTCCTTTTAATTTACACTTTAAAACATTTTAACCAACTTGTCCCAGCCTTAGGCTTGGTGTTAATTTTCTTTCTTACTATACTCCTATCAAGCATCTTACCTTATTTTACAAACTTAAATCTGCAATTTGTTATTATTTTTGTAAATGTTGTATAACAGTGGGCTAAAATACCAAATAATGGGAAGTGGCATTCAATTCTGAGCCAAGAGGCCTGGGTTCAAGTCCCACCTCCTCCAGAGGTGTGTAATAACAATTCTGAACAAGTTGATTAGAAAAATATCTATAACTGTGCTGTGACAGAGCATCTGTCTTGTGTGGCTAGCTGAGAAATGGTTGGATTCCTACAAACAGACTGATAGACCCTGAGGACAGTGGCAGGAATAAAAAGTCTTCCCATCATTTCGCAGCATGGTTAATGAGTATGTTAATAAGAATAAATGGTTTAGTTTTCTAACAATGTCATTTCACTTGTCTCCATTTTTCTTATTTAATGTCACCAACATACATAGTTACATTCATTAGCATCAATCAGATACTTTATTGACGGGTTATGTTTAAAAAATGTGAAATTAAATTGAATTAATAGGAGTCTGGTTAGCTAGATCATACTAAAGAGCGACCTATTGCAAAATGGAGCATTAAAAGCTAGATAGTAGAACATGCACTAAAAGTTCCTTATTTGTGCAGAAGTGACAAAATGTCCAATATTCTTAAATAGCCCTCATAATGTTTTGTTACAAAATTGCCTCAAAGCTGAAATAAACTGAGACTTTAAAATGCATTTGCTTACAACCTTTCCTTTTCTACCAGCATACATCCCATTCAAATTAATCAATAGAATCCTCAGCAAGTTTGTCTCATGAATAGCGTAGCAATCCAACAAACAAGGTCAAATGTTGAATATCAATCTGTGCTTGATTTCTTTAATTTATTCATGGGATGTGCTGTTTGCTGGCAAGACCAGCATTTATTGCCCATCTGTAAGTGCTCAGAAGGCAGTTAAGAGTCCACCATGTTACTATGCATATGGAGTCACATATAAGCCAGAGCTGGTAAGAACAGTAGTCTCCTTCCCTAAAGGACATTAGCAAACCAGATGTATTTTTCCAACAGTGGTTACATGATCAGCATTAGACACTTCTTCTATTGAATTCAATTTCTGCTATGGTGTGATTTGAACCCATGCTCCAACTATTACCTGGATAAGTAAATCCAGCCCAAGGAACAATACCACTAGGCCATCTCACTATACTCAAGTTGTTCTCAGACATGAATGCATGACACATACCACAATCAGGTTCCATACTTCTGGACCAAGCAAGTACTTGATTAGGCTAAGCACGTGATGCCTAACAATACCAAATAACTGACTACCACTCATTACTCAAACACCTAAGTAGTTCCCATTTGGTGACCAGCTATGCCTATGGAACTATCTCAATGTGACTCACTGCTTTCAGAAAGAGAAGATAACAGTTTAAGGATGGAACGATTGTGAAATTGGCTAAGGTGCTGGAACGCATTCTTCTTTAAGAGCTTGTAACTATTGCTTAATTTTTATGTTGACTTTTTTTACTTATTCTCTGAAGAACAGTCAAGAAAATATCCCAGGGTGTTTTATTTGTATAGCATGTTTTGAACCAGAAATTCCACAACAAACTAAACTCCATAATATTATTTTGCCTTCGGACATATTACTATAGTTTCGACAGCACTCAAGAAGCTTGACACTATCTAATTAGTTGGTACCCAGTCAGTCACCCCTTTCACCACTGATGCACTGGCAGTAGTGCGACCACCTACAAGATGAATTGCAGTAACTAGCCGATGCCCCTTTGACAACACCTTCCAAACCCATGACCTCTACCATCTGCTGATTCCGATATGTAAGATGCTGCTGTACTATCATGGTCTCCCACCCTTCCCTATCCCGTAAAACCATATTATCATGGGGAATCCACCTATTTTACACATCCCTGGACACTACGGGGAAATTCAGCATGACCAATCCACCTAAACTGCATATCTTTGGACTGTGGGAGGAAACCAGAGCACCTGGCAGAAACCCAGGAAGACATGTGGAGAATGTGCAAGCTCCACACAGAAAAGAATAGAATCCCTACATTGTGGGAACAGGCCATTCAGCCCACCCAATCCACACTGACTCTCCACATCTCACCCAGACCCAACCTGATCGTTGTAACCCTGCATTTCCCATGGCTAATGCACCTAACCTCCACATCCCTGGACACTATGGGCAATTTAGATGGCCAATCCACCTAACCTGCACCTCTTTGGACTGCGGGAGGAAACCGGAGCACCTGGAGGAAACCCACACAGACATGAGAGAATATGTAAACTCGACACAGTCACCCGAGGCTGAAATCAAACTCAGATCCCTGGTGCTATGAGCCAGCAGTTCAACAGTTGGCTGTTCCTCTGGTGT
Source organism: Rhincodon typus (assembly GCF_021869965.1). NCBI lineage: Eukaryota > Metazoa > Chordata > Chondrichthyes > Orectolobiformes > Rhincodontidae > Rhincodon > Rhincodon typus. The sequence goes on along the minus strand of NC_063337.1, from coordinate 42,700,613 downwards.
CTGATCATTCCTATAGTCATGATGTGAAGGCACTGATGTTGGACTGGGGTGGATGAGGTCAGAAATCACATGACACCAGGTTATAGTCCAACAGGTTTATTTGAAAACACAAGCTTTCGGAGCCTCAGTCCTTCTTCAGATGTTAGTGAGAGAGATAATATCAGACACAGAATTTATAAGTAAAAGATCAAAGGTTCACACCACTGATGAGGATGTACTAAACAAACCTGAGATGCTGTTAAATCTTTAATCAGTTAGAAAGTTTTAATTGATTAATATTTGTATGTAAATCCCTGATTTCCTTTCAAGTCATGGTCCTGACAGAACTAAAGGTTTTATCAGTGAGACCTTGTTTAGAACCTGTTTGTGTTTTAGTTTGGAGTCAGATTGGTTTTATTTCTAAAGTAGGAATTTATAAAACGCCATATTGACTGACTATCTATAAACTCCTATAGTGATGCTTCTACTCGAGGGATTGTTGCTCCCACGGCAAGTGTGTTGCTGCGTAACTATTGTTATTCATCCATTTCTGAGGTTGGGCACAGTGGCCCTCGGGGACTGGTGGTCAGTCTGTAGTCTGTGTGGGTGCTGAAGTCACTTCTTCCCAATCCACCGTCCACTATGAAGGAAAAGCTTTGCTTGTTGTACATTTGTGTCTGCAGACACGGTGATGTATATGCTTGTTACTTCTACTGTGTACAACTGGGGAGACCACAACTTTAACCATGTCCCAAGTTGCCACATTGGGTGACTTTCATTGAGAGCATTGAATGTTTGCATTCTAATGCACAGCTGTGGCAGTGAGTATTAATTCTGTGTTTCTTGTCATTTCGCCTTGATTTAGTCACATACACCCAGCACTATTTTTGGTTTCAATATTGTTTCCTTTATTGGAAGAGAAGTTTGGTACAGCATAACATTAATTTTTGGGTTGGACTACTTTCCATGCCTTTAGTAGGTGTATTTCTCCATTCAAGGATTGCCTTTTACAGGTCTGTGCTAGATTTGTTTGGTTTCTTCATGATTCTTCATCTTTAGCAAACATGGTTAAGGAAAATCCCAAAGCCTTTTATTCATACATAAGGAGCAAGAGGGTAAGTAGAGAAAGGGTTGGCCCACTCAAGGACAAAGGAGGGAAGTTATGCGAGGAGTCAGAGAAAATGAGTGAGATTCTTAATGAGTGCTTTGCGTCTGTATTCACTGAGGAGAGGGACATGACGGATGTTGAGGTTAGGGATAGATGTTTGATTACTCTAGGTCAAGTCGCCATAAGGAGGGGGCATGTGTTGGGTATTCTAAAAGGCATTAGGGTGGACAAGTCCCCAGGTCTGGATGGGATCTATACCAGGTTACTGAGAGAAGCGAGAGAGGAAATAGCTGGGACCTTAACAAATATCTTTGCAGCATCCTTGAGCATGGGTGAGGTCCCAGAGAACTGGAGAATTGCTCATGCTGTCCCCTTGTTTAAGATGGGTAGCAAGGATAATCCAGGTGATTATAGACCGGTGAGCCTGACATCAGTGGTGGGGAAGCAGCTGGAGAAGATACTGAGGGATAGGATCTATTTACATTTGGAAGAAAATGAGCTTATTAGTGGTAGGCAGCATGGTTTGGTGCAGGGAAGGTCATGTCTTACCAACTTGATAGAATTCTTTGAGGAAGTGACAAAGTGGACAGATGAGGGAAGGGCTGTAGATGTCATATACATGGACTTCAGTAAGGCATTTGATAAGATTCCCCATGGTAGGCTGATGGAGAAAGTGAAGTCGCATGGGGTCCAGGGTGTACTAGCTAGATGGATAGAGAACTGGCTGGGCAACAGGCGACAGAGAGTTGTAGTGGAAGGGAGTTTCTCAAAATGGAGAACTGTGACCAGTGGTGTTCCACAGGGATCCGTGTTAGGGCCACTGTTGTTTGTGATATACATAAATGATCTGGAGGAAGGTACAGATGGTCTGATTAGCAAGTTTGCAGACGACACTAAGATTGGTGGAGGTGCAGATAGTGAAGGGGACTGTTGGAGAATGCAGTAGAATATAGATAGATTGGAGAGTTGGGCGGAGAAATGGCAGATGGAGTTCAATCCAGGCAAATGCGAGGTGATGCATTTTGGAAGATCCAATTCAAGAGCGAACTATATGGTAAATGGAAAAGCCCTGGGGAAAATTGATGCACAGAGAGATCTGGGTGTTCAGGTCCATTGTACCCTGAAGGTGGCAACGCAGGTCGATAGAGTGGTCAAGAAGGCATACGGCATGCTTTCATTCATTGGACGGGGTATTGAGTACAAGAGTTGGCAGGTCACATTGCAGTTGTATAAAATTTTGGTTCGACCACATTTGGAATACTGCGTACAGTTCTGGTTGCCACATTACCAAAAGAATGTGGATGCTTTGGAGAGGGTGCAGAGGAGGTTCACCAGGATGTTGCCTGGTATGGAGGGCACTAGCTATGAGGAGAGGTTGAGTAGATTAGGATTATTTACATTAGAAAGACGGAGGTTGAGGGGGGACCTGATTGAGGTCTACAAAATCATGAGAGGTATAGACAGGGTGGATAGCAAGAAGCTTTTTCCCAGAGTGGGGGACTCAATTACTAAGGGTCACGATTTCAAGGTGAGAGGGGAAAAGTTTAAAGGAGATATGCGTGGAAAGTTCTTTATGCAGAGGGTGGTGGGTGCCTGGAACGCGTTGCCAGTGGAGGTGGTAGAGGCGGGCACAAAAGCGTTATTTAAGATGTATCTAGACACATACATGAATGGGCAGGGAGCAGAGGGATACAGATCCTTGGAAAATAGGCAACGGGTTTAGATAGAGGATCTGGATTGGCGCAGGCTTGGAGGGCCGAAGGGCCTGTTCCTGTGCTGTAATTTTCTTTGTTCTTTGTTCTTTGTTCTTTGATTCCTACTGGTGATTTGTGTATAGAATAGAGATGATGTATGGTATTGAATTTCCCCAATCTTTTGTGAAGTCGCTTTTTAGCTTGCTTAGCTTGGTATTTGTTATAGGCGCTGCATGGGCTGATATGGTCCTTTAAGCTCATTCCTCTTGTTTGGCCAGGAGAACATTTCTCATTCCTACCTCAGACTAGGTTCTATTCTTTTGTGGGCTTGTGTAGAAGTACTTCAGCAGCCATTTTCTTATTACTGTTGAGAAAATAACACTATTCCCACAGTACAAATATGTTATTTGGGCTGTCGCTTCATCTCTGCATAGCTAATACTCTATTCGGATAACAGAGAGTATGCTTGATGTTTTTAGGCCAGGCATTTATCTCTACTTTCTTAAGCACTTCGAAAGTTGCATCTTGTTCTGTAGTTCACTTGATTTGAGCATGATGGTTGTCTTTCAAATTCAATGCCTCTGCTTGATCGATGACTTTGACAGCATGTCAGGCAGTTGTTTCTCACAACGTGAAATCTTCCAGATTCAGTCTTAGCATCGTCCGCTTTCTTTACAGGGAGCGCTGCTTTGACAACATATTGGCAATGTACGTCTGTTTCCCTTACTTATAGGTCACATCTAGATAATATCTCTACAAATGAATCAACTTTCTTTTCAAATGCTTTGGAGCAGATAGAAGCAGTTTGAGGATAATATTTTCAATGGCTTGAGGTTGGACTCCACTGTCACTTTTGTGAGAGACAAACACATTCAAATGATCACATGCAAAGACAATCAAGTGTCAGGCACATTCTCAAACTGAGCATAGCATCATTCAGTTCGCATTGATGCATTGGATGTAAATGCAACTGAACTTGCTCTATCAGCCCTGTCTTGTTTGCATCATACTGAAATATAACATCTTCATTGGCAATATAATAGCTCAGCATTAATATTGTTACCGTTAGTTACTTGATTCTGCAGAGACATAGACATTTACTCTACAACCTTTCAGCTCAACAACGAGTCATCAAACATCCATCTATTCTAACAAACATCATATATAGTCCCATCATAACCTCTTTGTTCTTGTTTTCAATTCCCTGACTAATAAAGATTGGCATCCAATGTGACTTCTTAACCAATTTACCTACCAGTCTTGCTGCCTTCAAGGATCTATGACCATGTACATCAAAGTCCCTCTAATAGGATCCTACCATTTAACATGAAATCCCTTGTCCAGTTCATCCTCACAAAATGCATCACTTGACACTTTTCAGAATTAAATTCCATTTGCCATTGTTCAGCCTATCTGACCAGCCTATTTATATCTCGCCATAGTCCAAGGCTTTCCTCCTCACTATTCGTCATGCCACCAAATTTCATTTCATCTGTGAACTTACCAAACATATTTCTTAAGTTCATGTCTAGATGATTAATGTATGCAATAAGCAGCAAGGGACCCAGCACTGACCACTATGGTATGGCACTGGATATAGCTTCCAGTCACAAATAAAACTTTGATCATCTCTTCGATCGACTCTCTCTCTGCTTCCTGCCACTAAGCCAATATTGGATTTAATTTGCCAGATTGCAGTGGATCCCTAGGCTGGTAGCTTCCTGACAAGTCTGCCATGTGAGACCTTGTCAAAAGCCCTACTATACCAACTGCACTACCCTCATCTACACACTCAGTTACTAACATAAAAATTATGATCTAATTTGTTTGACATGACCTCCCCCTTAACAAAGCCATCTGACTATCCTTGATTAATCCTTTTAACTCCAAGTGGAGATTAATTCTGTCTCTGAGAATATTTTTCCAATAGTTTCCCTACTACTGATTTTAGATTCACTGCCCTGCAGTTTCCTGATTTATCCCTATCACCCTTCTTGAATAATGGTACCACATTAGCTGCCCTTTTGTCCTCTGGTATCCCTCCTCTAGCCAGAGAGGTTTTGAAAATTAATGCCAGATCCCCTGTAATCTCCTCCCTCGACTGCCACAGAAATCTCATATACAGTTAATCTGGGCCTGAGGGTTTAATCATTTCAAAGCCTGTTTAACCTGCTAATACCTCCTCCCTCTCCATACTAATTTGTTCAAGTTTATTGCTGTCACTCTCCCTGACATCTAGACCTACAGCATCCTTCTCTGTTGTCAATTCAGGTGCAAAGTTCTCATTTAGAACCTCAGAGTTACTGTTCCAAACACAGATTGTCACTTTGGTCCCTAATGGGCCTGGTTATTTCCTGGTTATTCTCTTGCTCCTAATATACTTACAAAATAATGCTTTTTGATTTTCCTTAATATTACCCATGAGTATTTTTCCATCTCTCCTCTTCACTCACCAAATTTTTATTAAGTAATTAATAATTATTTTCTTTACTTTTTTAAGGCATCTGCTATTTTGAGCCTACTGTATCTACTGTAAGCTTCGTTTCTTTCCTTATTGAATCCTGTACTTCCCTTGACATCCAAGATTCTCTGCACCTAACCCTTAGAGGATCATAATGGCCCTGTACTCTTGCTATTAAACTTTTGATTTTTTCCTGCTGCTCTATCTCTCCCACTGATGTAGATATTCCTGAAAGTACCTGCTCCCGATCCAATTTAGCTAGATCCTGTCTCATCTTATTGAAATTGGCTTTCCCTCAAATCAGGACCTTTATTTCCCGTCTATCTTTGTTCTTATTTATAACTGCTCTAAATCTCACTGGATTATGGTCACTATCACCAAAATGCTTCTCACTGCCACATCTACCACTTGTGCAGTATTTTTCCTCAAAATTAGTCCTAGCACCATCCTCTCTCTTGTAGGATTTTCTGTATGTTGACTTAAAAAGCTCTCCTGGACACATATTAAGAATTTCGTCCCCCTTTCACACGTTGTCTATCACAGTTAGTATTTTGGAATTTGAAATCCCCTATTATTATTACCCTATTATTTTCTGAGATTTGCTTACATATCTGTCTTTCTACTCTCCCTGACTATTTGAGGATCTATAGTACACCCCCAGCAAAATGAGTGCACCTTTTTTGTTTCTGGTGAAAGCTGCTTTGGGTTCTGTGCCCCAAAACCTTTGAATCTCCTTAGCATTGAGCTTACATAAAGATCTTCACTGGAGAGGGCAAGATTTAGGCAAGAATTTTGCTAATCATGAGTCCAACAAATCAATGCACTGCTTTCACATCTGTTGTTGCTGTTCCTCTGGTATAGCTCTCACATATCAGCATCCAATGTCTAGGTATTTGACTTCAGCTAACTTTAATTGCATCCTTTTCTTGTTCAGCTTCAGGTTCATCTGAAAATCTCTCTCTCTAGCAGTCACAGCAGATTTTGATTGTGACCTACAATGGCTTCATCAAATGTGTCTGATCTTCCATAGACCAACAAATCAACCACGATAGCTTTCACACTATATAGATCTCTGTCAAGATCACTATGCTGCCCAGTGTTAATCTTCTGGCGCAGCGGAAATGACAAAGGGCTTGCATTTATATCTCCTGTATATCATCCGCAAGACATTTGCCTTGACAAGTTGCAGCAAACTTTCTTCAAAGATTGGCAAAGGGTAGCGAGATATTTTTAAAGGTTTATTGAGATCCGTTGGACTTGTATGTATTCTGTTTCCCAGGTTTTTCACTGTTATGATGTTGCCAATCCAATCTGTAGGAGCTGCCACTTTCTTGAATAACCCTATCTTTTCTAATCCTTCTATCGTGTTTTTCAGGCTGGACTTAAGTGTAGCTGAAACTTTTCTCAGCAGATGCTGAATTTGTCTTACGCTCTCATCTACTTAGAGATGGTTATTCTCCAGGAGTCCATCCAAGACATGTAAAAGCATCTTTGGAACGTTTTTAGGATGTGTTAAACCATGCCCTGTGAAATTACGCAAATATATTCTGGCACATTTAGAGTTACTAGTCCAAGCTTCAGGCTTGCTTCAGCTGAGATACCTAATATCTTGAACTCCAGATCTTCGCCCTTCCATTGTATTGAGCTCTCGGCTTTAATTGCCCTCTTGGCCTCTTAGGATGGTATTTTTCAATCATTTAGTTTCACATTGCCTTCAAGTGCTTTACTTTTTCAGGCCACCATCTTAAGTGACTTCACACAACTAATGTCATGATGTTGTAGCCCATGAGCCTATCTGATGGTCTCTTTCTGCAGTCATTATTCTAATAGTGTTGAACTATGTATTACCTTTAGATCTAATGATACCAACCTACTTCTGAGGTGTACATTGTTTCATCAGAATTATTGGCTGACATCTTTAGAGTTTGCTTTGATTCCTTCTAACTGAATACTTATGCGAAAAGTGATTCTGCTTCTTGCAGTTAGAGCACTGCTTTCCCAGTCCTGGACATGTTTTCCTTTCTTTTGTGTGATGTCCTGCACAATATTTACACCCTTCCTTCTGGTCTTGGACCTTGTGACGCCTTTTAGGGATATGGGCCAAATGCAGGCAAATGAGACTAATTTAAGAATGAAAGAACTGCAGATGCTGAAACTCAGAAACAAAAACTGAAATTGCTGGAAAGGCTCAGCAGGTCTGGCAGCATCTGTGGAGAGAAATCAGGGTTAATGTCTCGGGGTTCAGTGACCCTTCCTCAGACTGACCATTCCTCAAAACTCGGTTCTCAGGAAGGCTCACTGGATCCAAAACATTAAGACTTATTTCTCTCCACAGATGCTGCCAGACCTGCTGAGCTTTACCAGCAATTTCTGTTTTTGTTTGGGACGAGTTTAGTTTGGGAAACTTGGTCAACATGGATGAGTTGCACTGAATGGTCAGTTTCCATGTTTTATGACTCTATGACTCTACCTCTTCCTTTTCCATTATGTTGTTCTTTACTTTATCTGGAATATCTCTTAGCATAATTTTAAAAACTCAGCTGGGGATTAACTAACACATTCTCCTACTGGTGATTAACTACCTCAGAACTTCTGCACTTATTGAGGCATGTCTTAAAGTAAGTTTCTCTTCTGTCAGCAGATACAGTTTTATTTGCAGGATCTCAAAGCCAATCTTAATACTGAGACCATCATTCAGTTGTCCAAATTCACAGATTTCAGATAGATGTATCACTGCAGTTATGATCAATAGTCTCCCTCTCCCCCAGCTCTGACATTTCACACAATCATATTGGTTCAAACAGTATCTTCAAAATTTTCAAAAACTCTCCTTTCTGGCTTATCTGCTCTTCAGTGAGATCTAGGCTGCATGTAGGTTTTAGTTTTCTTTCCCCACTACTGATAGCAGGGTTGCTGCTCTTTATTTGCTTCGTTTTTTTATTTAATTAATTCTGTACCTATTGTGCTGTGGAAAATGGATAAAAATCCAATTCTGTCTCATACCTCATTTGATTTCCATAGCAGTGCAGAGCAGAAATGCACAACTACTTTGACACTCAAACTAATTCAAAGTTATGGGTGCCTCCTTTTTATAGGTTGTATCTGCTGATACTTCTGAAAGGTTCTTATTGGCAGGATGATCCACAAAGAGTGCATGTGCAGAACTTTGTGAATGTACAATGACAACTATTCAGAGATGTCAGCAGAGACAGTTTTATCATTGCTGTTTCTTTCAACAGTTTGCTCTCTTATAGCTCTGAAAATTCAGCCATTCTTAGCTGCACTATTCCTGATATCCTGCTGCAAGCGATGTGTTTTTTAATGGCTGCCACAGATTGCTATCAGTCCCCATATGTGCAAAGTTAGAGATGACATGACTACAATAAGCCAGACAGCACACCAAGGGTACAATTGCATTTCTCCACATAATGTTTTTTCTTGCAAATTGAATGAAGGGTTTATTCAAATCTAATCTGTGCTTGGTCTTCCCAAAGTAAAGTAGACCAGGTTGTGATCAGACATTAGCATATATCATTGCCTGCTGAACCTTTTCCCATTGCAACTCCATTTTGAGGCTTTAAACGTACTATGACAAGGAAATATGAGGAAGCTTTTTTTATTATTCACTGGTGGGACATGACATCGCTGAATGGCTAGAATTTATTTCCCGTCCCTACTTGCAGAATTCCACATGCTTCAATGCTCTTAGGTAGGGAATTCAAGGTTTTTGACCCAGCAACAATGAAGATGATATTAGCACCCCACCCAGGTGTTAGTAAGGAGGACTTTGCAGGGTATACAGTGGTGGAGATCCGTTGGTGTGGAGGGGCCGGTGTTGGGCTGGGGTGGACAAGGTCAGAAATCACATGACACCAGGTTATAGTCCAACAGGTTTAATTGAAAACACAAGCTTTCAGAGCTTCGCTCCTTCTTGAAAAAAGAGCGAGGATCCGAAAGCTTGTGTTTTCAATAAACGTGTTGGACTACAACCTGGTGTTGTGTGAGATCCATTGGGGCTGGGGAAGGTGGCTAGAGTGGCAAAGACCTGTGAGAGCAGGGCAGGGGCGTTTAGGATCATAGAATTCCCACAGCATGGAAGCAGTCCATTCAGCCCATCAAGTCCAAACTAACTCTCCAACATTCCACCCAGACCCACTCCCCTACCCTATCCCTGTAATCCTGCACTTCCCATGGCTAATCCATCTAGCCTGCACAACTTTGGACTGTGGGAGGAAACTGAAGCATCTGGAGGAAATCACACCAATTTGGGGAGAATGTGCAAACTTCACACAGACAGTTGCTCAAGGCTGGAATCAAACCTGAGTCCCTGGTGCTGTGGGGCAGTTGTGTTAAACACTGAGCCTCCATACCACTCCACAGTGGTTAGGCTGCAGGATTTTTAAATTAAAAAGTGACTATCTCTCCATTGTTTTTTTTTCCAAAACAGAATCAGAATGACATCTCAAAAATGGGCAGGTTAGGTTACATCTGACTATTAAAATAATATGTGAGCATAGAGGTTCCCCAGCTATTAATACTCAGTCCACGTTCAAAGGCAGCCATTGCTGCCTCTGAGTTTGGGAAAGGCCTGAAGTATACCAAATCGATAGGTATAATTACATCACTGTTTCCTCTGGAAAGCATGTTTGGGGTGCAGTATGGTGTTAAAGGTAGGTTTTGTATCCTCTGTGCTTGTTTGGGAAAGTGATGTCAGAAGAGTTAGTGTGTTGGGTTGATTCAGAAGTTTATCAGGGTATAAACGGAAAATGGCCCCTTCAAAATGCCAAAAGGGGAGGAAAGGGTTTATGTGAATCATACTTTTCAGCTATTGTCCCAGACTCTTCCATCATCATCATTGTTGTCATCATCATCATCATTCCTGACTATGTCCTGTACGACTGCCAAAGTAGAGATATTGCTGCATGCAGAAGGATCTAGATATATGTGTACATGGTACAGCAAGTGATTGGAAACGAAAATGGAATGTTACCCTTTATTGTAAGGGAGATGAAGTATAAAATTAAGGAGGTTTTCCTACAACATATAGGGCATGGATGAGACATCATTTAGTGTATGGTCTTCATTTCCCTCCTTATGGAGGGATATTCTTGCATTGGATGCAGTTCGGAGGAGGTTCATTACCTCTTCTGATTGTAGGGATTAAGAGGCTGTCTTGTAAGGCTACAAAAATGAGAGGTAAAACTATTAAAACTTAAGATTCTGAGGAAGCTTCACTGAGTAGATGCTGAGAGGATGTTTTCCCTCATGGGGCAATCTGCAAAGCAGAGTTTCGAACTGAGGAGTCTCCCAGTTGAAGCATGATGAGAAGAAATCTCTTCTCTCAAAGGAGCTGCAGTCTTTGGAATTCCCCTCCAGAGAAAACAGTGGAGCCTGGGTTTATTGACCATATTCAAGGCAGAGTTAAACAGATCTTTTGATCTACAAAGGAGTCAAGGGTAATGGAAGGCAAGCAGGAATGTTTGAAGCTAAAATCAGATCAGCTATGATCTTATTGAATAAAGGAGCATGCTCAATAGGTCAAATGGCCATGTCCTGTTCCTATTCCTTTACTTTGAGTTGGCAGCACAGGCATTTACAACTGAGAGTGAGTAGCCCTGGCAGTCCTAAATAATGACCTTGCCAGAAATAGTCACATCACATGAACACGTGTTATATTACCTTGAAATCAAAATGTCTTCTATCCATACCTTAATCAGAATCCAAGATTTAACCTTTATACATGTGAAACTTTCTTTTAGAATTAACTTTACTGAATAAAAATGGATGAATAGACCTCCCCAAATAGCTCAATAAGTTTAACCATTGATTACAGATGAGAAAGACTGCAAATTTGAACATCAGTCTCCAATCAATTAGTTGATTTTGTTGAGACGAAAGCAGAAAGCATACCACTAGCCCTAACCCCCTGAGAGCCCCTGTTCCAGATCAATATCCATTAATTCCTCTGGAACCATGTGTGTATAGATGTCAGCTGAGGGCAGGATCAGTTTTTCTGTGATCCACCCTTGTGGTTAATAGTTATAGGCATACCTATAAAGGACGGGTAAGATACCAGACAGTGAGTTGCATCTCTAGAAGTACTGGTAAATAAAGGGTAATCTTTAACAGAATAGAAAATCCAGATGATTTTTTTGATAAAAAGAAGCAAAATAAATCCCTTGGATCAACTGCTGTTGCAATGTCATCCTATTACAATTTGATCCTTAAGCAGAGTAACCTGGAGCACACCAACCGAAAGTTAGGAAGTTGCTGTCAATTGCCAGGAATGTATTTTATACAGAACTATTAAATACAATGCAATGGAATTAGTCCACAAACACTTAATACAGTTATATGTTACTTTTTTGCCTATTACATCAGTGGAGGTACTACTCATTTATTTAAATACTGACAGTTAAATCTAAATTGGGTTAAAGTGTTACTGTGGACTCATCCATTGGGCTGATGTTTCCACCTATGTCCTGCACAGCAGTATGTATGCCCAAGGTTAAGATATTTTCAGTGTAGCTATCTGCTGTGAACTCTTTGAATTGCTCCATCGTAATTGTTTATTCAGTGTGATTAAAAACTTGTGCTGGCAGTTCAGGGTAACCCATGTCGAGATATTCAACAAGGAAACCTTATGTATATGCAATGATTTCTCTTCACTTATGTTACTTAAAGGAAGGAGGGGGGATGCAATGCTAATTCCATGCTAGAAGAAGCATCTGATACCTCCTCACACCTATCTTCACCTGAGTTATAGGCAAGTATTAAAGAGGCTATAAACATTATGCCAAATGTTCACCCCGGCTCTGCAAATGTTTTTCACTAGGGCACTGTATTGTTAGTGTTTGTCAAGGTTACCACTGGATTGTGATTCAGAATATCAATCAATTGATTATACATTTTTTTTTGCTCTAATAAGCCAGTTTCGTATCTTCCACGTATACACAAAAGTTCAACTTTTGCCATCTGACAGGATTTGTAAACATAAAAGTATTATCAATTAGACTGAATGGACTTTTCCATAATACTATGAATGTTGTAAACTAAAGTGGGTTTTGTCTGGAAAGTTTCTATTTTTATATCTTAATTTCCTCAGAAATGGAAGGATGAGTCTAACACATTTGCCAGGAAATAAAATGTCTGAAACAGTGGGAGAGTTTTATGGATTTTATGACAAAAATGTCTAACTTCATGATTCCTATGTTCTCGGAGTGTAATTTTTATTTTGGAGATTTGAGCTTGTAAAATCTTAGATAACGGAATCTTCTAATTTAGGAGGCTGGTAAATGGATCTAAAATAGTCACAATTCAAACAATGACCCATGTTCATTTCTTACGCTGCAAGTAGGGAAGCATTAAAAAATGTATGACACTTCCTTGGTTTCTTAGAGGAAATTATATGCCTACAGTTGCCTTCAGAGCGTGTTTAAATTATTTATATGGTTTCCTTGAACAATGTGGGTATTTGGGGAATAGAGGTTAATAAGTTTGATTATCTGGAACATCCCAGGGTACCACATTGCCAAGTTTAGATTGCAAGGAGGAGATTTTCTTGATTTGGAATTTTAACTGTGTACTTTCACACAGAATCAGACAGGTTTAATTGAAGTCTGGAAGCAGCTTTGGGAAAAGCATAGGGCTATCAGTTAGGAGTAGTGTTTTCTGCTTTGGAATTAGTAAACAATAAAGTAGTAAAACACTTGTTTGAACTGAGGTGTTCACAATCATGAGATGCTTCAGGAGAGTTGGGGATCACAATGCCAGATGCTCATACAGGACAAGGTATCCAATACCTTAAAGGATTGTAGGGATACTGAGGAGAATCAAACTGAATTTTAAGAACGGTGGCACACCTTGGTTTGATCCCAGATGAAATGAAGGAACCCTCAAAATCCTATAAAGAATAAAGGCACTGTTTGATGGAAACTAGTGTGGAACTGCAAACGTTCAGTTGAGATGTTCAAACTTAAAAGAATAAGTGTTAAAGAAACATTCTGTTTTTAGTACATACCTTGCTTAACTTTTGTAAACATTTTAGTTTAAAATATTGAAGTGTCAAATTTGTAACTTGTGGTGTAATTCTTTCAGCAATAAACTGGAAGTTTAAATAAGAACATAAGAACGAGGAGCAGGAGTAGGCCATCTGCCCCCTCGAGCCTGCCCCGCCATTTAATAAGATCATGGCTGATCTTTTTGAGACTCAGCTCCACCTACCCGCCCACTCACCATAACCCTTAATTCCTTTACTGTTCAAAAATTTATCTAGCCTTGCCTTAAACACATTCAGCAAGGTAGCTTCAACCGCTTCACTGGGCAGGGAATTCCACAGATTCACAACCCATTGGGTGAAGAAGTTCCTCCTGACCTCAGTCCTACATCTGCTTCCTTTTATTTTGAGGTGATGCCCTCTAGTTCTAGTTTCACCTGCTAGCGGAAACAACCTCCCTGCCTCCACTTTATCTATTCCCTTCATAATCTTATATGTTCCTATAAGATCTTCCCTCATTCTTCTGAATTCCAATGAGTATAATCCCAGCCTACTCAGTCTCTCCTCATAATCCAACCCTCTCAACTCTGGAATCAACCGAGTGAATCTCCTCTGCACCCCCTCCAGTGCTAGTATATCTCTTCTCAAGTGAGGAGACCAAAATTGCACACAGTACTCCAGGTGTGGCCTCACCAGGACCCTATACAGCTGCAGCATAGCCTCCCTGTTTTTAAACTCCATCCCTCTAGCAATGGCAGACAAAATTCCATTTGCCTTTTTAATTACCTGCTGCACCTGCAATCCCATATTCAGCAATTCATGCACAAGGACACCCAAGTCCCTCTGCACAGCAGCGTGCTGCAATTTTTTACCATTTAAAACATAGTCCATTTTGCTGTAATTCCTATCAAAATGGATGACCTCACAGTTATCAACATTGTACTCCATCTGCCAGACCTTTGCCCACTCACTTAGACTATCTATATCCCTCTGCAGACTTTCAGTGTCTTCTGCACACTTTGCTCTACCACTCACCTTAGTGTCATCTGCAAATTTTGACACACCACACTTAGTCCCCAACTCCAAATTATCTTTGTAAATATCTTGTTAAAAGTTATTTTTCAATTCATTTATGGGATGTGGGAAGCATTGGCTAGGCCAGCATTTATTACCCAGAAGGCACTTTGCTGTAGTTCTGGAGTCACGTGTAGGTCAGACCAGGAAAATTTGGTAGATTTCCTTCTCTAAAGGACATTAGTGAACTGATGGGTTCTTCTGACAATTGACAATAGTTTCATGGTCATCATTAGATTCTTGATTCCAGATGTTTTATTGAATTCTATATCCACTATCTGCCATGGCAGGATTCAAACCATGGTCCCCAGAAAATTACCTGGTCTCCTTCAAGATGAGAGCAGCCTATATAATGATGGAGGAAGGTATTGCAATTATAAGGCTTATGTAGATTTAAACTTGGGTAAATGAAGGTAGTCATGTAAACTTTCTACAATGTGCCTGAAAGTGATCCTGTGCAGTTTGATTGTTAGAGATCAAAGGAAAGCTTAAATTGCTGTACTGAGAAGAAAATTTAGGATACATGCGTTCCTAATTTAAAGAAACGGTTCTGTTCCTGAAAATCTCAAATTTAAGTGTAACAATTTTAAATGAATCATGAATTACTGTAGGAATCAATGCCAAAGCTAAAGTTAGGTTCCTGCGAAGATTTTCTTGCCACTATATCACACATATACAAAATTGTATATTCTTAGGTGAAATAACTTGGACATATCATGAAATACAAAGGAAAAATATTCTGTATATGCCTACACAATGTTTCAAACAATAGAGTTCTGATTTTCTGCACTTTATTTTAGGATTGAACAGCCTCTTAGACTGTCTGCTGTGATCAATTTCTATCATTACACAAAGTCTTTCAGTGCAAGTCCAGCTCAGCTGTTGAGAATAGGAAATGGCTACAATGATAAAGGGAGCAGCCTAAGGTAAGAGCAGTGGATGAGGGGCAAAGATGGTGCAAAAGTACAGGAACTAATGCCACAGGAAGTCGAGGCTGAGGATAAGGAAGCAAGCCCGGGAAGCAGGAAAATGAGGAGGTAAGGCATGGGGTGAGGCAATTATGTAGCCTAAGAAACAGTTACAAATTACAACACAATTCAAATGGAATAACATTAAGAATGGTGGAGTAAAATAATGACTACCTGTATCTAGGTATTTTCTAATCAACCTGTTCAGAAATGCTATTACAAACCTCTGGAGCAGATGGGTCTTGAACTCAAGCCTCCTGTTTCGGAGGTAGAGATACCACCACTGTCCTACAAAGGCCATTACTACCTGTATTTACACTTAGAGATAACGACACGAGTCTCGAACTTCAGAATATGCCGATTCTGAATGTCTTAAAGTCATAGAAATGTTTTGAAGAAAAGGGTTACAAACAGTTGTGCTATAACTGTTCAATTACATGTAAAATGAAAGAGAGTTGGAGGCGAGGATGTCTAATTAGCATTTCTACCTGAATGAAAGGGAGCAAAGGAAGCCATTTTTGAAATTAGTTTGCATGTTTCCTTATAAATCAGTGAAAATCTCAGACAGACTGCAGACGTCAGCTTTCCTGCTCCTATGATGCTGCTTGGCCTGCTGTGTTCATCCAGCTCTACACCTTGTTATCATAGAAAAAGACTGCTTGGTTTTGAGCTATCATGGCCAGATGTGGGAAGGAGATGGCTTCTGGTCAAAGAGATGCATTTTGAACACGTTTAAGTATTCTGTGAGGTTCTTCCTGTCACACACACACTATCATGCAAACAAACAAAGAAATGGGATTTAAAATGCATTTATGGTTCTTCAATGGAGATTTTGTATGTTGAATGGATGGCCCTTTTCTGGGGAGAGTTGTATGGTAGATTTCCACTTTTCTAAAAAGATCTTGGTTTGTGGTAAGTTTTCTCCGTGGGCTTATCCCATTTTGCAGAACAGGGCTCCATTTTTAAAGAGTGAGACCGTCCTTCTTCTTGATATTACTGCAACTTTCTGGATATTACTCCATGTTTCTCAATGTCTCTTTCTTTGTAGTAAATGATCCACAGATAATATTATGGCTGCACACAGGCGGTTTCAATGTCAACAAACATTCAACTTCTCTCTACTTCCTTTTTCTTTAAATAATCCTGACTACATTTCCATTTTATATAGCATTTCATCCAGTCAGCATTTGATGTTGATTCTGATGAGAATAAAAATTACTTTTAGATGCCTCCTGTGCTAGAGATTCCTGAACAGGGGCCTCCTAAGTTTCAGGTCTGGTGACCATTCCTCAAAAATCATACTTTTAACCTGTCCAGGAATCCAAGAATCAAGCATAAAGACAATCATCATAGAATCTATCTAAGCCACCACCCTACTCCCTTGCCAGTTCTAGTGTTTTATTTTAGCATCAGTTAATAATTGGATAACTGACACCACTGTCTCTCTTAGTGGGCATCAAAGGTGCTGAGGTGGAGATAGTTCAGACCATCAAGTTCCTGGGAGTGATGACCTGTCTTGGTCCACCCACATCGTCATGATGGTCAAGAAAGCACAACAACGCCTCTGCTTTCTCAGGAGGCTAAGGAAATTCAGCATGCCCACAAAGACTCTTACCAGTTTTTATAGATGCACCATAGAAAGCATCCTATCTGGATGCATCACAGCGTGTTATGGCAACTGCTCTTCCCAAGACCACAAGAAACTATAGAGTCATGAACACAGCTCAGTCCAGCACACAAACAAGCCTTCCATCCATTGACTCCATCTGTACTTCCCACTGCCTCGGGAAAGCAGCCAACTAAATCAAAGACCCGTCCCACCCCAGTTATACTTTCTTCCACTCTCTTTCATTGGGCAGAAGATATGAAAGTTTGAATAAACATACGAACAGATTTAAGAACAGCTTCTTCCTTGCTGTTATCAGACTTTTAAATGGGCCTCTCAAATGTTAATGTTGATCACTCATTCTGCACCTTCTCTGTAGCTGTAACACTATTCTGCACTCTATTGTGATACCTTGACACAGTTTGTATGGTATGATCTGCCTGTAGAGCAAGCAAAACAACGCTTTTCACTGTAACTCGGTACATGTGACAACAATAAATCAAATCAAATCAAATCTTGTTGTAGGCTGTTCTGCATGGCAAACACAAGGGGAGAGCTGGTGAGATGCTGATGAGAACCCATTATAGCCAGTCTGTCCCTTGGTCCCAAGACCATGCTTATCTGTCCCTCCAAAATGTGTTCTCATAAAAGCTAGCTGACCTGGTCAGGAAGAAACTGATTCTTATAACACGTACAGCCAGTACAACTAAGGAAAATGGTACTATTCAAAGTGCATGCATCAATACCTATCCATGTTCATAATAAGCAAATGACACTTCTATTGCTGCCCCCATCAATGCATATTTTTCCACTTTATCATTCAAATATATCCTTGTAGTGCACAGCAGATAATTTTTTTCAGCTCCTTTCCCCTTTTCCTTTTGTTTTACTTCTGCTTACTTTCAAATAAGTTAAACAATAAAAAAAATGTAGATATGAATGTGCAAGTCATTTCAGCCTGTAAGTTCCTGGCTTGCATTTACTTGCTAAAGGAAAAGGACTGAGTTCCTAGAATACACTTCATGTCTATTCCTGTCTGCTGTAGTCTCCTTCCTGGTCTCCTTGGTCAACCACAAAATCCTTCTGCAACCATGAGCAAGAAACAAGATACATTTGACTTGCAGATGGCCTGGAGGAAATCAGAAAGCCTTGTTTACTAAAATGCAGGGTGATCCTCTAGCTTGACTGACAGCTGAAGCATCTTCAGGTGCCCTATTAACACCACAGTGATGACGGTGGACACCTCTCACTAAACCTTATTTTATGTTAGCCCAGAGCAGATGTAGGAGTTGCCTTAATATTGCATAGTTCTAGCAAGGAAATGGATAGAAAGAAAAGACTGTAAGTAACTCATTGCTGCAGCCAGGTAGCCCAGTCTGGCCACTTGCTTCAAAGATGTGCCAGAGGATTTTTGATGCATTGACCACTTGAGATAGACCTTCATTCATAGGATTTCTAAGTAAACAGTGCAATTGTGAGAATGAATTATTGCATGATAGCTTAATAAAAGTGTACTGCATTAAGTGGAATGGTATCCACATGGCTGTATGCCATTAATCTCTGATGAGAATGTTTAGAGCGAAAGAGGGGGTTTTACAAGCCGGACATGATTTTCCTTTAGCAAGTACATGCAAGCCAGGAACTTACAGGTTGAAATGACGTGCACATTCATATCTACTTTTTTTTATTGTTTAACTTATTTGAAAGTAAGCAGGAGTAAAACAAAAGGAAAAGGGGAAATACTGTGCTGACATGAAATAATATCAAAATATCACTCTATGTATGATATAAAAACAGGACTAATAACCCAGTGAGATTAATGAATGGAATAAATAGGTTGTGCCGGAATTACATGCAGCAATGCTTTAAAAGGATTGGTGGTTTCTTCATATCCTACAGGTGTTGTCTTTGATCTCTCAGCTGAAGGGGAGAAGAATTATGAATTCAGGATAAAGTTTGACAATTGTGAAGCTGTGAGAGGGTAAAAAATAACTCATAATTGCTTAAACGCAGTCTAAATTTTATGGAAGTTACCTGCATATCAATCAGTGTATAGTGGGCACTCTATTTATATCCCGGTTAAAGAGCTCCAACTCATAGTTATATTTCTTCCTTCTGTTGCTCATAAATGCTGATAATCCAGTGCACAGCAACACAAGCTAATAAAAGTAAGTGGTTTCAACTTAACCAGTATTAACTGGGATAGACAAAGTATGAAATGCTTAGAAGGGATGGAATGCTTAAAATGTGTCCAAAAGAGTTTTCAAGCCAGCATGTAGGAAATCCTACAAGAAAGTGGATGGTGCAGGACCTAGGTTTAGGGAACGAAGCTAGGCAAAGTGGTGGATGTGACAGTAGGGGAGCATTTCGGTGATAGTGACCATAATTCAGTAAGATTTATAATACTTTTGGATCAGGACAAAAATGGAAACGAAATAAAGGTTCTGAATTGTAGGAAGGTCTGTTTTTCTAATAAGATAGGATGGTATCTCATCAAAGTGGAGTGGGAGCAGCTACCTTCAGGAAAATTCAGGAAATCAGGAAAAGGAGGCTTATGGTAGATACTGAAGGGTCAAAACAGTGGATGCTCCAGAGGATTTAAGAAAGCACAGGGGTCACCTTAAAAAATAAATTAGGAAAGTGAAGAAGGGACACGAATAAACACCAGCAGATAACGTTATGGAAAATCCATGTCTGTTTTAAAGTACAATAGGGGCATAATAACAACCATGGAAATAGTAGGGTCTATTAGGGGCCAAGGTGAAAATCGATTTATGAAGCTGGAAGACATAGTTGAGGATTTAAACGGAGAAGGAAGATGGAGGCATGGAAATCGGGGAGGGGGTTGTGATAAACTTGAATGAATTAGCTTTAAGAGGAAGGAGGTATGAATGGTTTTAAAAGGCTTGGAAATGGCTGCTGTAAGAGGCAAATGTGGAGATTGCAGAGTCTCTGACATCAATTTTCACATTGCCTCTGGCATAGGACGTGTGCAAGGAAGTTAAAGGTCAGCTAATGTAGTACTATCCTTCCAGAAGGGTGGGAGGGATAAACCAGGAATCTACAGGCCAGTGAGCCTAAAATCAGTGGCAGGGAAACTACTGGAAACAACTCTGAGGGACAGAATTAATCTCCACTTGGAGTAGCAAGGATTAATCTAGGCCAGTCAGCATGGCTTTGTCAGGGGGAAATCATATCTCACAAATTTGATTTTTTTTTTGAGGAGTTGACTAGGTTTGTAGATGTTAATGCATTTGATGTAATCTACATGGACTTCAGCAAGACTTTTGATAAGTTCTTGCATGCAGACTTGTTAAGAAGCTAAAGGCCCATGGGGATCCAGGACGCTTTGGCAAATTTGATAAAATATCAGTTTAGTGGCAGGAAGCAAATATGATGGTTGTAGGTGTTTTTAATGACTGGAAGCTCGTATCCAATGGTGTGCTACAAGATTCGATGTTGGGTCCCTTGCTTTTTGTAGTGTACATTAATAACCTAAGACATCAGTGTAGGATTTAGATTTTTATTTCGATTTAGGTTTTATTGTCACATGTACTCAAATACATGAATGCAGACATACAGTGAAAAGTGTACAAAGTCACCATTCTCTGGCGCCATCGCAATATACAAAAGACAGGATTAAAGACAGAAGCAGAAACAAAAGAAACAGCCAAAAGCAAAGGAAACATCTAGATTACTTCCCACCTCTGCCATGAGTCTCGCCACTAGAAAAACAAAGCCACAAAGTCAATCCCTCAGTCTGTGAGCACTCAGGTGCCCAGGTACCTGCGCTCAGCCACTGCCTCTGCCATCAGGTACCCAGGGCCCAGCCATGGGCCTGGAGCCACACCGCCACTACTGGAATCATGTTGCCATTCTTCAGCGCCATCTTGCCTCCACCGACGTTGTCACTGCCGTGAGTCCACACTGGGCCAATTTCAGCAATGCAGCTGCCGCTGAAGCAGATGGGTTCCAAACTGGGCTCAAACTCTATGCTGGGCCCACCATGCCAAAGCAGCCGGTGCTTCATCCTGGCTTACGTTGTTGTTATTGTTGCTGCCTCCTGGGACCACCGTTTCAGCAAAGGAGCCCACTGCTGCCAACCCCACAGGAAGGAACCGTTCCTGCCGAGAAAGGAAAATGATCAGCAAGTTTGCAGTTGACATGAAAATTGGTGGTGTGGTTAGTAATGAGCAGGAAAGCATTAGATTACAGGATGATATTAATGGGCTACAGATGAACAGTGGAAAACGGAATGAAATCCTGAAAAGAGTAAGGTGATGCATTTTGGGAGGACTGAGAAGACGAGGAAGTCCATGTTGAATGGTAGAATCTAGGAAGTACAAAGTATCGGTTGATGTTTGGTGTGCATGTCTGTCAATCCTAGAAGGCAGTGGGACAGGGGAAAATAGGGTGGTTACAAAGACATATGGGATACTTGCCTTTAATAGTCAAAGGTACTAAAAATAAAAGTAAGGAGCTTAAAACGGAGCTGATTATATTGTTAGTTGAGCCACAGCTGGAGTACTGTTTGCAGTCTAGTCACCACACTGTAGAAAAGATGTGATTGTACTAGAGACAGTACAGAAGAGATTCACCAGGCTGTTACCTGGGCTGGAGCAATTCTGTAATGAAGAACAACTAGATAGGCTGGGTTGTTTTCCTTGGAGCAAATAAGGCTGAAAGGGGAATTTTATTGAGGTATACAAATTTCAACAAGTCGTAGATAGGGATAAAGGTTTCCACTTGGTAGTGGGGTCAACAGTTGGTACAGTTCTAAGGTACAGGGCAGGGGGGCTTTAGAGATGGTTTATCGCTACCACCCTTCTTGAATAATGGTACTACAATTCTTTTTCACCCAGAGAGTGGCCAGTACTTGGAACTCATTGCCTAAAAGGATAATAGAGACAGGAACCCTAAAGACATTTAAGAATATTTAGATGAATATTTTGCTTTGGCAAAGTATACAAGGCAATAACCATCTGTTGGAAAATGGGATGTTTGATGACTGGTGCAGACATGATGAGCTGAAGGGTCTCTTTCTAAGTTGTAAAAACTGTCTCTCAGCCCCAGAGGCAATAGACAAGCCTAATATATGCGCTGTGGCATTAAAAGGCACACACCCAGATTTTTAAGAGTTAAACGAATAAAATTATTTAGAGTTAAAAATGCACGTATCGTTTATGTCACTTATAAATATATACGTTGTTCGGGTCCCCTCTCCATAGAGGTGAGCGGGAGCGACAGAGTCGACTCATTCTGATGAAAACAGAATTAAATGACGATCAATTGAATGGTGAACAAGTGGTCAGCTAGCATGAAGCCTTAGACCAAGAACTTGATGGCGTGGTGTCTTTTTTTTTCCAACAAAAGAGAAATCTTTTTGAGATCTACAAAGAACTGAAATGCCTCATTGAGGCTCTTAACTCTCTATCCAGGAACGTTCAGCTGTGATGGGAGCACAAGGAGTGCGCTCACCAAACAGCCCTGTCCTTTCCCGTCTGACATTCCTTCCCACTGAACGGTAATTTACCCCTCTGTCATGGCCCACCCGTTTTTTTTTAACATTTCCGAACACACCGGCCCCGGTGTATTAGATTCCGGTCTAAAAAGAACTCTGGGGGAAAAGAAAACAAGCACAACACGTCTCTCTGCATCTGTAAAAGAAAGTTAATGTATCGGAGTCTGCAAGCCTTCGTCAGCATGGTTCTGAGCAGAAATGTCAACCCGTCTTTTATTTTTATAGATGTCGACAGACGTGCAGTTTTTTTTTGTTTTGGTTTCCGATTTTCACTGTTTCTTGTCCATTTGCTCGATTCTGTGTAGAGGCGAACACAATAAATCCATTCTCCATCCGCGCCAAGTGTGCCTTGAGGGTTCAGTGAGGAATTACACGTGCACGGGACAATTGGAGTTCATTGCACTATATATGACTAACAACACAATATATAATGGTCTCACATATATGAAATACAGAGAATAATTTAGGACACTGTGAATAATACAATGACAATATTTTTGACCTGGAGCTATCAATAACTCAGAAAAGCTAATGTATCACTTGTATCATCTCTTTTCAGTAATTCTAACGCACATGTTTTACTGCTGGAATTGGATCGCCGTGCAAAACCACAACTTCACAAATGAAGGGCGTATATGTGTGAAATTATGGAACTGGGCAAAATATAAAGCTAATGGAGCATGTGCCTTCTAATGAACAAGACCGAATTATAGTCAAATCCATCTCTGGGGGGAGGGGAGAGTGAAATACTGGCAAAACTTCCAAGAAATGAAAAAAACTGATACATATTTCTTCCTAATCTTTGAAGTGACCAAGCAAGTAAGTGGCCATTGCGATAGGAGTCAAAATGCTGCTGTCTCGTGATGGAACGTATCAGAATAAACAGGGAACCCGTCGTGGATAATTTTGCAAACAGATAAGTCGCAGCTTACACACACACACATCGGTTGCACGGGTGTACTCCCTGTGACTGCCGCTGGGAGCTGCGTCTAGATCGTTCTTCCCAGGGTCCTGTCTATCTAGCCCCTGTCCAGCACCACTGAAGAAAACAGGTTTTTTGGTCCTTATCACTGTCGCTGTTTGTGGGACCTCGCTGTGCCTTGGACTGACTACTTTACAACTGTGCCTCCACTTTCAAGATGCTTCGTTGGCCATGAAGCACTTGACGGGGACCGAGATGGTGAAAGGCGCTATGCAAATGCAAGTTCTTCTTTCACCGCGTCAATCAAACAAAACCGATTAATAGGAGCAGCTGGTTGGGCATGGAGGCCATACAAAGATGTGCCTGCACGTACATTCACAGCCAAACACATATACAGACTCACATATGGATAAAGAGCAGGAGCGGAAGATGGATAGGCACAAATATTGGACTAAGTAGCCGTCACGTGAAAACTCACGTTCAATGATTTCCTGGGGAAGTCACCCGCATTCTGCGCGTTGGGAACAGGAGCATTAGTCCCAGGGTGAGAGTAGTTCCCATGCTGCTTCATAAAGCCGGCGATCAGCTTTGGTCAATAGGACAGGGTATGAGAGAGTGCCGGAGATAGATAGCGCATGTCTCATCTCCCCCTGCCAGCCACTAGACGCTCCCAACACCACCATCTTGCATGTGCACCGATCCCAGCGCCACAACATTCAGCTGGACACATTCGCTCTGACTGTGTGTGTGTGGAGACTGCGGAAAAAAAAAATGCCCAGGCTGGATTGTTAGGAGGAGACCGCGCTGTGCCCTGTGTGTAACCATCCTCGATGCCTCTCAATTACATCTAACAGGACAAGATGAAGCGGATCGGCAGGCAAATTGTCTTGCTTTGCTCTGGCTTTTTGGGGCTTGCTTTAGGAGCTTTTCCCACCAGTGTACAAATAGGTAAGATCATCGATCCGATTTGAACAAAACTATTTCTCGCACAATATGAATCTTGTAGCGATCTGCCCGTGTACCATCGACTGGTGCATTTCAGATACAATGGCTAGGATCTCTCTCCCTTTTGCTCAAGAATTTGCGATCAGTTATAAAATATGGATGCGTGTGGAAAGAAGCGGAAAGATAGTTATTTCAGGAAAAGGTGGAGTTGTGGAAGATGTTGGCCCTTTTCTCGTGTTTTTGGAGGGAGTACTAGGTGCTGTTGTATTGTGTTGGAACACTGCAGTACTTGTACTGGGGTTGTCAGCTCTTAATGGGATGCTGCTGGCTCGATCGCACTGATTGCTAGCCAGTTACTGAGAAAAGTTCTCATCTGAGCGTACACACACACACATACATATATGTATATACATATAGCTTGTGTTTCGTTCACGTTGTAAACTGCAATCTAAAGAAAAGGCACGTCAGATCAGGGTAGCACTACACCAGTCAGGGTCGCTAATGAGATGCATTACCTGCTTCTGTGTGCGTGGTGTGTGTATATGGTCGTCAGAGCAAGATTGGCTGTTTGAGGGGAAAAGTTAGTATTCTCTATTATACGGACAAGTTCTGGAGACAAGTAATTCTGTAACATTGGAAGGTGTAAAATGGAATACCAATTAGCTTGCACATGCTGTAAAGTTAGTTCTGTCGGTGCCGGTATTTCTATTTTTAATGCTAATTGATATATCTGGTGTCTACCAACGTGTGCAATATTGCATCGAATGTCATTTAGCAAAAGACCGTGTTAATGAGATGCTTCCTGTTCTGTCTCCACTGCAAAATGACCCATGTTCAAAAGTTGAAATTCCATTTTCGATTGCACCTTTTATTTTGCTGTTGTGGCGATGTTCATTTTTAAAACGTGATTTGAATGTCTTAATGACATTGGGAAGTTTCCCATATACTAAAACGGTGTGTTTCCCCCCCACCCCTCCCGGGCTGGTAGTCAGTAATCGATGTGTCCATTTGGTCTTCGTTGCACGGCGGAATGCTGACGTTATTTGATCTGTAAACATTTTAGCCGGGGTGGGGGTGACAGTAATGGTTTTATGTCAGAGCTTAGGGTCTTTTTTTTAGATATCGGGCTCTTACACAGCATTAAACATCGATGATATTACTGAAGATTAGAAACATGGTATGGTACAACAACACCGCATTTTAAAAGTGGGTCTCTCGCTGTTTCTGTTGTGTTTGGATGGCGTGCTGATTGTAGGCTTTGGGAGTTAGGGTTGAGAATGACTTCGAACCCTTTTTTTTAAGTTCAGTCAAACTGCTGCAAACTTGTTCCCTCCACTAAAACGATGCTGCTCTCTGGGGAGTGGGGAAGACACGATTAAATATTTTGCTTGTGTCTTTACCTGAAGGTCGCTTGTTTGTTTTTGTGCAATGGTATAATGGGTTTCCAATGCATCAGTCCATGGACTCTTGTGATCACACGGAGATTGCGAATGGGATGCTGTTGCTAATTGTCCCTCCGTTGTTTTGTTTGTCCCCCTTGTTGCAGGAGGGCTGTTCATGAGATATTCTGATCAGGAATACAGTGCATTCCGTTTTGCGATTTATCTTCACAATACTAATCCCAACACGACTGAAGCACCTTTCAATTTGGTTCCTCATGTGGACAACATTGAAACAGCCAACAGTTTTGCTGTGACAAATGCCTGTAAGTAGAAACTACTTTTTTTTTTGTTTGAACCGTTTATCGAAAATAATCGATTGTCACAGGGAAAACTGTAGACTGCGGCGAGTAGCCTTTTTAGCATTGACTGAATCCTTCCTGTTCTGAACACGTGATTTGAAAGAGTCATTAATACTTACAATCATTTAAGCAAAAAATGTTTCGAGTCCAGATGCTTTTAAACGTATGGTTACAGCTAAGGAGCTGGAGAGAATGCCTGTTCCTTTTTTATTAGCCATTTCGGATGAAAACCAGTTTGGCTGAATCATGGGATAACAAGGTGTAGAGCTGGATGAACACAGCAGGCCAAGCAGCATCAGAGGAGCAGGACGGCTGACATTTCCGGCCTAGACCATTCTTCAGAAATTATGTTTTTATGATGCTATCATCGTTTTCAGCTGCTGCGGGGAAATAAAGGATTTCCTTGGGAATCTCCTGTAAACGCTTTACCAGCAGATATAATTTCTATAGTTAAAACCTATGGTTGAGGTTAAAATAGAAACGCTAGTTTGGGTTAATAGATATTGGAAAATATATGGTTGGATTTATAAACGTCGGTCTATGGCGGGGTTAAGTTGTCTTTTTATTAGTAGTTCACGCATCTCTATCTTATCCTGCTGACTTGTTTCGTTTATGATTGCCTCTGTTGTTGATAATACCTGAACATGTGTTAGCACACAGATGCAAACACTTCTAGTATAATGGTTAAAATAGAAATAATAGAACATCAGTAAGCACTGTATCTAGTGTACCTACGAACTTGAGATATTTATTAAATATTTGCTTCTTTAGTTTTTCCAGATTAAGTTTTCATCTCCTTAATGATAATTATAAAGGCAAAATCTGGACCAGTTTAACACCCCATGAATATGTTCAAGTCTATCTTGAGGCAGTCCAACTCGTAGAATAGATAAAAAGTTTTTGTATAGAATCATGGCTGGCATACCCTCAACTTTACTATCGCCATCAAACACAAGGGATAAACCCTGGTTCCATTGATGAATGCAGAGGGGTAATTCAGGAGGAGCAGGAGGCATACCTGACAACGAAGTGTCCACTACTTTAACGTCCAGCACTTCCCTCTGTTGAGCACAATGGTGGGATGACCCTTAGGTTTTTCTTGTTGGCTCTTTTGCCAGAGCACCTGGAGAAGGTATTTCTTCCCCTCTTCCATTGCTTCACTGCCACTTCAAAGAGTTATGCACAGATCTATTCTTGATCCCTTCATCTTCCTCTCAATTTCTCTTTGACACATAATCTGCTGATGTATGTGAGGTCAGCTGTGTGCGAATGCTGATCATATTCAATTTTCCTTCTCACACCAAGACCTGATAAGCCATTGTCTTTGCTTTCCATTACTGTTACACCACATATTTAAAATTTTTACTCTTGTGTTGAAATCCTTAATAACTGTGGCCCTCCTTACTTGAGTAACCTTGTGCATTTTTTCTATCATTGTGGTGCCTTCAGCTTCCTCAGCCCCATGTTCTGGAATTCCCTTTTAGAATGCTCTTTACTTCCTTCTTCTTTTAAGACCTTTCTTTAAAATTCCCTCTGATCAACTTCTTTTCCCCTTGTTTTAGCTCAGTTTCTATTATTTCCTTTTGCACCTTTTAAATTTTTTCTGTTTTTTTTTCTTCAAAAGCAGTATAAAAATGAAATGGTTTTTATTTTGAAAATGTGACATTTTTTCAAAAACAAGTGAAAGATGACACAGACCATTTTTAAAAGGTTTCAATTTAACTGAAATTAGTTCATTACATATTATGCAATCCTCATTTAATGTGCTGTTTTGTTATTCACTCACACCGGATGTAGGCATTGCTGGCTGAGCAAGCATTGCCTATCCATATTGGTGATGTTCCTTAAGGTGATGTTAAGCTGCCTTCCTGAAACTCTGCAGTCTATTTGGTATAGGTGCACCCACAATGCCGTTAGAGGTGGGGTTCAAGGATTTTGACCCAGTGACAGTGAAGAAATAGCAATATATTTCTAAGTCTCAATTCTGACTGGCTTGGAGGGGAACTTGCACGTGGTGATGTTCCCGTGTATCTGCTGCCTTCCACCTTCTAGGTGGAAGTGGTCAAGGATTTTGAAGGTGCTGTCTTAGTAGCCTTGGTGAATTTCTGCAGTGCATCATCTAGATGGCACCACAGAAGGACCAGATGCTTGTGGATGTACTGCCAATCAAGCAGGCTGCTTTATTCCGGATGATATCACCCTTTGAGAGCTGCACTGATTCTGACAAATGGGGAATATTCTGTCATATTCCTGACTTGTACCTTGTGGACAAGCTTGGGGAATCAGGAGGAGAGATACTTACTGCAAGCTTCTTAGCTTCTGACCTGCTTTAGTAGCCATAGTACTTGTATGACTAGTCCAATTCAGTTTCTGATCAATGGTAATCTCCAGGATATCAGTAGTGAGGTTTCAGTGTTGGCAATACCATTGAATGTCAAGGGACAGTGGTTAGATTCTCTCTTGATGGAAGTAACAATTTCCAGGCATCTGACGCATGGCCATTATTTTCCAATTGTCAGCCCAAGCCTGGATATTATCAAAAGCTTGTTGCATTTGGGTACAGACTGCTTCAGTATCTGAAGAATTGTGAATGGTCTGAACATTGTGTAATCATTGAACATCACCATTTCTCACGTATTATGATGGAGAGAAAGTCATTGAAGAACAGCTGGAAATAGTTGGGCCAGGGACATAGCCTAAGGAACTCCTGCAACAATGTCCTGTAACTGAGAGGATAGACCTCCAACCAAAACAGCCTTCTTCTCTTGTGCCATGTTTGATTCCAATCAGCAGAGTTTTTTCCCCCGATTCCTATTGACTCCAGGTTTGCTAGAGATCCTTGATGCCACATTATCAAAGGCAGTCACTCTCACCTCACTTGAGGAATTCAGCTCTTTTCTCAATTTTCAGACTAAGACTGTTATGAGGTCAAGAACTGAGTGGCCGTGATGGAACCCAAACGGGGTGTCATTTGAGCAGGTTACCGCTCAGCAGAAGCTGTTTGATAGCACTGTTCATGACACCTTTATTCAGTTTACTGATGATTGAGAGTAGACTGATGAGGTGGTAATTAGCTGGGATGGATTTGCCCTTTTTTTGTGTTCAGGCATGCCTGGGCAACTTTCCACATTGTTGGGCAAATGCCAGTGTTGTAGCAGTCTGGAATAACTTGGCTATGGGTGTGGTTAGTTCTGGAGGACAGGTCTTCAATACTACTACTGGAAGGTTGTCAGTACACATAGTGCTTTGCAGTATGCAGTGCCTCCAACCATTTCATGATACCACGTGGTGTGAATCAAATTTGCTGAAGACTAGCACTTGTGATGCTCATGTTTTCTGGAGGACGTCTCAATATCTCATCTACTCAGCACTTCTGGCTGAAAATTGTTATGAATGATCAGCCTTACCTTTTCTTTTTGCATCGATGTGCTGGTCTCCCCGATTTATTGAGGAATTTTGTGGAGCCTCTAACCTTGGGATTCTACTCACTGTCATCAGTTGGATAGCAAGCATACTCCTGGCAATTAATTAGCCACCTTTTTATTGTTTGAGGCACCTGATGCTGAAACAACTCCCAGTCAGGATCTGGAAATTCATTTCGTTGTCAAGGTCCCAACCCCAAAACAAAAATCCAACCTGTCCTGTTTTCAGGATGCAACACTCTGAATTATCTGAGCTCTGATTCTATTTTAAGATGGCTTGGTTAATGTCCAGTGGGATTGGTAGATTGACACATGCAGTTGGCTTTAGCACCGCAATTTCAGGAGAACATCAGCCTGAGCTGTTGCACAACTTCTTACTTGGATTCAGACTGCATGATGCCAGATGACCGGGTTGAATTTGTTTATGATATGCCCTACTTGAGTTGCCTATAATAATCTATGGAGACTTAGGCCTGAGCAGAGGACAAGCATACCGGTGGGTGATCAATCGGTTTGAAACTGCACTCCACTAAATCTCGTGGCTTTTGATGAAGAGATCAAAATTGGTTAAAAAACAAACCCTGAAAGAATATCTTCTATTTTCAATTTCACTGAATATTCATTTTAATTATGAACTAAAAAGACAGTTCATAACTAGTATCACTTGAACTGTGAAAATACAGTTTCTTCTCTGCAATATACATTCAAATTCTTCCCTCCTTGATTTCACAGCAAGCTTCTGCAAAAGTGTCCATGTATCTCCCTTTTAAACCTAGTGTCTTTGACCAGTTTTTGAGTCATCTGACCTAGCATTGGGTATTTTCTTGTGTGATTCGGTGTCAAATTTTGTTTGCTAACTTCCTTGTGAAACATCTTGGATTGTTTTGCTGCATTAAATATACCATAAAAATGCAAGTTCTTGCAAGAAGAGATGAGATAACACAACACAACAAATATATAGCTATGTACTTTTTTCTTCTCCCATGTAGTGCAAGCTCAGTGTTCACATTTATATTTTTCATAAGTTCCAGTAAACAATGTCCAAGTGTTGCCTGTTTGGGCAATATTAACTATTGTCTGAGGCAGAAATTTGGTTTAAGCCATCAAATGAATGAATATTTAAAGCAGATGTTGTCATACTTTAGGATACTGATGCTACGTCCATTCTTCAACTCTGCAAAACAACATCAGGAGTTCCTAGCCCCACAACCTAATTGAATTAATCTGAATGTCCATCTGGAGTCGCTCAGTAGAGGTCTCATATTTGATATCTTGATGGAGTAGCAATATCATTTATTTTTCCTTCAGTGCAAGAAACCAAATAGCCACTGATATAATTGAAGGAGATCTAAGCATCTTGAATTACATTTGCCAATGTTTTGACATCTGTACCCGGAGGAAACTTGCATTTAGGAGTTAACAAAGTTATGCAATGGTGCAAGTTAGAGTTAATACTTCTTCTCCTCCTCCTAGCACATGACTTTTAATGAACACTGAATACAATAGGACTCATACATTGGTAAATTTAAATACAAAGACACAAACCAACTGACAAGCCTGAATACAGTGACCATCATATTCAAATAAAACAACTGCAAATGGGAAGTCCACACTCCAATAGGTATTATTACAAGCCAGAACTGTGACAATGTATAGTGATATGAACCACAACCACTAAGTTTAGACGAAATTGGTTTGCATATGACAGTATAGGTAAATGGAGTCTGTTATATTTAGTGAACAAAAGTCCACCACCATTCAGCAACCAAAAGAAAACACTCAAAGCTTTAAAAAAAACACATGGAATTAGTTTTTGTTTTGAGGTCTTTTCAATAACTATGTAAGAATATTGAAGAATGAACAAAGCAAACAGAGCAACACCCACCCCCACCCCGAATAGTGCAATCACATGTCCTTTTCATTTCAGCAATGAAATTAGACCAATCTCAATTACAGATCACCCACATGTGGTTATTTAATAACACTTCACTAACCCCCCAACTTCGAACTTCAGTAAAACCCTTTACATTCAACATCATTATCAGTGACAGATCCTTCAGCCAAGTCAACTGGACTCTCTGAAGTCCACTCCCTAAATCCCTCTGCCAGTCATCCCATCTCCAGAATTTACCTTGTGGCATTTAGTACAGATCGACATCTGCTTTGCTAAGAAGTGCTTTGGATGCAACATATAGTCCAAGTTGCTACCATATTAAAAGTAATATGCTGTCAAGTAAAGAGGCAGAAACTGAACACAGGTATTAACAAGAGAAAACATGAGAACGTGCGCACACAATTATGGCTGAACTCCAGACCATTTGGAGATATATCCTTCGCAATCTTGGGAGATATCATCACAGAACTGGACGCACACAACACAACTAAACAAACATTATCAACATGTAGATGAAAATGGTTAACAAGATTTACCAAAAAATAATTAAATCTAATAAGGGATTCAAATGAAACATTTAATAGAGCAGTTAGAATGTGCAACGCTAGATTACATGAAGTAATTTTTTTTTCATTTCACTTTTTGATGGAATGTGAGCCTCGCTGAAACAAGAATGAATAATAAATGTCAAAGAAGGTGGTGGTGGTGAGCTGCTTTCTCAGCACAATTCCAATGGTGTAGGTATCCCACGGTGTTGCTAGTTGAGAAATACCAGGATTTTGACCCAGCAATGATAGAAATAGAATGCTGTCCAAAGTTTGAATGATGTGCAGATTAGAAGAGGAATGTGTAAGTCATATGTTCCTATATGCTTACTGCCCTTATTGTTCTGTGTGGCAAAGATCACAAGTTTGGAAGGTGCTGTCGAAGAAACCTTAGTGAGTTGCTGGAGTGTTTCCTATAGATATTACAGTAGTCATGGTGCACCAGTAATGGAAGAAGTTAGACATCGTGGATGAGTGCCAGTTGAGTGGATTGCTTTGTGTTGGATCATGCCAAGCTTCTTGAGTATTGTTGGAGCAACACTCCAGTGAATGGAAAGTATTTTGCTATAGACAGTGGAAAAGCTTTAAGGAATTAGATGAGTTAATCATTGGAGAGTACTCACACTCTGTCCTGTTCTTTTGACGACAATATTTATGACTGATCCAGTGAAGCTTCTGGTCAATAGTAACCCTCAGCATGTTGATTGAGGTGGATTCAGCGATGGTATTCTGGTGAAACATGTATTCTCTGCTGGAAATGGTCATTGTCATACAGTTGTGTATCATGCAGTAATTAACAGCCCAAGCAATTGTCACTGTCCACGTCTTTCTGCATGCTTCATTATCTGACGAGTTATAAATGTACTTGAGCACTTGTTATAGTGTAGATAAATACATGGAAGCTAGATAAATACATGGAACAAAGGAATAACAAGGTATGGTGAGAAAGTTAGATATAATGGGAGGTGGAATGCGGAACAGTTTGGAGGGATACAGGCCAAATGCAGTCAAGTGGGACTAGTTAGGGTTGGGAACATAATTGGCATGGACTAGTTGGACCGAAGAGTCTGTTTCCATGCTGTATGACTCCATTATTCTATGACAATACTTGCACTGTAGTTTAAAAATTGATTTTTACCAATGTTTTCTGTTTTTAACTTTGTCCTTTATGAAATCTGGAAGCAGTTGTGAGCTCCATTTAAGAAGCTGCTGCACTTCCCAAAAATATTGCAAAGCTAATGCAAACCAACTAACAATGCATTGAACATAACACTTATCCCTCAAGCCAGAGCTGACCAGAATCCTAAAAAAGATCGATTGTCTGATGGTTGGAGGATACCAGCATTCATGTGATTAAATCTACTGTATTGACATGCAGTGCCACCACTTGGGTATACCAACTACTGTTCAAATGAAGAACAACCATTCTAAAATATTCTGCCAGCAACTCCCCTAGTTTTGTGGCATAACATTCAACAGTAAAGAGGCTCTGGCTTGGATAACAGTTGAGTTTCTTTGACATACTCTAACCCAGGTCATTCAATCCATTCAGATTTTTATTTTCTTGATGATTTGATCATTAGGCACATTTTACTGGCTAGCCACTATGGTCACAGCAGCGGGGAGAATTCCAGAGACCCACCTGTGGTGAGCTGAAAGAAATCCATTTCAATTGATCCTTGAGAGAATCATATCTCTCATCTCTATTTTGTATAAGCAGGAACTTAATATAGCTTCTTTCCACATCCGCCATATAACATAATCCGAAAGCCATACCGAGTTACAAGTACATTTGTCGCTTGTTGGATTGTTCATCCTATTTTTAATTTATTACAAGGATTATGTTTCACTTTTATTGTCACTAACACTCCAATGTCTTTGCCTGTAATAATCTCAAAACCTCTTAATGCTGTAAGTAATCAATGATTTCAGGATTTGAGGCTGAAATGACTATAATTGTCATTATGCACCCCATTGAATGATAACATTATAAAGACTTTTTTGCATGTGGTTGTTCATTCCTGAACAATGGCTTTATGCTTCCTCCCTAAGCTCCAGAAGATAAATCTGGCACAGTGACAATGTCTTGTTATTACCAATCAACTGTATCAAGTGGAAATACGGGATAAAATTTTGGTCAATCCTGTTCTACAGCGAATTTTACATGTAGTGCACTGTAGGAAGTATCAGTTCTTCCCACCAACCACTTGTGATACTTATGGTATTTAATGAATTAGGTAACAGTAAACTCTGATTGCCACATTAAAGCAAGTGAAAATTGACTTTAAAATGGTGTGTTGTACGCAAGATGACTCTCGGCTGACACAACAGAATGCAGAAATGGAAAATGATGTTAAAAGTAATCACAATGCTCTGCAGAACCAATAGTTGAATGTTGGTCATGCTTCGAAGATTGAGGTTTGATGTTTGTAGGATAATTCTGTGTGAATAAGTATAGCACTGTTGAAAATCTGCAAAGGCTTAAATGCTAAGAAAGAGTTGGAGACAAGTTGAGACTCAAAACATTACACTGAGCAGTCAATGTTTCAATGCCGGCTTGGTTGCAGTCATACAATGATGCTATCTGCAATTGCACTGTTGGCTTTTCATCCTTCAATTCATGCATTGTTGTGTCCCTTTCTGCAGAAAAGGGCTGTTGAAGATAGCAGAAGCCCACATCCGTAACGTAACATTGTGTATTCAGTTTTCTTGTTCTGTGCAATTTCAAAGCCTTCAGTTGTTTATCGTCTTCTGTAATCCTGTAAAGTTTTGAAATAAGTGCAACCATAAAGTCAAACAATACTACCCTGCATTCACTTAATTTCATTCTGCCTTCCTTTGAAGCTTTCAAAAGATCGTGATTGCAGCTTGTGCCCAGAGCACGTTCCTGGCCGTAAATTACTTTTAAAAGAGAAAATAGTGTTGGTATCTTAAAATGCAAATTTCAAAACTACCCTTTTGATAAAGGTTAGCTGCTGATATCACACTCCTAATGTGATTCATTTCTGAAGAAGGGTCCCAACCCAAAATGTCAATTTTCCTGCTCCTCTGATGCTGCCTGGCCTGCTGTGTTCCTCCAGCTCCACACTGTGTTGTCTCTGACTCCAGCATCTGCAGTTCTTGCTATCTCATTCGGATGGTATTTACTCTTTGGAAGCAGAAATCAATAATGGGGAATATAGTGATTACACGCTCGCAGCATAACAGTTTACACATAAGAGCTGATTTCAGGAACTGAGGTCAAAGAGTTCACCTCTTCGAATATACAATACACACATCTACCGTACTAACATACAAGTATTTTCCAAATAAATCATATAAAAAATGAGTTTTTGCCCTTTTTCAAGAGAAAATATAATTGCAAGAGAAAATATAATTACAAGAAACACCTTTTTTAATAACACATTTCTTGGATTTCTTTTTTTGCCTTGTTGAAATCAACAGATAATTTAAGATGTGGACGCAGGACATTCAAGCTAATCTCACATTGTTATTGCAATCGCTACCCAAAAAGAATGCTATGTTCAGGGACAGTGAGTTGGAAGGCATGGCATTGCACACGATTGTGTTTAAACACTAGTTTCACAAAGGGTGACGAAGTAGTTGCTTTCTTTCAAGTTTGATTCATAATTTGTAGAAGCAGCTAACTCATAATCAGTATTCTGATATTCCCAATTTTAACAACAGCATACTCGCATGTTTAGCTGAAGTATGTATGAAAGACAAGATGATGTGAAATTGTTGCTATCATATTTATAACTTCAATCAAACTTGACTGTTCATGTTCCTATGACACATGAATAATTTCCAGACATATTTTAATGAGATGGATAGGTTTGCTCTTAGGAAAAGATAAAGAGAAATATTCTTCTTTGCCTATTATTTTCGGTGAAAAACTTGGATGATAAAGCAGTGTGACTGTGTGTATTTTTCTCCAGTTGTTAATTTTACTGTGAAAATAATACAAAACCAGAGAGTACAATTTTATATATTTTGGAACTTTTCTCTCCTTACAATTATTAAATAAAGCCTTTCACAGATTAATTTTTTACAAATGAATTGTTTTAAAAGTGAGTAAGAGTTTTTTTTTCTGCACTCCAAGTGACTCACATTGTCTTCTGTATTTAGTTGGTAAGTACAAATCTTGGACCTCCTGAGTTCAGTGGATTCTTTTTTACAATACTCTAATAAAATTAAATCCAGAGTCTTTATGAATTTAAATGTTAGAATTATTTACATATTGAAAAAAGGATAAATATTAACTTGGATCACTAACTAAGCTACAGTCTAACATCAAGTCACTGAGACCAATTCTGATATTGGACACATTCCCTTACAGTACACCACTTCTATACAATCAAGTACATGTTCTATGTAGTAACAAGACAAATATCTGTGTAATTGTACAGATGTGTGTAAGAGACTGTGTGTGTGTGTGTGTGTATCTGTGTTTGTATATCCATCAGAATTTCTATTTTCAATATGTATGTCAGTGCAAATATAGGTGCCAACTGTGGCTTGTTGATCAACACCAAGATGACATAAAATTTCAGAAGCAGATGTTAGCCGTGAAAAATAAGGCATGAGCAGAGATCACCCGTTCTTTCTC
Organism: Rhincodon typus; assembly: GCF_021869965.1. Lineage (NCBI taxonomy): Eukaryota > Metazoa > Chordata > Chondrichthyes > Orectolobiformes > Rhincodontidae > Rhincodon > Rhincodon typus. Next base: position 42,664,128 of record NC_063337.1, on the reverse strand, counting down.
CCCCCACAACCCCCACCTCTCACCTCAGGTCAATGGAGAGCGTCACGTGTGGTACTTGTAGCAGACTTTGTCTTTCTAGAATTGGCTGACTGAGGCCTCAAAGAAAATGTTGCAGATATCTTTCCCACTCTTCGCAGGTTGCATTTGTACCATCTCTCACAGATTGGAGAATGTTAGTCACTTGAATATGGATTAGAATCTGGTTTACTTGGTTATGACCAGCTGTTGTGGGAAAACATGAACAGTTATTTCAAAGACATATGAAATATAGACCCATAGAAATTTCTAGACTAATATCATCTCCTTCACCTATCAGACTGGCATGATGCAAATGTTAATAATTCATAATCATAGAATTAACCTTATAGTTAGCCCACAGATCAAGGCAAGATGTGAAGAAATTTCAGGTGGACAGTCTGGGAATCATAGACCTAAAGTATCTTTTCTGTTTACTCCTCCCTCCTTTCCACCATTTCCTCCCCCCCTACACCATGCATACGACACTTTATGTTATATCTCAAATGTGCTCTAACATCACTATAAAAGCTGTAGTAGCATTATTTTTCACCTGTTCACTAGCATCCCTGACAGCTGCCTTTATAAACCGGTTTTGGACTTCTTGCCGATGTTTGTTTGTGTGCTGTTTTGCAAAGCTTTTACCAAACTGGGCTGCCTCGAGCAATTGCATTCCTCCTGACTCCAGCACCCACACTCGATTTGTACCACCACCAACTTCCCCCACCCCACTTTCCACTGTCTGTTTTGTTAGTGACTCAAGATTCATTTTGTTGAAATGTACAAGTTGTCTCTGGGAGAACAACAGCGTTAACAAGTCCACAAATAATTGTAGTGAGACCCAGTTGCAGGTTGGCCTTGAGCCTGTTCGCTAAGGTGTGCACTATCCTGTACACAATCAAAAGCAGAAGTTGCTGGAAAAGCTCAGCAGGTCTGGCAGCAT
>NC_063337.1:42627153-42648170 GCF_021869965.1 Rhincodon typus | reverse complement strand
CTCTGATGCTGCTTGGCCTGCTGTGTTCATCCAGCTCTACACCTTGTTATCTCAGATTCTCCAGCATCTGCAGTTCCTACTATCTGTGATTTATTATTCTTCTCTTTGCAGTCTGTTCTCAGTACTCCAGGGGAGTATTTGCCATCTTTGGGATGTATGACAAGAGGTCTGTGCATACACTGACGTCGTTCTGCGGAGCGCTGCACATATCTTTGATCACACCAAGCTTCCCGACAGAGGGCGAGAGTCAATTTGTGCTCCAACTGCGGCCATCTTTGAGAGGGGCATTGCTGAGCCTGCTTGATCACTATGAGTGGACTAAATTTGTCTTCCTTTATGACACTGACAGAGGTGAGTTTAACTCCTTCACAGTTCCTGAAAATGCAACTCCTACTTGGCTTTGAGCCTGTCAGTTTTTGAAACATTCAGTAAATGCTGCAGCCAAAGAAAGGATGTGTAAGATTTGGGGTTGTTGATATTATTTTTTCTCCATTTAAAATAAGTTGGGAGATATTTTTTCGAGTTTATTGGCAATTTCTTTATTGGGCCCAGATTTAGATATGTATACTTGTTACAACTGGGTAGCTATTTGAAGGAAAACATTTGATTCCAATGAGGTTGTTGTCCCAGAAAGCAAAGCAGGGATGGGAAGACAGAAGCTCACCTCAGACTTTAATATGGAACATTTGTTTGTTCATAAAAATTAATAACAACCATGATTCACGTCTGTATGTCATTAAATAGTGCCAAACAGTAGATGTCCAGTTTGCCTTTTTTTAAATTACAAGTTCAAAATGATTTTCTTTCCAGATGAGCAAGTTCCAATAACTTTTGAGGAATGAAAACTGAACTTTTGCTTATTTATCCTCTTTTTTTAATTTTTCATCTTTTAAAGTAATTTTATTATTGCATAGATTTTAAAATTACACTTTAAAATGTAACATGAACTGTTTACCTATGGAAGTTGTTGAAGGTATTCTGACTGGGGATTTATTAGCCCCAAAATGTGTGTTGATGTTTATTCAGGCAATAGTTCCTGTAAAGAGCCGAGTGTGGATTCGGGTGATAATTGATCAGTAAAACAATTACTTCAAATGCTGGATCCTGATGCAAATTGCAGGATGATATTGCCACCTGCTGGCCGTGAAAATAGATCACACATCTTTTGTCGGAGCCATAGCGACCGAAGGAGAGCCCAACTGCGTTTGTCTTCATGTTTTCTCCCTCATCTTAATTAAATTAATATTGATTATTTTCATGTTAACAACAAAATCTGATTCAGAGAAAATACTTTCTCCTTGGAACACTTAACCAAGCCAGAAGAAGACTTTTACTGAATGTAGGAAATTTTAACCTGAATTTGACGTGCACATTATTAAGAGTAAATTAAGACCATTCAAGAGAGGAAACTGGTAGCAATAAATGTCTTTTTTTTCCTGGTATTTGTAATGCGTTGAGTGTGTATGGAAAATATGAAGTTTTTTTGTGTGTGTAATAAGACACTGACTTAATTTCTGTAGTATGTTCATTATGGCATCAACTCTATTGGTTTTGACATCTGAGTAATCATTGATAGATCCAACTGTTTGTGCTGGTTTCCAATGCACCAGATTAGATATTGGCTCCTGGGTTGATGCTATTGATTTCATCATTTTCTGCAATGGCATACAGTTTCAGTGTGAATGGAAATGTAGCATGTTGTAGAATGAAAGGTCAAATTTAATATTCATTTGACCAGGAGCTGCATAAAACCCATATTTGCATTGAACTAATCGAGTGTATGTGTAAAACGTGCAAGTTACATGTTTAGTGAATGATTGATTGTCCATGTGTGCCAGTTTTCACATATGGCATTCCTTTCTATGGATTGCTGAAATGTATAAAATATTAAACCTGATTAACCATGATTTGCAATTAAAGATAAAATGCTGGAAAAACGCAGCTGGTCTGATAACATCTATGGAGAAAGAAACTAATATTTTGAGTTTCAATATGACTCTTCTTTGGAAAAGTGATTTTGAATTGTTTCTTTACTTCTATCTTTCATAGATTTTTAAGCAACAAGAGTAACTTCACACTTAGTGCTTTCACTTTATTCTTTTTGAGAGTACAATACATACCTTGTATCTTAAAATTTAACAACAAGTTCCCCTCCATGTTGATGCACTGTGCTGCATTCTTACAAACTGCTGTTGTGTTAGATTTTTTGTTTACCTTCAGACATAATCATTCCAGTGGTGTCCGACACAGGACTATCTTCTATCTTTTTAAATGCAAATACACCCATGTTTTAAATCAGTTTTTTTCTATAAATACTCAGTGGCCTCCCTTCCCATTATTTCTAACCTCCTGCAGTCTGAAAATCACCCAGAAATCTGCATTCATCTATTTTTGACTTCAAGTGTCCCCAGCTTCCTTTTGCCTCCATTGGTGGTCATGCCAATTAGAATTGAAGTGGTGTTGAGTGGAGATGATAATTGTTTGAAAAGGTGGGTACAAAGTACAGCAGGCTGTTTACTAATTCAGAGACAACTGCTTTACCGACAGTCCTTGTCTGGAACGTTTTTGTTGCGATGGATTCAAGCAGTCAGATTGTATTTGAATTTAAAATGCCACCAAACAAAAAGCACAAACGAGACTTTTATAATCATCACTTGTTTTACAATCAATATGTGCTGTACTCACTAGATAACAGTCAACAATAAGTCAAAAGATATTCATGGTGAGATAACTACCTCTCCCAGTCAGAGTGCATATCCCTTGTGCATAGTAGTCAGTTGCATTTTTAAGAAAAATACATTGTTAACTAGTGTTGCTTATGAACATAAACCATAGGGTCAGTTTCTTCAAGTGAACAATTAAATTTTGAAGGAAGTGGACTGTATCAACCGATCCCTGGGATTGGCCATTTTTCTTGGTTGGACCTCGTTTCCATTCTGTTGGTGAAATGCTTGTATATTTCAACAAATTTGCAGTCAGGTGAGCGTTGAACATCTGGAGGTTCTGCAGAGAGCCCAGTGACCACAGTAATTTAAATAAAAGAATCTGGCGAGATGGTTCTGAGTGAAGATAAGTGCTTGTAGCAGCAGGGGACAGGTACGAATAAGGCATCCTAAGCTCACCAAAATCAATGTTAGAACCTTTTGTCCAGAGCAACCAACAGTGGTGCTTTTAAAAGCCACCAATTTGACCAGTCAATGCCAAATGTCAATTAGCAAAAGTCAGCCCAATAATGTCTGTGTTAATTGAATGAGCAACCCACTCATTCTAATATCAATTAACCAGCAAGACTGCAGACTGCAAATTCCAGCAACTGGTCTGCAGTCTTGCTGGTTACAGCTCTTCAGGTATAGATCCAAGTTCATCTTTGTAGTCATAGAAGTATATAATACAAAAAAGGCACTTCAGCCCATCGAGTCTGCACCAGTCAAAACAACTACCTACACCAACAGCGGAACAACGAACCAGCCAACCACAACATCCACAACCCAAGCTACAAATCTGCTCTAAAACCTTAGAGTCAAAACAAGTACCTAATTATTCTAATCCTGTTTCCAGCACTTAACCCATTGTTTTGTATGCCTTGGCATCACAAGTGCACATCTAAACACTGCCTCTACCAAATTTACGAGCAGTGAGTTCCAGATTCCCACCACCCTCTGGGTGGAGAAATGTTTGCATCCCAGGATGTGGGAAGCTAGAGAAGAAATTGCAGGGCCCTGAGTAGAGATATTTGTATCATCAACAGCATAGGTAAGGTACCAGAGGACCGGAGGGTGGCTAATGTTGTGGCTTTATTTGAGAGACGCTGTAAGAAGAAGTCAGGGTACTATAGATTGGTGAGTCTGACATCAGTGGTGGGTAAGTTGTTGGAGGGGATTCTGAGAGAGGAGATTTACATGCATTTGGAGAGGCAAGGACTGATTGGGGATAGTCAACCTGGCCTTGTGTGTGGGAAATCGTGTCTCACAAAGTTGATTGAGTTTTTTGAGTATGTGATCAAAAAGATAGATGAGGGCAGAGCAGTAGATGTTGTTTACACGGACTTTAGTAAAGCCTTTGACAAGGTTCCACATGGCAGACTAATTAGTAAAGTTAGATCACGTGGAATACAGAGAGAGCATGCCAGTGGATACAAAATTGACTTGAGAGTAGGAGACAGAGGGTGTGGTGGAGGATTGCTCTTTGGACTGGAGACCTGTGACCAGCGGTGTTCCACAGGGTTCAGAGCTGGGTCCTCTGTTGTCATTTACATACAAAATTTGGATGAGAATTTAGGAGGCATAGTCAGTAAGTTTGCAGATGAACCAAAATTGGTGGTATGCTGGACAGTGAAGAAGGTTATCTAAGATTACAAAGGGGATCTTGATCAATTAAGCCAATGGGTTGAAGAGTGACAGATGGAGTTTACCTTGCATTTATCCAAATTATTGCATTTTGTTAAGACGAACAAGGGCGGGACTTAGACAGTTAATGGTGGTGCCCTGGATGGTGTTGTCGAACAGAGACCTAGGGATTCAGGTAATAGTTCTTTCAAAGTTGCGTCACACGTAGACAGGGTGTTAAGAAGGCGTTTAGCATGTTTATCCTCATTGCTCAGCCCACTGAGTAGAAGAGTTGAATGTCACATTGAGGTTGTATAGGACGTTGGTGAGACCTCTTCTGGAGTACTATGTACATCTCTGGTTGCCCTGCTATAGCAAGAATATTATTTAACTGGAGAGGGTTCAGGAAGTATTTAAAGGATGTTGCCAGGGCTGGAGGGTTTGAGTTATAAGTAGAAGTTGGATAGGCTGGGTCTTTTTGACTGGAGTGTTGGAGGTTGAGGGGTGACCTTAGAATTTATAAAATCATAAGGGGCATAGATCGGGTGAATAGCAAAGGTCTTTTCCCTAGGGTGGGAGAGTTCAAACTATGGGCCATATTTTTAAGATTTAAAATGGACCTGAGGGGCAACCTCTTCGCACAGAGGATAATTTGTATGTGGAATGAACTGCCAGAGGAAGTGGTGGATGACGATACAATTGCATTTAAAAGACGTTTAGACAAGTATACAAATAGGAAAGGTTTAGAGGGATACGGGCCAAATGCAGGGACTAGTTTTGTTTGGGAAATTTGGTCGGCATGGACTAGTTAGGCTGAAGGGTCTGTTTCTGTGCTATATGACTCTATGACTCTATCCTCTCTAAAATGTCTGCCCCTTGTCATGAGTCTATGACCCTCTCCCATGTCATTGATCCTTCCTCCAAGGGGTCAAGTTTCTTCCTGCCTACGCTATCTATGTCCTCCATAATTTTATACATCCCAATCATGTCACCCCTCAGTCTCCTCTGCTCCAAGGAAAACAACCCAATCCCCATTTATCCAGTCTCTTTTTGTAACTAAAACTTTCCAGCCAGGTAACATCCTGGGGAATCTCCTCTGCACCCTCTCCAGTGCTATCACATCCCTCCTATAATGTGAATTCCAGAACTGCATACAATACTTTAGCTGTGGCTAAACCAATATTTTATACAGTTGCAGCATAATCTTCCTGCTCTTAAACTCTATGCCTTGACTAATAAAGGCAAGTATTCCATATACCTTCTAACTATTTTATCCAATTGTCCTGCCAACTTAAGGGACTGGTAGACATGCACACCAAGGTCCCTCTGCTCCTCTGTACTTCCCAGGGTTCTACTGTTCATCATGTATTTCCTTGCATTTGGGCAGGACAAACAAGACATTACCTCACAGCTATCCGGATTGAATTCCATTTTCCGTGGATCAGCCCATCTGTTCAATCTGTCTATATCCTCCTGTAATCTAAGGATTTCCTCCTGACTATTTGCCACCCCATCAATTTTTAGATCATCTGCAAACTTACTGATGAACCCTCCTACGTTCTAGTCTAAATCACTTTTAATTTTTATCACAAACATCAAGGGCCTCAACACTGATTCCTGCAGAACCCCACTGGACACAAGCTTCCAATGACAAAATCTCCTCTCAACCATCAAGCTCTGCTTCCTGCCACTTAGCCAATTCTGGATCCAATTAGCCAAATTTCCTTGGCTTCCATGGGCTCTTAACTTTGCTACCAGTCTCCCATGTGGGACTTCATCAAAAAACCTTGCTGAATTCCAAGTAGAGTGTCAAATGCATTGCCCTCATCCACACATCTAGTCACCTCTTTGAATTTTCAATTAAGTTAGTCAGGCATGACTTCCCTTTAATAAAACCATGCTGACTGTTCTTGACTATCCCTGGCTCTCCAAGTGCGGATTAATTCTGTCCCTCAGAATTACTGCAAATAGTTTCCCCACCACAGATGTTAGACTGACTGGCCTGTAGTTTCCTGGTTTATTTCTTGCTATCTTCTTGAATAATGGTACCACATAGGCTGTCCTCCAGGCCTCTGACACCTCTCCTATGGTCAGAGAGGATTTGAAAATTATTGTCGGTACATCTGTTATTTCCTTCCTTGCCTCACTCAATAGCGCAAGATCCATTTCATCTGGCCCTTGGTGATTTATTTACTTTTTAAGTCTGCAAGATGAATCAGAACTTCCTCTCTGTCCAGACTAATTTTGTTAAAGTATATAACAGTTCTTCTCCCTTCTTTCTCTACCCACATTGTCCTTCTCATTAGTGAACACTGACACAAAGTATTTATTTGTTATTCGCCTAAATGATCTGGATGTGAATGTACAAGGCATGACTAGTAAGTTTGCAGATGCTACAAAATTAGGAGGTATCATTGAGAGCGAGGAAGGTTATCAAAAATTACAGAGGGATCTTGGTCAGATGGGGAAGTGGGCTGATGATTGACAAATGCAATTCAATACAGATAAGCAAATACAATTCAATACAGATAAGTGTGAGGTGTTGCACTTTGTAAAGTCAAGCCAAAATAGGACTTATACAATAAATAGTAAGGTCCTGAAGAATTTTGTGGAACAGAGGGACCGAGGAGTACAAGTACATAGTTTGCTGAAAGCAGTGTCACAGGTCGACAGAGTGGTGAAGAAGTCATTTGGCATGCTGGCCTTCATCGGTCAAGGCATTGAGTATAGGAGTTAGGATGTTATGTTGCAGTTGTATAAGTCGTTGGTGAGGCCACACTTGGGGTACTGTTTAGAGTTTTGGTCACTCTGTTATAGGAAAGACATAGTTAGACTGGAAAGTGTGCAAAGAAAATTTGATGTTGCCAGGATTAGTATACGGAGAGGTTGGCCAGGATAGGATTTTATTCCTTGTAACATAGGAGAATCAGGCGTGACCCTTTGAGGTGTATAAAATCATGAGGGGCATAGATAGGATGAATGCAAATAGTCTTTTTCCCAGGGATGGGGAATTGAAAACTAGAGGGTGAAGGTTTAAGGTGAGAGGGGGGAGATTTAACAAGGACCTGAGAGGCAACTTCTTCATGCAGAGAGTGGTGCAGATATGGAATGGGCTGCCTGAGAAAGTGGTTAAGACACAGAGGGTGTTCAACTTTCAAATAGCAACGTTTAAAAAACATTTGGATAAGTACATGGATGGGAAGGGTTTAGAGGGATATGGACCAAATGCAGACAATTGGAACTAGCTGAGTGGGCACCATGGTCAGCATGGACCAGTTTGGGCCAAAAGGCCTGTTTTCATGCTGTATTACTCCATGACTCTATGACTTAGAATACGTCCTCTGGCTCCATGCACACATCACTCTTGTGGTCCTTAATGAGGCCCTACTCATTTTTTCTTCCGGTGGTTATCCTTTTATCCTGAATGTACTGGTAAAATAACACAGGAGTTTTATTTATTTTACCTGCCATTATCCTTTCATGACTTCTTTTTGCTTTCCTAAGCTAAGTTTCCCCTTGCACATTCTACACTCCTCTAAAGGTCCTGCTGTTTTGAGTCCTCAGTATCTGCCATAAGCCTCCTTATCCAATCCTGTGTATTCCTTTATCCAGGATTCACTGATTTGTTGATTCTACCCTGTATCTTTGTTGGAACATGTCGGCCCTGTACACTCCCTATTTCCTCCTTGAATGCGTCCCACTATTTTGGTACAGATTTGCCTAAGTATAAGCTCCCAGATCCATCCTTGTCCTTTTCCATAACAATGTTGAATGTAATGAAGTTATGATTGCTGTCTGCAAAATGCTCCCCACTGATACTTCAACTCTGGCTTCATTACCTAAAATTAGACTCAAGACATTCCTATTTCTTGTAAAGCCTTCTACATATTGGCTTTAAAAAGCTTTCCTGGATATATTTTAATAATACTACTCCCTCTAAACCTTTCACACAATAACTATCCCCAATTTTTTTCTGAAATGTATCCACTTTTCTCTTTCTCTCTGATTGTAAGGGGCCTATAATACACTCCCAGCAATGTGATTGCTCCTTAGTTGTTCCTTAAATTTTACTTTTAAATAAGTTGACAGTTTCTGTCTCAGCAGTGAATTCCAGACACCTATCATCCACCTTCCTTGCGTCCCCTCTAATCCTGCTGCAAGCACCTTAAATCTATGCCTGCTGGTAATCAATTTCTCCACTAGGGGAAATAAGTCTTCCCCCTCCACTGCATCCAAGTCCCTCGTTATTTTATACACCACCTCAATTAAACTGCCCCTCAGCCTTCTTTGGATAGGACAGGGTTGTTTTCTTTAGAATGGTCTTTCATCATTGCTGCAGTTTCAAAATGGTGGAAGCCAGAGACCCATGGAAACACAGTGATAAGTACTACACTGTGGTTTTCATCATTCTATCTTTTGTTCCTCCCTGGCAGCAAAGATGAAAATCATCTCCCGTAACTTAGTCTAACTTAAAACGGAATTGAAATTCACTTATGTCTTTTCACGAATCCATCTCTTTGAGTGCTGTTGCTTTTGACAGTAACATTTGTTGGGCACAGAGGGTGTTCAACTTTCAAATTTTAAGCTTTACAATGCTCTTTAACTGTTAATTCAGGACAAGCCAGCCTCTGCAATAAGAACATATTTAACATCACAGTTCAATCGAATTGAGTATCATTTCCTTCTGTGTATATAGTCTAGTATCTTCAGTCATGCTTGGTACAAATGAACATAACGATTTGTTTTAATGGTCATAAATGCTGACCCTGGATAAGTGTAATGATGGGTATTGACTTTACTGGTTGAGTGGTAACTTAGCAGGTGTGGGTTGGTGCCCTTGTGGAAGCTGTCCATTTCCATTTATGGATTTCCATTTGTACAGCACTTTTCATGATCTCCAATTAGTCTACTCAAGTTAATAGCCAGTGAGGGACTTGTGAAACACAATCACTGTTTCACTACATGCAGCCAATTGTGCACAACAAGATAGCAGAAACAGCAACAAAATTAATGACCAGCGAATCTACTCTTTGCAATCTTGGTTGAGGAATTAATATAGAGCCCAAGACACAGAGGAGAATATTGCTGTTCTCTCAGTAGTGCCATAATTTACATCCATCGTTTCACTCACACCCTTCTCCCACAACAACCTCTCTATTGGCTCTATCCCTAGACACACACAAGTATGCACATCTGCACCAATGCTTGCATAGGATCTGAGCAGCTATTGCTTTATTTCTCTACCTTAAGAGACATTTTTGCAGTCCGTATCAAAACCCTGGAAGCATGCAATTGAGCTATTGGACTTGTGCAAAAACCGCAGTATTGTTTAAGTAAACTATGAATCATTCTGAGCTGTGAAAAAATATGATTTACAGAATTATGAATGGTTTAAAGTGAAAGGGAATTTAACATTGTAACAGGGACATTGTTTCAGTTGATTTCTGGAACAGCATCTAAAATAATGCAACTATGGAAAAGGACTTCCTCCAATTTCACAATTATTGTGCTATGTTCTATGGGGAAAAGGGGAGTCTTTATCAGCTATGCAATGTTCTCTACTTGCAGATGGCCACACTTTTTTGCCAACCTAGGAGAGATATAAGTCTAAATTGATTGGTAGACAATCTATCCCTGAGATAGCTAGCATATGATTATTATTATTAAAATGTAAGATCTTACTCGGTCTCTGACTGCTGGCCAAGATGAATTCAGTAATATCAGTCATGGAAAACAATGGGCTCAGTCTGCTAGGGCTGAGTCAGATGAGGGGATAGCAAACAGGAAACCCAAAACCTTAGGATATGAAGCCATTGTTGCTTATGCAAGGCTGATAGGACCAGGTCCAGCTATGATAACCTGCTTGATAAAAAATAGTTTGTTAAAACTTACTCTTTTTTCAGATCAAGATTTAGTGGCCTCTCCCAGGTCAATTCTTCCAAACCTCCAGACTCCAATCGGGACAGGGCACAGCCACCTTCCCACTTCCGGGTCAAAGGTTTATAAATGGCTTTGCTGCCCTGACATCAATTAAAGGCCTAAGATAGGAAGTTGATTCCCACATAAGGGCCACAACTAGCTATTGCTGGCCTTCAACTAACAGTGGATGAGGCAGTCAACATTTGTGGAACTTAAATAACCTTGCAGGGTGTAATGAGGCTAGCTAGGTGGATTTCATAGAATGTGTTCCGTGATTGGGGCCGTTTAATCTGGTCCAATCAGGGAGCCATGGCTGACAGATAAGAATAGAAGTATCAGACTTTCTGTTCACTCTGAGAGCTGGCTCTGAGGGAGCTGGCTCAGTGCCAAGGACATTCCATGGGTAAATAACGGGTAACTTGGTGACGAGATACTGGTTCTGTAGAATTATTTCGGTGGGTCAAGTGTGGCATAAGCTCCTGAAGAAATTCGCTTGCAACAGTTGTCTTTGAAATGGGGTAAGCATTTCTGGCATCATGCCATTATTTGGGAAGCTTTACTTGTTTGATCCTGCCATTGAAGACTGGGCCCAGTATGTGGAAAGAATGTGTTTCTTTTTCGGGCAAGTGACATTTGGACAGATGAAAAGCAACGGGTAATTCTCCTGACAGTTTGTGGACCTACAGCTTTTTCAGTTATTAGGAGCCTGACTTTCCCTAATGCACCTGATACTAAAACCTTTCAAGAGTTAATGGGTTTAGTTAAGGAATATTGCGAGCCAAAGCCGCCTCTAATTCTGAGATGCTATTGGTTTTACTGGGCAACTTAAGAACGAGGGAATCCATGTCAGGATTTTTGATGAGATTAAGGTGACTGGCAGAGGCATGTAACTTTGGTTTAACCTTTAATGAGATGCTGAGGTACCATTTGGTATGTGGGATTAATGATGTCACCATGAAAAAGCACCTACTAGCTGAAGTTCACCTGGACTTCAAACAGGCACTATGGCTGGCTTTATTATTTGGAAAACACGGCAAGTGGAGCATATGGGTTGCAGAGTATTCCGATGGAAGTGGACAGCCTCACCCGACCAGCTGAGCTTGGGGAACACCACTTGAGTGAAGGCAATTGTATAGCCTCACTCAGCATATATCCTGAACAGAGGGACTCAAGGTCAGCCCACAACAAAACCCCAAATCAAAGCCAAGTCTCGGCCAAACGGTTAATTTTCTTCAAGCCATTATAGTTGTTGTCGGTATGCAGGCTCGAGAAAGCGAAAGAGTTCCACTGGATCTAAATTGAGTAAGTGAACTCAAGGTCAGTATCTGGAAGAATGTACACTTCCAGTCACATCTGACAATATCAGACTTTGGACAAAGAAAGATCCGATCCTGGAAAAAACTGGTCGTGATAGGGGAAACCAAAGGGCCGTCACAACCAAAACTGAAACCTTTTTGGACCTGGAGAGACCAAATCACAGTAGAGGACAGCTTATCATGGGGGAGCAAGAGTGATTGTCCTGAGCAAAGGTCACCACCAGATGCTGGCTGAACCCCACCAGGATCATCGGGGATGTCCAAGATGAAAATGTTATGTCTGGTGGCCGGGATTGGGTGCAGACATAGCTGAGTTGGATATTGCCCAGATACCAACAAGGACAAAAAAAGTTCATGGGAATGGCCGGGTAAACCCTGGACTCAGTTACACATTGACTATGCAAGTCCTTTCGTGGGTTCAGTGTTCTTAACGTTGTGGACACCCACTCAAATTGGCTGGACGAGCATTGAGTTCATTCGACAAGTACAGGAAAGACCATAGAAAAGCTGCACACATCCTTTTAAATACAAGGACTTCCAGAAGTGTTGGTCACAGATAATGGACCATTGTTTACCAGCAAGGAATTCAAGTTTTTCCTAAAGTCAAATGGCATTCGGCATATAAGGATAACTCCATACCATTCATCATCCAATGGTCTGCCAGAAAGAGCAGTCCAAACTTTGAAGACAGGCTTAAAGAAACAGCCTACAGCTTCATTAGATACCAAACTGTCCCAGTTCCTGTTTGATTATAGGACCAGCCCTCAAACAACTACAGGAATATCTCCAGCAGAGTTGCCAATGGGGAGAAGACTCTGCACCAGGTTAAATCTGATCTTCTGGGACCTGAGGGTGAAACAACAGAAAGAACACCAAGCCTTGACACAAGCTTTGCTAAGCCAAAGAAACAGTTTACTTCAGGGGATGAAGTTTGGTGTAGGAACCATGGGAATGGCCCTGCATGGGTACGAGGCATACTTGACAGGAGGTCAGATTCAGTGACATATAAAGTTCGACTAGGTATGATGATTGTGAACAAACACGCAGACCACACTGCAGCTTTAAATTCACAATTGGTGTGGGAGCAAAACGTGCCTGGCTCCTCGTTGGCCCTTCTGATTGTTCCAGAAGCAATGGGTTTTCTCTCTCCATCAAATGTTGAAGATACCTCAATCTGCGACGGACACTGCAGATTTCACCACCTCAATGCCTTTGCCACCCTGAAGAGAATTAATTTTCCTCAGACGTTCTGGGCACAAGGGGCAAGCTACTGTGCGTTATGTGCAGCCCATATCAGAGGCAGAGTTGGAGGAGCTTGACCGGATGCTAAAATGCCCCAGGAGGAGCTACAAAATAAAGAACCAGCCTGTACCATCAAACTCCGGTGGAAGGATATAGTGATTGTAATAAGGTCAGCAGGTGGACCTCATAGAATGAGTCCCTTAATTGGGGCCGTTAATCTGATCCAATTGGGGACCCTTGGCGGACAAGTATAAACAGGAGTGTCAGAGGTTCTGTTTACTGAGCGCTGGCTCTGAGAAAGCTGGATCAGTGTCAAGGACTTTCCATGTGTACATAAAAGCTGATTTGGTGATGGGATACTGGCCTTGGTGAAGTTATTTCACTGGGTTTGCTTGCTGACCCACTGGGTGGGGGTTCCCTCGTTGTTAGGCATTGAACGCCTGACGAAGGTACTCTGCTTCAGGAAATGGTGCTGAGACCTATGCCCTGCCTTTTCCTTCTGAACCTCATTCCCTCTCTCCCTATCTATGAATCTTATTCAGCCCTCATTCCTCTGTAATTTGAGTCCTTGACTTCTGGTGGCTGTATTCCCAACAGCTGCTATTGCTCCTAGTGCTGCCTTCTGCAGTGAAGTGTTGTCAGGCTCTTGCCCTTGATCTTAGGAGTGGCCTGTTGCTGACCGCTAGAATGCTCAATTGGCTCTTCATCTGACTCGCTTTCCCTAAAGGAGGCTGTGTGGACTTTCTCAGACTTTTCAGCCAGTGAAGTAAATGTTAAATTCTACCCTTTGACTAGCAAATGAAGATTGGTTACTTCAGTGAGATGATGGAGTGTTGCATAATCAATGGAACTTCACTGAGCAATGGCTTACTATTGGAGAGGTGGGGAGAGGAGAGTGGATAAAATTCAACTTTGGGGCAGAAAATACACAGCAGAAAATTCATTATCCACTATAAGCATCACCTGATTCTCCTTCCCCTTGTCTTTGTATTGATCTGCCATCAGTATTGTTTTAAATAAGGCAGTAAATTGGTTGTTCCATTTGCCTGTTCCGAGGGATCCTATGACATTAGTGGAATAGGATAAAGAATCCTTCTGTTCTGGTCATTGCTACTTCTTGAACCAATGTTAATGTTTGTGGGAAACTGCTGATGAGGAATAGCTGTGTTTTTTTTTCTACAAAATAATGGTCACAGCAGTTCTTTAATAAAATGTAACTTACTGCATTGCACGCATGGAGTTTTAGCAGCAATATGATAAGGCACTGAAGAAGCATACAGCAGGCTTTTTCATTCTCCAAATAGGAGTTAGCTGGAAAGAAAAGGAGAAAAAATTTTACAAGGAAGCAAAAACAGTTAATTATTATTCACATTTTGTGAACAGACTTTTATAAAGTTAGAAATTGAGTCCTAAATTCAGGCTTTGACATCCTTTCAGTTCTATCCTGGACAGATGAAATGGAATTTGACAAATAATTGATTTCTCACACCAGTATCAGGATAGTTGAATGTTTCAAAATTTATTTCAACCCCTGGTTTTACGAGATTAATTTGAAGTGACATTTTGTCATATTCCCACGCAGAAATCCAATGTAGAAGTGGAAAACTGCAGAAGGCAACACAAACCATTAGCATAAACTCCATCTATTTATTTTCTTGATCTCAATTAATCTCAGTTCAGTGTCACTAAGAATATATCAACAAGAGATTATTCTGAGCTTTTATTTCTATTGGTAAAACCCCTGTGGTATTCCTTGCGGTGAATCAGATAACATACTATTTTAATCAGAAGGGGTGATTAGAAAATTAAAATGCCAACTGACAAAATTTGAAAAGGAGTTTGTAGGAGGTGTGGTCAACGAAGTATTTGTTTTCCTAGAAAAGCTGAGATTGCTATGATTTTTCTTTTCTGTAATGAACAGTATGTTAGATGCAATCACTGGCAGAAAGAGATTGGAATTCAATTCTATATTAAAGGTGCTAGTTTGAGAAAACTACCCATTTAGAGAAATGTTGCATCATCAGGTTTTTAGACGCTTGCTGAATTCTGATCCCTGACATCCAAATGCTGGTTACAATTGTTAAGGTTAATTAAATGCTGAAGAAACTGTCATTTGTTTTGCCACATCATACTGTTTAAACTCTTCCTTGGTGACTACCAATCAACCACCTGGGGACTTTGTAAAATTGGCTTCCCACTGGTTACAGTTCCAATGCAAAGACTAACCTCCTGGAGGGCATTCATACCATTCTCTATAATGCAATCAAGCTCTCTTCTCTTAGTTTCACAATGATAAGGCACCATTTTGCTCGAAGTCAAGTTGTGCAGGACTATTATATATAGCTATAATTTCTTTATGAAACCTACATAATCATGTATTAGTGAGCATTGTCCTTTGGTGAAATTTTCTCCTCAATATTGTCTGCAACTTTATTGACAAACTGACTTCGGTTGTCATTATTTTAAGAATTTCTACCATTATGATTTTTATTAAAGAGTAAGAGAAGCCAATTGAGTCCATCATGTGCTATACTGCACAATGTAAGTAATCTTTAACTCTTGACATTAAATTAAGTTTTCCAGATGGAGGACAGGCTGTTTAACACAGATTCGAATCTATATTTTAAAAAAAAATCTTGAAACTGCCTTCATTATAATGTAACATCAATATTAGGAGGGCAGGTGCAATAGTGATAAAGTATTATCCCACAATTCTGACACACAGTGACAGAACTTTAGCATTGCTAAAGAATAGTTTAATAAAAATATGTATTCAAAAACTGTACATTCAGCTGAGACATAACTGATCTGTCAGCAAGATGAAAAGTTCAAGTACGAAGTCATGAAGTCTGCAACATATTTGAGACTCGCCTTATAGTTGACAATGTCCTGCTTCAAAACTGGTACAGAATCTAATATGATACTCACTCTAAGGAAAGGTGTTAGCATCGTAAGGACAACACTGTCTCGCTCAGCCACCACCGATGAGCTCACTGATCTGTATTGGGTCTTAGTCCACACCATCAACTCCTGGATTTTAAAATTCTCATTCTTGTGTCATACTCTTCCATTCTTTGCCATTAACCTTACCATGTGTACAATCCTAAAACACTCTCTCTCAATGCTGTATTCTTCCAATTCTGTTCTGTTGTGTATCCATCGTGAGAGCTGTGTCTTCAGCATTCTAAACCTTCCCTAAAAATTTTAATCTCTTTTCTGTTAAAACTCTTCTTACAATCCATGGGCTGAATCTTATGTTTTTCTTTGGCTTTACATCAAGTTTGTTAGAATGCTTTTCGCCATGAGCCCAGCAAGTTTATTTTCTCACCCTATCTTACCAGACTCTCCTCATTAATAGTCTACCATGCCCCAACGGTGTATCTCTTCGCCAATTTCTGCTCCATTTTACCACGCACCATTCCAAGAAGAACTCCGCAATCAAAGGATATGCTAGTACACCAACATCTCTTATGCCTGTGCCATCTTTGTCAGACAGGCGTGGTCAGTCGGGAGATGCCGCGCACGGTTTCTGATGTTTGTCTTGGACATGGCAGATGAAGCATTCTTTTGTACCTCACCTGCAGGCAGGAGCCTGGAGGTCCTGATGGACAGTGCGGTACTGCTGCAGGACGTCCTACACAATGCACTCCACCTCGATGACCATCAGTGGAGGCCAGGAGACCGGACCATGCCAGCCCGGTTAAAGCAGCCTCAACTTTCTGGAGAATGTGCTGCACTGGAGGAAAAAGGTCAAAGTCATTTTCCACTCCTCCAGGGAAGCTCCGCCATCTTTTCTCTGATACCACACACTCACTTATTCGTTCTATCTCCCACCAAGGCCCATGCTGTACCACTATCACTATTGCATGCTACATCTTCCCCAACTCACCCTCACTCTCTTTTTCTCTCCACCCCCAACCCCCCCCACTGCTCCCCACCTCCCAAAACAAGCCCTTGACACCAATAACCTTGCAGGCTCTCTGAGCTACCTACTCACTCACGTGGGACATCTGCCTGCCTGCCTGCCTGCCTGCAGCAGTAATAATAACTATGCCATCCCCTTTCATCTCCCATAATGTCCTGTATCATTCCAAGAGCAAAACAGCTGGCAATAAGGCAGAAAGAGTTGAGACTCAAGGGTGGTGGTCCATTGTTTTGTTTCTCACTTTTTATGAACAGAGGATCTTGACTCTGACTACCCTGATGAACTCTGACCACCCTGAGAAACCCTGGACTGCTATCAGAAAGGTTACTCTTGACTTACTGTTCCAAGACCCCTTGAGCAAAGGTTATTCCCGCTTTGACTGAGACCTGCTGACAACCGTGAGAAGCTTCCTGCCTTTGTTTGTTCAAAATGGTTGAGCAAGACTGAAGTAATATGAGCCTGGTATCTCTGACTGAGAGAGCAACATGCTGCAAGGCAGGGATGTTGTGAGCATGTACATAGCCTCAGAGTAAGCGAGTGCTATGGCAGTGAGTGAAGAGCCTGGAGGTGCAGCCTAGTCCAGTCCATGCATTGGGTATGTCCCTTAAGCACAATGTGCTCCTAGAGCTTCAGTACACAGATCCTTGCTAGTGCACGTTAAAAGTGCAGAAGCATCCTGTAAGTGAATCGGAGATGTGCCACGAGGATCTTGGAGGCTGGCAGATGTCAGAAACCAATCTGTCTGGAAATGGGATACATGTGGCCAACACCCAAGGAGTGTGCGCTGAGATGATGGTGCCTGGTGTCCACCATGAAGGTCATATAGAGCAAATGTGAGCTAAATCTAGCAGGTGTTTGCTTTGGTTACCTTGCATTTTCGGACATCAGGCTTATTTGGAGAGTTTCAAATAATATCATTTCTGCCTCTCTCTCCAATGCTTCACGTCTTTCTATAGTGTGGTGCGCCACAGTTGTATTCCAGCTGAGGTCTAACAAGTGCCTTATACAAGTTCAACATCTACTCTTTGCTCTTGTACACTAGGCCCCTATTAATAGAGCTGACAACATTGTATGCTTTGTTAACTGCTCTCCACCTGTACTGCTACTTCCAATAACTTTATGCATATACATCCAGATCCATGCTCCTGTACCCCCTACTTTATATTGTCTTTCAGTGTTATTCTGACCAAAATGTATCACTTCACACTTCGCTGCATTGAACCTCATCTGCCACCTATCTACCCACCCCACCAACTTGTCAACTTTTGGAATTCCATGTTATCCTCCTCACAGTTTATAATTCTTCCAAGTTGAGTGTCATCTGCAAACTTGGAAATTGTCCCCTGTGTGTCAGGATCCCAATCATTAATAAATATCAGGAAAAGCAAGTGTCCCAATACCCATCCCTGGGAAATTCCACTACAAGCCTTTCTGCAGTCTGAAAAATATCCATTGACTATTATTCTCTGTTTTCTATCACCTCAGCCAATTTTGTATCCATGTTACCATGGTCCCATTTCACACCATGACCTACAATTTTCTCGCGTCTGTTTTGAGACTCTGTATCGAATGCTTTCTGGAAATCCATGTATACCATGTCAAAAACATTGCCCTCTTCAACCCTTTCTATTGCGTCTTAATAAAGCTCTGGCAATTAGTTAAATATGACTTCTCCTTTAGAAATTCATGCTGACTCTTTCCAATCAGCCCACCTTTTTCCATGTGACAACTAATTCAATCCCAAATAATTAGTTCCCAAATGTTTTCCCACTACCAAAGTTAAACTAATTGTCATTAAACCTTTTTTTGAACAAGGCTGTAACGTTGGTAATTCTGCAGTCTTCTGGCAGCTTCCCAGAGTCTAGGGAAATAATTTTATCACTAACCTGATAAAATGTCGCAAGGTACATCATAGTAGCTTATAGAGCAAAATGTAGCACTGATCCACTGAAAGTCATAATTAGTGCAGATGGTCAAAAGCTTAGCCAAGATGTAGGTTTTAATAAGAGGCATGAAAGAGAAGAGAGTATAGGGAAGGAATTTCAGAGCATATGGCCCAAACAATGGAAATCACAGTCACCAAAGGTGACGCAGTTTAAATGAGGGAAGCTCAAACAGGCAAAGTTAGGTGATTGAAGAAATTGCAGATTTTGGAGGAGACTACAGAGATAGGGGAGGGGTGGGACTTGAAAATAAGGATGAATATTTTATAATCAAGGTGTTACTTGTTCAAAGACAAATGTAGTTCATCAGGTACCAATGTGAGAGGTGAATGGACCTTGACAAGGGTAAGGACACAGGTAACAGAGATTGGGATGACGTCAAGCTTACGAAACATAGAATTGGAGGAGGCCAGTCAGGAGTGCATTGGCATCAAGCCCAGTGATAATAAAGCCTTGGGTCTCCATTTTAGCAGCAGAATAGAGATAGGGACAGAGTCATGTGATGTAGGAAAAGAGGTCATTTTCTAGAACTCTTCAAGATTAGCAATAGGTACTTTTTCCTCTCTGGCTCCATCTCCCCAGGATTTAGAATTATTGTGGTTAAAGATGATAGTATCTGAAATTACACGATTTACTGGATAGAGTGAACTCATCAGTCTTTAATTGGTTTTTGATAAGGGTGTAATAAAAGCTAATAGAGTTCTAGGTTTTATCTTTAGGTATAGAATATAAAAACCAAGCGGTAATTATACTAGGTTGTTAAAATGTATAGTACCAGACTCCATGCTGTCTGCAGGATAATTAAGCTTGATGCTAGGTGCAATGCAGAATTGCTGAGATGTTGCTTGGTATAAAGAAACACAAATATGAAAAAAGACTGGAAAATTTAGTCCTTTTCTGACATAATTGAATATGGAGTGACAATTGAATTATTTCAAATTATGAAAGGATAAATAGAATCAGCTATTTTCAGTAGCTGAGAGGCCAAGAACAAGAGGGATAGACAGAAAATATAGAAAATGAAGTTAGGTGACTTTTGAACAAAAGGAAGGAAAAGTCTCTCCACAGAATTGAGACACTGTGGAATTCTCTGTGGCTGAGGCAGAAATTTATGGCAATATTCAAAGTCCAAGGATGTAGTAAAAGGGCTAAACAGGATATAGAAAAGAAGTGGGCAAATGAGAAGACGATTACTGCCTGTGTAGAGATGGATGTGAATTGTTTTGGTTGAATAGCCTGTTCTGTGTTCTAACGTCTATGTATTTGTACGTATTTTCATATGTTCATATCACTGGATTTGCAAGTGAAATGCCAAGCTCAAAGCAACAATCCCAACAAATTAATAGTAGTGAAGGTACATTGACTGCTGTGGCAGAAATAAATCTTCAAGGACGTTCTGTACACAGTGCGATAGTTTGATGTATACTGTTAAGAGGGAGGGCTGTGAGAATTTGCATAAGAATATCATAGGTCCTGCCACAGCAAATTAGCCCTTAATCTCATTATGGTCTTGGTCCAAACATGAGTAAAATAGCCGAATTTTAAAGCTGAGGTGACAGTGACTGCCAATGAAATCAAGGCAGTGTATAACTGTGAGTATGGCATGAAAGCACCCTGGAGTTCTACTTAGCGCAAAGAAAACAGCAGTGCTGATTATTGGAGGTCAATCGTCTCCACCCCAGTGCATCATTAGGGCAATGTTCAAGGATTTAACCATTATCAGCTGTTTCTTTTAACGACCTTTGCATTAACTGTAGAAGTGGGGATCTTCATGATGACTACACAAAATTGGTGCTCCTAATGCCTACCATACACCCCTCATCTTCTACCTCTGCCACCAGTCACCTCCTCTCCCCCCACCCCCCAGCCATTTCCACATCACTTACCTTTGTACTGTGTCTTCCATGATCCTGGGATTTTGTGAGTGCTCTTTCAGTGGGGGCCACAGGTTCCTCAGGGCAGTGCTGAGTAAAAGAGTTAGTAGCATGGATCTGATGTGTTGGTTGTGGGTTTGCTTAGCTCTGTCTATCACTTGCTGCTTATGCTGTTTGGCACACAGACAGTCCTATTTGTAGCTTCACCAGGTTGTCACCTCATTTTAAGTAAACCTGGGTACTGTTCCTGATGTACTCTTCTGCACTCTCCATTGAACCACAGTTGATTCCTTGGTTTAATGCTAATCGTTGAGTATGAGACATGCTGAGCCATGAAGTTGCAGATACGGTTGGAGTACAGTTCTGCTGCTGATGGCCCACAGAGACTCATGAATGCCCAGTCTTGAGTTGCTAGATCTGTTCAAAGTTTGTCCCAATTAACACAATGGCAGTGCCATAAAAGACTGGCTCAG
>NC_063337.1:42541060-42627143 GCF_021869965.1 Rhincodon typus | reverse complement strand
CTGAGCCAGTCTTTTATGGCACTGCCATTGTGTTAATTGGGACAAACTTTGAACAGATCTAGCAACTCAAGACTGGGCATTCATGAGTCTCTGTGGGCCATCCGCAGCAAAACTGAACTCCAACCGTATCTGCAACTTCATGGCTCAGCATGTCTCATACTCAACGATTAGCATTAAACCAAGGAATCAACTGTGGTTCAATGGAGAGTGCAGAAGAGTACATCAGAAACAGTACCCAGGTGTACTTAAAATGAGGTGACAACCTGGTGAAGCTACAAATAGGACTGTCTGTGTGCCAAACAGCAGAAGCAACAAGTGATAGACAGAGCTAAGCAAACCCACACCAACACATCAGATCCATGCCCTGTAGTCTGTCACAGGATATTTCATGCGGACGTGGCAGGATTGCAGAGCTTAGATCTGATCCGTTGGTTGTGGGATCGCTTAGCTCTGTCTATCACTTGCTGCTTTTGCTGTTTGGCGTGCAAGTAGTCCTGTTTGGTGGCATCTCTAGGTTGACACCGCATCTTCAGCTCTGCCTGGTGCTACTCCTGCCATGCCCTCCTGTACTTTCCATTGAACCAGAGTTGATCCCCTGGCTCGATAGTAATGGCTGAGTGGGGGATATGCCGGGCCATGAGGTTACAGATTGTGCTGGAGTACAATTCTGCTGCTGTTGATGTTCCAGAGCACCTCCTGGATCCCAGTCTTGAGTTGCTAGATCTGTGCACAGTCTGTTCCATTTAGCACGGTGATAGTGCCACACCGCACGATGGAAGATATTCTCAATATGAAACGCAGGATTTTGTCTCCACAAGGACTGTGCGATGGTCACTCTTACTGATACTGTCATGGACAGATGCAACTGGTAAGGATGAGGTCAAGTATGTTTTTTCCTCTTGGTTCCCCCATCACCTGCCACAGACCCAGTCTGGAAACTATGTCCTTTAGGACCCGACCAGCTCGATCTGTAGTACTGCTGCCGAGCCACTCTTCATGGTGGACGTTGAAATCCCCCACCCAGAGTATATTTTGAGCCCTTTCCATCCTCAGTGCCTTCTCTGACTGTTGCTCAATATGGAGGAGTACTGATTCATCAGCTGAGGGAGGACGATGTGTCGTAATCAGCAGGGGGTTTCCTTGCCCATGTTTAACCTGAAGCTATGAGATTTCATGGGGTCCGGAGTCAATGTTGAGGACTCCCAGAGCAACACCCTACCAACTGAATATCACTGTGCCGCCACCACTGCTGGGTCTGTCCTGCCGTTGAGACAAGACATTACCAGGGATAATGACAGTGGTGTCTGAGACATTGTCTGAG
The DNA here is from genome assembly GCF_021869965.1 of Rhincodon typus. NCBI lineage: Eukaryota > Metazoa > Chordata > Chondrichthyes > Orectolobiformes > Rhincodontidae > Rhincodon > Rhincodon typus. The sequence goes on along the minus strand of NC_063337.1, from coordinate 42,625,822 downwards.
AGGTATGATTCTGTGAGTATGACTATGTCGGGCTGTTGCTTGACTAGTCTGTGAGACAGCTCTCCCAATTTTTGCACTAGCCCCCAGATGTTAGTGAGGAGGACTTTGCAGGGTTGACAGGGCTGTTTCTGACGTTGCCTTTTCCAGTGCCTTGATCAATGCCAGATGATCCATCCAGTTTTGTTTCCTTTAAGACTTTTAGCAATTGGTATAACTGAGTGGCTTGTTAGGCCGTTTCAGAGGGCAGTTGAGAGTCAACCACATTGCTGTGGATCTGGAGGTGAGGATGGTAGATTTCCTTCCCTGAAGGGCATTAGTGAATCGGATGGGTTTTTCCCGACAATCGACATTGATTTAATGGTCATCAGTAGATCCTTAATTCCAGATTTTTTTTTTATTGAATTCAAATTCCACCATCTGCTGTGGTGGGATTTGAACCCAGGTCCCCAGAACATTAGCTGAGTTTCTGGATTAATAGCTTAGTGATAATACCACTAGGCCATCGTCTACCCCCTGAGTCCTAAAGGACATAACTTCTAGACTGGACAGTAGATGGAGTGGGAACAAACAAGAATGAGAAAGATACTTGACATCCATCAGTATATCAGGCAGAGAGACCACTGTACGATGTCCTTGGAGATAAAGTCCTACCTTCACCTTGATAATACACTTGTGTTGTGTGACACTACCACTCTGTACAGTGATCACTTTGCCTGATATTGTGATGGATGTCAAATGTGTTTTTCCCCTTTTTTTTTGTTCCTTTGCCACCTGCTGCAGACCCAGTCTAGCAGCTTTGTCCCTTAGGGCATGATCAGCTGTGGTGCTGCTAGCTACTCCTTGGGGGTGGACAGTGAAGTTTAACACCCAAAGTATATTCTGTGCCCTTGCCACCCTCAGTGCTTCTTCAAAGTGTGTTCAGTCTGGAGGAGCACATATTCATCAGATGAAGATAGGCGATATGTAGCCATCAGCAAGAGGTTTCCTTGCCCAAGAGGTGTGATCCTTCAAGCTTCGTGGGGCTCAGAGTCACTGTTGAGGATTCCCGTGGCAAGACTGTCCTGATGGGTGTGCCATCACCTCTACTAGTTATGTCCTGCCGATGAGGCAGTACATACCCTACAGACACCATCATGCCTCTGAATGTCAGGCTGTTGCTTGACAAATCCATGAGATCACCCTCTGAATTTTGAGACTAGCCTTTAACTATTGGTAATGATGACTCTGCAGGATCTGAGTGTTGATTTTACCATTCTTGATTCCAATATCTAGGTCAATGCTATTTGGTCTGTCTGTTTTGTGTCTTTGAGTCTCTTTAGCAGTATAGTACAACTGAGTGATTTGCTAGGCCATTTCAGAGAGCAGTTGAGAGTCAATCATGTTGTGGATCTGGAGTCATGTTCCAGAGGGACAAAACCAGTAAAGATCCTGCTTGCAAATTAACGTACTGGAGTTCCATTTTGAAGTATACAGGCAAGTTAGATTAGTACATTTCATTGACAAGTTTTATTGATCTTTTCCTTATGGCATGTAGGCCAGAGCAAAGTAAGGATAACTAGTTTTCTCCTATAAAAGGGTTAAGTGAACCAGATGGGATCTTATGACAATTAATGACCTCGTAGTAATCATTAGACTTTTCATTTCAAATTTTAATTCAAAAACCTAAATTTCAGCTCTGGCGGGATAGAAACCCATGTTACTAGAGTATTACCTGGCTAAAGGATCCAGCAATACCACGAGACCATCAACTGCCCAGAGTTTATTAGGAGTTTGTTAATATTTTAATGGTCTTGTGGAAGGAAAATTCTTTATCTTCTGTGCTGAACTTCTCAGCTAATATGTTTAAAAACTTACTTCCACAAAATTTATCAAGAAAAGATGTTAATTTCTGAAAAGATTCACAGGACTCTTGTGTTGTGACAGCAAGTATTTGTGAACTGTTGACTGAGAAACATTAGCAGTTCAACTACTGCCAGACAGTTGAAGGCCCTTCTACCATAACACTGCTCAAATTGCAACGCCAGTCTCCACTCATTACACCACTCTTGTCCTCTGACAACACGCACTCTCTCTATTGAATGAAGGTGTAGCTGACAGACCAGCTTCTATTTAATCTGTTTTTAGGTTTGTTATATTCTTGGTGTTGTTTTCTTTAATGCAGAATGGCCACTCTCACATTGGATTAAGAAGCAGCGAAAGGTTCCACTTACTTGAAAATCTCAAATAGGCTTACTGAACAGCGAAACTGATAACTTGCAGTTCCAGAACAGTTCATGCACACATCCTTCATCTAGTGTGCCAGTGCCTGGACTCCTCATGGCTATTGGTCAAGTGATGTCATCCTGGTCCTCGGTTCATTAGCACACTCAGCTCTTAAAATAAAGCTGGACAAGTATCTGAGTAATTTAGTAGATTTGTCGTTCATCTTAACTAACGTTTGTCTCTTATCAATTTTACAGCAGTTTTTTCCATTGAAAAATTATTTGATTTGTAAGCTACCAGCTTCTGAGCATTTTGGCCATTCTAATGTAGACGATACTGAAGGCCCAAACTTCCACTCTGAGGTGTAAGTGGAATCACAGCAGATTATACTGGGAGGGTCTTCTGAGAAAACTTCTTCCATGAAAGGGGTTTGATTGTCTCCTGTCTTGGGGCAAATAGGTTTCGGCATTCGATGTATGTATTTGGCCCAATTTGTTTTGGGGTTGCTTGCCAAGTAGCTGTGGGTCACTATGGTATACAGCGGGAGCCGGTGCCACCTATAGAAACAAATGACTTGCTCCATCTTTTCTATTTCCCCCTGCGATCCCCAGCACAGTTTCCTGAGCTTCTGTTTTCCCATTGTGACTCCATCTCAATGCTTTCACATTGGCAATACCCTCGGCAAGAATTGGGATGAGCGGAGTTGTGGGAGGGGGTTGTGGGAGTCAGGGAGCGAGAGTTGTGATGCTGATTTTGAAGACTCTGAACTCTGAATGAAACAATCCCCCAGCAGCCAAGAGAATTATTCTGACCTCCTTGCGTGATAATTAAAGCTTGCTGCCATCCTCCAGCATCCCTCTCGCCCCCACCGCTCACCATCTCTTCACACTACCACGTCCCAATACCCTCCCCTTTCCTGTTGTTTGCCACATAGGAATGGGAGTAGGCCATTCTGTCCATTGAGCCTGCTCCATCATTTAATACAATCATAGCTGATCAAACACTTCAGTGCCTTTTACCTACACTATCCTCATAACCCTTTATACTATTTAAAATCATAAAAATTTTTTAAAAATCTATTTTAAATGTTTTCAAAGAGTGATCTTCTACAGCTCTTTGGCGTAGAGACTTCCAACAATGCATCACCCTCTGAACAAAAGGAATTTCTTCCCATTTCGGCTGTAATTGGCATTCACTTTTATTTTTGAATTATACCTCTGGTTCTAGACTCCCCACCCGGGGAAACATCTTGCCTGCATGTAACTTGTCTATTCACGTTGCAATTTATAGGATTTCATGCAATCACCTCACATTCTTCTGAATGCTAGAGAACGCAGGCCTAGTTTATTCGATCTCTCTTTACCTCCCTCCCTCACTGGCTCACTAGTTCCCTCTCCCCAGCCCTCACTGTGAGCATATTCCAGGAGAGGGCACCGAGGGAAGGAAAAGGAAGTGATAGAGTTGGGGGGGAGTTGTTGTGGGCTGCAACATTGATAATAGAGGGCAGTGAAGTGAATCCCACTGAGTCAAACCCAAGGCAGCTAAATGGACGGTGACTCCAGCAAAGCTCATGATGATCAGCCAGACCTTGCCACAGAGTATATGGGGAATTGTAGTTCTGTGAAAGTATCCATTACAAGAGTTCCATAATGGTTTAGGTTCACCTCCACAGTTATCATTGCAGCCAAAGGGAAGAGGTATCTCATGGGTCTATTTGTCTATGCCTTGATTCCAGTGAGTCTTGCAACCTAACCCTTGGTCTAACACTTGCTGGCCCTCCAGTTGCTCAGCAATTAAATCCATCAAAAGCTATGGGACTGAGTTCTACAGACTAGTGAGGTTTGATTTCACGGTTGTGCTGAATTAGCCAAACTCAGCCAGGTCTTGAGGTGAGTGAGTTACAATCCGCTGTGAAGATAGATTGAAGAAGTTGGGACTGTTCTCCTTTGGAGAGAAAAAGGCTGCAAGGAAATTTGATAGGGGTTTTCAAAATCATGAACGGGCTGTGTAGAGTAGAGAGGGAGAAGCTGATCCTGCTCATCCTTAACAAAAAAAGAAAATGAGAGAAGTGAAAGTGATGTGTAAATGAAGCAAGGCTGATGAGTGAGCATTTAAGGTCTGGAATGCACTACCTGTTAATACGGTGGGAGCAGATTCCATTGAGACATTCAAGAAAGCACTGGATGATTATTTGGATAGAAATGGTGTGCAGGGATAGGAGTGTAAAGGTAAGAGATTGGTCCTAGGGAATACAACTGGGGCAGCCTCCTCTAACATCAGAAGTCTGTGATTCTAGACCAAGAACCTGATTTTTCACCCAAACAGCCTCAAAGAGAAAGACAGGGCAAACTAAAAATATTTTCAACAACCTTACTGTAATAATCATTTTCAAACTACTCCAAGTTGATTCACTGGCTTTTCTACTCTTAGTTGAAAGATCCACATGTACAAAATTCCCCTCCTTTTGTTGCTATGACAGTGTCTAGTTTACTTCCTTCAGCAGTCGTTCTTGTTTTGTTTGTCAGGTTATTTACATGTTAATGTTTCATTCATTCAGCACAAGATCCACCTGCCTTGATATTCTCAACTTATGAATGAGCCAGACTTTCTCAGGAATCGTTTTGAACCCATTTGAGAAGGTTACTGACACCGGAAACACAGAGTAAAAACACAGAATGATACGAGTGCATTTAAGTCAGCCAGCATGCATCGAAAAGAAAAAGGCTAATGTTGAGGTGTCAGCCTTCACCGCTTGGTTGTGCATTTAGATATCTTCTGTATTCTAAAGACCTGTCAGATTTGATGCATACTGACCTCAATGAAAGAGAGAAATTCAGTGCATTACTTAATGTATCATAACTGTGAATGATAGAGGAAAATGCTCAACTAATACAAGCACAAAAAATAAAGTGATATGAAGCCTGTTTATGTGCTCGTGGCTTTTTGCTTCCCCAGCCCACCAAACACCCCGACTCCCATCTAAGCTGGGTTTAATCTGCATTTTATTTTATAGCTGCATTCTGGCTAGCTAGTAAGGCTGTTGCACAGGGCATCAAACTTAGCATATTTTGACAACATTTTTACTCTAATTTGCCATATTTGCTGCCTTGTGACTGATGCTAAGCACAATCATCATGATGGATCTGCAAAACCAGAGGATGGGAAACTATGTAAGCAATTTAAAAAGAAAAGCTCTTCCTTGAGGTCCAGGATCTGATGCTGGTTGAAGTAAACTTCTTCCATTGAGGCCCAAGAGAGACAATAGCCAGAGGTGTATCAGAAAGCTGGGACAAGATTATGCTCACCACTTTGTCTCCAGGCCAGGTCGTCGTTCCCACTTAAAAGCAGTAGTATACTCTCTACTAATGAGTATCATTAAAGGATAATATGCTTCCCAGATCTGTTGAAGAAAATGTGGCAGATTCAGTGATCAGTTGCCTTCGTTCTGACAGCGTTGTTTAATGTTCCCTTTTTTTGTTGATATTACACCATCTTTCTTTTCTGGTGCCAGGAAAATAAATCACAATTTTTAAAATTCTCTCATGGGACATGGACATTGCTGACTGGCCAGCATTTATTGCTCGTCCTTAGTTCTTCTTGAGAAGGTGGTGAGCTGCCTTTGTGAACTGCTGCAGTCCATGTGCTGTAGGTTGACCCCACAATGCCTTTTTAGGGAGGGAGTTCCAGGATTTTGACCCATCGACAGTGATGGAAGGTGATATATTTCCAAGTCAGGATGGTGAATGACTTGGAGGGGAACTTGCGGGTGGTGGCATTCCTATGTATCTGCTGTCCTTGTCCTTCTAGATGGAAGTGGCCGTGGGTTTGGAAAGTGTTGCCTAAAGATCTTTGGCAAATTTCTGCCATGCTTCTTACAGATAGGGCGCACTGCTGTTACTGAACATCAGTGGTGGGGTGTCCAAATATTTATGGACATGGTGCCAATTAAGTAGGCTACTTTGCCCTGGCTAAACTCAAGCTTCTTGAATGTTGTCAGAGTTGCATGCATCTAGGCAAGTGGAGAGTATTCCATCACAATCTGGGCTTGGGCCTTGTAATGGTAATGGTCAACAGGCTTTGGGAGTCAGGAGGTGAGTTACTCACTGTTACATTCCTAGTCTTTGACCTGCTGTTGTGGCTATTGTATTTATATGACTAGTCCAGTTCAGTTTCTGGTCAATGATTCAGCAGAAATTTATTATGAGGGAAAATTAGACAGGCTGGACTTCTTTTCACTAGCGTTTAGAACAGTGAAGAGTGATTGATTTGGTTGAAATTTATAAGATGCTGAATGGTCTTAACCAGGTGAAACAGAAAGAATTTTTATTCTTGTAGGTGAGTATAGGACAAGGGGACACTGTTTTAAAATTAGGGGTTGCTCTTTTAGGATGGAGATAACGGAATTTTCAATTTATCAATTATTATTTGATTATTTGGAACACTTTCTCAAAATGGGGGAGCTGCCATCATTGAATGTTTTTGAGGCAGTGGTAGATAGTTTCTTGTTAGCCAAGGGAATCAAAGGTTATTGGATGTTGGTGGGAATACGGAATTTGGAACACAAACAATGATCTTATTGAAATTGGAAAAGACTTAATTGGCTAAATGGTCTATTTCTGCCCAACTGATATGTTCAAAAACAAAGATGCTGGAAAAGCTCAGCAGGTCTGGCAGCATCTGTAAAGGAGAAAACAGAGTTAACGTTTCGGGTCCGGTGACCCTTCCTCAGAAGGGTCTGAGTTCTGAGGAAGGGTCACCGGACCCGAAACATTAACTCTGTTTTCCCTCCACAGATGCTGCCAGACCTGCTGAGCTTTTCCAGCAACTTTGTTTTTGTTCCTGATTTACAGCATCCGCAGTTCTTTTGGCTTTTGTTTTGATATGTTCAAATACCGATGGTAAACCCAAGGATGTTGATATTGGGAGATCCAGTGATAATGATGACATTGAATACCAAGGAGTGATGGCAGGGTGCTCTCTTGGAGATGGTCATTGGCTGCTAATTCTGCTGCCTTCGAGTTTACCATTCTACCAACACCAGGCAATGCCACCAAGCGAGGTGAGCATGGCTGAGGCAGGTTGGGGACTGAGGATGCTTTCATGTGGAGGTGCATGTAGAGTCCTGGTACAAATAAAATATGGTAAAGGTCACAGTCACTAAGCATGTCAAAGCAGAAATGATCTCTTCTGGAAGCATTATTTGGACCAGAAATGTGGACCTCCTGCCCATGACCCAATTAATGGAAATGTCTGCTCTGATGGCAAACAGTTGTCCTCCACCACCATGTCCTCCACATGTGGCAGAGGGCACTCCACTGTCAGTCAACCACAAGCAAGGCCTTGAATTCACCTCCTGAATGGAGCACTACTGATGTTAATTAATTACTCTGCTCTGTGAAACACCCAATCCCAATTCCATTCAGCCCTGAGGAAATTCCCCAATGAGAGAAATTGTTGGACAACACTCCAGAGATGGCTTTCCCCGCTATTTTTCCAGCCAAACCCCCCACCCCCACAACCACCCCCACATACCCACCAGAGACTGGGAAGAATCAGCCCCTAAATGAGCAGAAGCATGAGAAATGACATTTAACACAGACCAGGGTAAAATATTGCACTTTAGGGAACTATAGTGGCAAAATGATTTTTAAAATAAATCATACATGTTTGAAAAGCTCAGAAGATGAGAGAGATCTTTTTGCACACAAATCCTTCAAGGTGGAAGGGAAAGTTGATAACATGAGTTAGTTGGAATTAACAATAAAGGAGTAGAATAAACAGACAGAGATCACACTAGAATTTTATAAATCACTAGTTAGGCCTCAGCTCGGAGAGTGCTGTTCTAGGCAGCTTACATTAGAGAAGACAAAAAGGACTAATAAAGGGTACAAAACAGGTTTAAAAGGATGAAAGCATGAAGAGGGAAAAATTGAAACCATTCTGCTGGAATGGAGTGTTTTATAAATGAAGACAAAGCACTGGCGAAACACAGTAGGTCTGGCAGCATTTGTGGAGAGAAACCGAGCCAAAGTTTTGGAGGAAGATTCATATCAGATTCAAAATATGAACTGTTTCTTTCTTCACAGAAGCTGGCAGACCATCTAAATTGCTCCAGCACTTCTTGTTTTTATTTCAGATCTCCAGCATCTACACTGTATTTTGCTTCTGTTTTAACTGTAAAGAATTGACCAAATAGAGATTTTGAAGGTTGTGAGGAGTTTTAATGAAGTAGATAAAGGCTGTTCCACTGGTGGGTAAGACCGTAAACTGATCTGAAATTGATTCAAGATCTTCAGCGATTGATTGTAAAGAGAGATGAGGAGAAATGTTTTACTCTGAGAGCAGTTGGGAACTGGAGTACTCTGTGAAACGTTGGTGGAAGTTGGTTCTGTCAGTGAAGGGTGTTGCTAGCTACTTGAAAATGAGGAGCTTACTGGAATATGGCCAAAAGCAGGATGTTGCACCAAGTATAACTACTCTATTAAAGAACCAACATGAGCAAATCAGGCCAAACAGCCTCCTACATTGCAGGTTTCTTTCATTCTATAAATGTCTGGCAGGTGGTTTAAGACAATAATTAATTATTAAACCTCACAGACAATCACACAGCAACTTTCAGATTACCCAACACAACCTGCAGGGAAATATCAAGCTCTGCTGCCAGGACAAATCCCTGTCTGACCACTCTATGGCACTAGGCATCTGTGAGAAAGTAGGCAGCATAAAAGAAAGGTGCAATGTTTTCTGTCAACACTTCTAATGAAAAAAGATTCCTAGTTTTTGCGCATCCTGATGTTTTCAATTAAATATTTTGGCCGGATGAATTTAATTTCTTTCAGTTAATTCTCAGAGCAGTAGACTGTTCTGTCTTCAGAAATATTCACCATTCAAACTCAGCTTCTCTTTTTTGTTTGATCATCTCTTCCACTCATTATTTTTGGTTATCCTCCTCATAATTTCTCTCTTTTCAGCATTTGAGTCTCTTGGTGGCTTCTCTTCTGTTCTGCTGGTGCCAAGCTTGTTATTTGAGCTGTTTCACTGCTTGTTCTTGTCTGACCTACTGTCTGGATGAGTTTTTTTTAAATTAGAAGCCAGTTAATGGATTAGCCTGGATTTGGATTTTGCAGTCCTAAATAATGGCAAATCATGGGTAATTATCATTATAACAGGATGCAGCAACAACTGACATTCGGCAAATTTGCTCGCACTGAAGCCTGGAAGCTATGAAGTGCCTGAATGAGCACCAGAGGAGCTCCTGTTAGTCCTGCTATTCCTATTCTTAAAGCTGTAGGGACCATTCATTTGAAAAGATTGTTTCATTGCCTTCATCTGTGTGTGGACTCACTCCCACAACTTGGCAACCCCACCATGGCCCCAGTTCCTCCCATCTGCACCCCTTACCAGCTCTGGCTTCTTCCACTCCCTTCCCACATCCCCCACTGCTCCCCCACCCCCTACACACACACACACACACACACACACACACACTCTCCAACTCCTCTGATCTTCAACCCCACCAATATTAGAAACAGAATTTGATGGAGGGGAAAGAAGGTGGCATGAGATGATGAGGGGTGAAGAGGAGTATAGCAGGACAACGTCTAAGCAGAGCAGGGGCTGCAGGTAAGCAAGGCAACCCAACAATATTCTCTGGAGGTCTTTCCCTCCTGTATTCAGCACTGGAATGTTTGTAAAACTTTTCCATGCCTCCCTGTTGTGGGCTGCAAGACTCTAGCTTGCCTCAGCCATGAGCACCTGTTTTTTGTGTGTGTGGTGTTGCACAGCTGCCAACACTTTTTGTTTGAACCAGCAGCTCTTGGGGATGGTCAACAACTTAGCTTCAGCCTATTTCACTGCTTGATGCATCTGAAATGAATAGGAAGGTCTGCTGGCCATTCCTGTATGCTAGAGACGTACATTTCTTGCCAATATCAACCCATTCACCCAATTGTAAGGTTGCAACCCTATATATGTTTGAGTTTCCCCAGTGATTTGGGTGTAGAGCCTTGGGAGACTTTTTTACACAGTAGCTGGTAGATACTGTGACAAAGTAGATGTTGTTTCTGTCAATATTGTAGGCTCTCAGATGTAAAGAGGATATAAGTTCTTGGATTTATTCCTGCCTCTCCTGCAGAAAAGTTTTGAATATGTTGTCTTTAAAACAAAACCTCCCTGATATGAGCATGAAATTCAGATTGAGTGATGTTGTTCTTGTTCCCTAATGGCAGCTGGAAGGAGCAAGAAAAGACAAAATCCAGGTTCCAGTAACTTCGATTGGAGAATGGAAAGAGAGGCTGCTCTGTTTCATTCCGGTCATGAAATCCTTCTGATCAATGATCCCTAGAACGATGCAAACTCGGCACTACAGCACATGTGGTGGTGTTGTTTACCAAAATATTATTCCATCAGCACTACAGGATGTTGATGGGAGCCACTGCGTTCAAGTTTTCCCATATTCTCAACTCGGGATGAAGTGGGTAATTTCTCAGCTGTTTTGAATCATGCCCACGTGTTTCTCTCTCCTACTTACTAATGGCTGCTATATTGCCTTATTGGTGAAATCCACTCGTGGCACTACAGTGGTACGTGATTGAAAGTCCCCAAGCTGATCGTCCAGGACTTTTTGCATTCGGTATCAATGTTGTTGCATGTCTCAACCATGACCACACTGAGGCATTGTACTTGTAAACTGAATGACATGGGACACTGGTTGTTTAGATTCTTTTGGAGTTGGCTTCCTTTCTTACGTTGATCAGTTTGTGGAGTACACAGTTCATGGAATTCAGTTTCTTCTTCAGCTTCTTGAAGTCCCCTTTAAATCTTTACATTCAGATTGACCATAATGCACATTGAATGCTCCATTTGACATCATTTGTCATCATTAACTGCACCAAACTAAAAGAGAGCCATGACCTCATTAACAACGTATTCGCCAAGATTAAATTCATGAGAGAAGAAGAACACAACAATCAGCTTCTGTTTCTGGACGTCAGGGAGTTCCAAACCTCGGTATACAGGAAAGCAACCCACACTGATCAAATCCTCAACTTCCACAGCAACCACCTCAACATCCACAAACAAAGCTGTATTAGGACACTATTTAAATGGGTCACCACTGACTGCAACACACCAAAACTATGCAAGAAAGAGGAAGGGCACCTATACAATATCTTCGCTATGAACAGATATCCCCGCAACTTCATCCACAGGTGCCTGCTAAACAGACAACAACAAGAGGACACAGTATGCCCTAACACACTGGCCACACTGCCCTACATCAAGAACATATCAGACTGACAACGAGACTGCTACGGCCACTAGGAATCATGGTAGCACATGTGCCCACAGCCACTCTACGAGAAACACTCATAAGGATTAAAGACCCCATTCCCACAACATGCAGAACCAGCGTAGTTTACAAAATACAGTGCAACAACTGCCACAAGCATTATATCGGACAGACAGGAAGGAAACTAGCCATCAGAATACATGAACATCAGCTAGCAGCATAACATCACGATGAAAATTCCTGAATATCAGTACCCTCGGACAATGAAGGCCATCAGTTTAATTGGGACAACGTAACCATAATAGCCCAAGTCAAACACAGACATGCACAAGAATTCCTAGAGGCGTGTTTCTCAACCTGTAATGCAATCAACAAACACACAGAATTGGACCCCAAATATAAACCCATACAGATCAAAACTGGAAATGACACAACTCACCATAATGGACCGAACAGTATAAGTTCCAAGCGGAGTAGAATAACATCGCTTCATCAGAGGCCTCACTGATATTACCCAGCATGGTGACAAAACGTCTGAACAAAAACAAGCCAGCTCGGCAAGCAAGTCAACAACCACATCCACAACCCGAGCTACAGATCTTTGCTAAAACCTTAAATGCCCCTCATGCTCAAGAGTTGTACAATATGTTATCTGGAGATTTTGAAAGACGTGTAGGATGTATTGAATATCCTCCAATCTTTCTCACTGGGGCCAATGCCTCTATTATCTGCAGAGATAAATCTTACAAACTAGAATTCCTTAACATGCTTTGAGAGCAATTTATTAGAGAGTCCAAGGCTACAGCAGTATTTTCGTCAAGAATTATGGTACAATTGGTCATTGTTGGCTATATCATGGGTAGGAAAAGTAATTGGACCTTCCAAATATTTCTCGTTATGCAAAAGATGGAGTTAAATCTAATCTTCGATTGTTCTCCTGCCTATCAGAAAGTTGGCATTACCACCACCTCTTGGAAATGAACAGATGCAAGCATCTTGATCCAGTGAAATTCAGCTTCAGAAATCTTTTTATATTGATAGGAAAAGGATTAAACTGGTTGCGAGGAGTACAAAACAACTTGTCCTTCACTAACGACAGAAAGCCTCAACCTGATGGAGATAACAAGGTGTAGAGCTGGATGAACATAGCAGGCCAAGCAGCATCAGAGGAGCAGGAAAGCTGACATTTTGGGTCTAGACCCTTCTTCAGAAATGTCTTCAGAAACCTGATGGACCTTGCCTTGTTCCATACTTTCTTCCATTCTTTTCTGTTCTGACTAATATACATTTACCAGAATTTACCACTTGGCATATGTCAGTCGTATCAAAAGGATGTAATCCCACAGAGGAGGTGAAACAGATATAAACATATTGTAAAAGCCACCTACTACTTTAATAATAGTAGCAGATATGACAATGTGCTAAAATAGAGGAAATCTGTTTATATTGAGTTAACTTATTTTCACAGACACAACAGTGAAAAGAGTATATCATGCATTGATTATTGCCTAAAGTAACTTCTAGACTAGAAAGCAAAGCATTGAACTCCACATCTGTTGAACTGGGATTGGAAGTCAATGATCTGACTGGAAAGAGAAGCCGATTTTATATCACTGTCAGGTCAGAGGTCAAACATCCAAAATGTCTGAGCATCACTCAGTGACATTGTGCTCCACGATGAGTGGACCTGGAGCCAGGAATGCACATTAATTAATGAGACAGTTTGTTGGCATTCCAGAATCCCACCCATCCCCCTACTGCCCGAATTAAGTTCCAGGTGGGATGTGTCAAGCTCCGCCTTCCCACCATGCCATCAATTAAAGCACTTTTCTGGTCAATTAATTACCATAGAAGGACCAACTAAGGGCTTAGTTCTGCTTGAGTTGCAGTTGGCTCCGGATGCAATGAGAGAGAGGATCTGCTCACCTGCCTGGTAAACCAGTGCTAGCCCTTGCTGCTGGCAGGGGTAGTTCTTTTGATCTTTTAATTTGTGGATCATCGAGGGACTAAAAACAGGCTGAGAGGGTGACTGCCCCCCCACCATCAACACTCTTGCCCCCACCCCAACTCTATTGTTGCTGCTGGGCATGTCACTGTCTTCCCCTCATAAACTGAACTACCAAATGTTATTTTGCAGACCAGGCATATAGTTCCATATTCTAAAAACTAGAAACTTCTGTTAACCATGGGGAGCCTGTCAGGCAAGAGTCCTGAGGTCAAAAACAACTCCATGTGCACAATTGTTAGGTCATTGCTGCTGATACTGAAAGTCCACAGGGTAAACCTTGTATGCCAGCCTTCCTGGCATATTCTGAAACCCTGTCTACACTCAACACCCTATTAACAGTAGCTCTGAAAGTCTCTCCACCCAGAATTAGATGAGATATTTTTCATGTCCTGTACTTAAATAAATAAGCCAAAAATTTATATTACTGGTAGTTGCAGGCAATTCAGAATGAGGCATGCAAGACATATTAATAAGGTGATAGTTTAATAATTCTAATGCAGCAGGGACTTGTCGAATATTTAAACCTTTATTGAAACTGGAACAAAGCAGCTAGTCAGTGACTAAGATATATGATTACTGCCACCAGATCTTTGCTCTTAGGGAAAAAAAATCACTTCAATCCAAAGCACCAGCTCTTATTTCAGTAATCCCTATGCAGTTTCGTATTTATTCAGCTAGACTGTTTAGGCCAAAGGCTAATGATAAGTTTTGTTTTCATCTGTCTCTTGGATGCCTTGGTTAATCCATTTGTACTGGAAACATATGTTTTGAAAGTGGTAATAAAAGTATACAGCGATGGGTTTAAACATCGGCAAATCATAATCTGGCTTTGGAACTGTTACTTTTAAAGAATCCAATCACTGTTTGAATATGATGGAGCTCAGCAAAGGTCATGGCAGTGTTAATTTTGTTGTGCGAATTCGGGTTGGAATCCACTTAAACATGGTGGGACGGAGGTTCATCAGCTTTTCATTAAATAGCACTAGTGTAATTTGCATGCAATTATACTGAAGTCCTTTAATACATAATCAGAGGAATCTCCCTGTAATCTACGGTGTAAACAGGCAGCTCATTGTGGAAGCAAAATCCAAATGCAGTATAATAATTACAGTTTTGATTTCAAGTGTCTGAGGGGAAATGGTGTAATATGCTTAATCTGCCCTGGCTTTGAAAAGTACACTACAATTTTAAAAAGTAAAGTTGACAATTATTTTTTAAGGCAGAGCATGTTAAATTGTCTTCCTGTTATTAACTACTTCTCAGTGCTTGTCTGTACCTGAAATACTGGTAGGATCTTCTGGGCCTGCAGGAGGCCTTGAAAATGAGGTGAGTTCTTGTTGTCGGGACTGATACCCAATGCCTTCCTGCCTCTACAAATAAGTCCCCACTTTCAAAGTCAATGGGTTTCCTGCCATGCCTAGGGACAGCCTTGATTTGCATTAATTACTGTGTGATCAATGAGTGGACAATGGACATAGGGTAGGGTGCTGTGTGGAGGGAGGAGGCCTGATCTGGATCACAAAAAGTTATATTTTATGACTCTAGTGGCTGCAAATATGAGGCAGTAACACTTCAAATTTTTGTAAAAATAATTCTCTTCCTATTCAGCCTCGCTTAACCCTAAAATTATAAGAAGTATGAACAGGAGTAGGCCATTTGGTCCATCCAGCCTGCTTCGCCAGTCAGTTGGATCATGCCTGATCCAATACTCTTTACATCCCCTTTCCTGCCTTTTTATTTCCCCCATAACCCTTGATTCTGTACTGAAACAGGAATGTTTCTATCTTGGATAGTAGGAACTGCAGATGCTGGAGAATCTGAGATAACAAGGTGTAGAGCTGGATGAACCCAGCTGGCCAAGCAGCATCATAGGAACAGGAAAGCTGACATTTCGGGCCTAGACCCAGAAGAGTCTAGGCCCAAAACGTCAGCTTTGCTGCTTGGCCTGCTGTGTTCATCCAGCTGTACACCTTGTTATCTCATGTTTCTATCTTGGTTGAATATACACAAGGCCTCCACCTTCACGGCTGTCTCTGCGAAGGAGTTTCAAAGATCTCAACTCTCTGAGAAAAGAAATTGCGCCTCAATTTCAGTCTTAAATTGGCGACCCTTTATTCTGAGACTATGCCCTCTGGTCCCATGTCTGGTGTGTGAAACTGGGTGTTCCTATGTCAATACTTGACCTCACTGAGGAGCTCTTCAAACTCCCTTAGTCAGTGTCTGCAGGGGTTGGGTAGCACTTTGACCCAGAAAATAATTCTGAATACTGGTATTTCAGAACAATACGTGGTTTATGTGGGCTCAGAGTAAGTTTGTGATTGGTGGACGCGCCTGGTGAGGTGTGGACAATGCATTCCTGGTGTAGAGATGAGGAATTCTGACCAGAGTGTGATTTTTTTTTTCTTGGAAAGGATCATTACTCCATTCCTTCCCTACTCCTTCAAGTGAACATTTAGAAAAATCATTAATTGTTAGAAGATAGTGTTGTTCATGCATGTGCATGTAGACAATGAATAACCTTAAAATATCAGTGTTTGAAGAATTGAGCAAATTTGTCAGATGGTGGAAACCGAAAGCGAAAAGTTCAAAAAAAAAACAAGGTGTAATGAAATGCTTAGTTCTTATGTGTTGAGTAATATAGAAAAGGCAACTGACAGAAAAAAAATTACAGGGCAGATTGTGGCAAGTGTGAATCATGCCACTTTCTGAAGAGATCTGGCATCTAAATTAAATATTGGCAGGCTTTAAGATGAAGTATATCAGTGATACATCAATGTGACAACAAAAACTAACTGGAAACCAGGAAGCAGTTTAAATCATCTCCACTACTTTCTGTTCATTCTTGCATCAAAAGAACAGTAGTGTGTACATTTCTTTTTTGAATTTGGGCAAATTTACCTTTTAAACTCCTCACCAGGTCTTTTTCGGTTTGGACAATAAGTTAATTGTCAGGTGTGTTACAGCATCATACAGACCCAGAAGTTTTTTGTTTCATTCCAGTCTGTATTCAGTTAGCAAATCCCAGTTGGAATACCACAATTTATCTTAGCACCCAAACTAAATACAAACTATTCACTCTTACAATTGATGATTACTCAATCATTTCTTCTAGAACTTGTGTGTGTGTCTGTGCGTGTGCTCGTTTGTGTGGGAGAGGTGGTAATAGAACTATGCTTGGATTTTCCCTGTTTAAAAACTACTCAGTATATAGGTCGTCACGTGAAGAATGATTACTTTGGAGGGTGGCTGATGTCTATGGAAAAGTATCCTGGTGTGACTCATAGACTCATAGAGTCATACAATACGGAAACTGACGCTTTGGTCCAACCCGTCCATGCTGACCAAGTTTCCCAAACTAAACCAGTCTTATTTCTGAGGAAGGGTCACCAGACTCAAAACATTAACTCTGTTTTCTCCTTCACAGATGCTGCCAGACCTGCTGAGCTTTTCCAGCAACTTTGTTTTTGTTCCTTATTTCCCTGTCTTTTAGCCCATATCCTTCTAAACCTTTTCTATTCATGTACCTGCTCAAATGTCTGTTAAATGCTGTAACTGTACCTGGATCTGTCACCTTCCTCTGGCTGTTCATTCCGTATAGGGACCACCCTGTGTGTAAAAGTTGTCTGTCAAGTCCCTTTAAATCTTTCTCCTTTCACCTTAAAACTTATGCTCTCTCGTTTTGAACTTCCCAACCGTAGGAAAAAGACCTTTGCAATTAGCCTTATATGTGCTCCTCATGATTTTATACACCTCCATAAGGTCACCCCTCAAACTCCTATCCTTAGGGGTTAGCATCAGCCAAACATTTTGAAAGAGAAAAGGGGTCAGAAGGAAATCATAATATTTTTAATCATCTGAGCTCTAACACAAAGCCACTTCATAAGTGATCAGCTCAAAAGAAAGACAAAAGGGCTAATGTTGTTGTTTTCTAACAGGAATGCACATTTTAACAGATTCAAATGAAATTACTTGGTACTATATTTAGTTAAACTCACTTAAACACAAACACATTTTGTTTCTTTTATATGCATGACTGAGTGTTAATTTGTGTGTAAAGGTAGGGTTCAGAAACCTTAAGACTTAACCATTACCTAGTCCTCAGTCTTTCTGGATCAATGATAAATAAATTCTTACTAAAAGACCAGTTTGCAGCATCTCCAGTTCCTAGTGCAGTTTGATGCTGCTGCAACATGCTGTTTCTGAGAACCTGTGCAGTCTACTGTGCAATAATATGTCAAAGGTTTGACTTGCCTGAGGCTGATGCAGAACCATCTATAATATGCTTTATGCTATTGCTGAAAACAGGAATAATTTCTCGAGCATTTATTCGTGAAGAGAGCATAAATGCGCATTTGTAAATAATTTTACAAAAATATGTCAAGGTGCTTAACAGAACACGTAAATCTAGTCAAGTTGAAACCCTATTGCTGAAGTAATTTGATTGACATTTACAATTTGTGATCTTTCTAGACCCTACATCGCTATTATTTGCATACCAATCTAATCCACAACTTTCTTGCATCTTATTAAAAAAATATAGCTTCTCTCAGTCACACTTCAAAACAGATTTAAATTTTTAAGGCCCTAAAATGATCTGTTTTTTTTTAATTATTTCAACGTCTATCTAAAAATATGAAAAAATAGACTTTATTGTGCTTCACTTTGCATGAAAATATGTCACTGTTTCAAAGAGACTACTAAAATCTACTGCAAGTCAAAGCTCTTTGAGTCACTACCTCACTGTTGTGCACAGAAATTGACTGGTTGAAAGAAGATAAAAGAATTGAAACTTGCCAGTTCTTATTAAGTGAGCTTCACCAGTTCCAGGTCAAGCTCACAGCTGGAGAATTGTGCGACTATTGTTTTCTACTTTTTACAGAAATGAATTGACAAGGCCAGCTCTCAACCCCCAAAGCCACCATCCTAATTTCCTAAGAAACCATGATGTCCACAGGCTAAGTGCACATGTGCATGTTATCCTGTCCATTGTTATTCCTTTTGGCATTGGATGAACTGAAATGAACAAATGACATATTTGAGCACTTAAATAAAATTTCTTAAGGTGATATATTTTTTCCTTATTTTGATCACCTCAAAGATCTTAGTGAACAACAGTACATAAATCATCTCAAAACAGAAGAGATTAGAGTTAGTCAGCTTTTGCAATGAGCAAAATCTGCAATTTGCAAACTTTGCAATGAACCATCCACTGAAACTGCATTTTCCTTTAAGTTTGTTTTCTGATCTGTTGCAGGTTATTCCATACTGCAGTCAATTATGGAAAAAGCGGGCCAGAATGGCTGGCAAGTCAGTGCTATCTGTATAGAGAATTTTGATGATGCTAGCTACCGACGTTTACTAGAAGACCTGGAACGAAAACAGGAAAAGAGGTTTGTTGTGGACTGTGAAGTGGAGAGACTACATAACATTATGGAACAGGTAATGCTATTAATTTCAAATCAATATCAATCAGGCATTCCTCGGCTAAACTCCACCACGTAAATATTTAAGAATTGCTTTTTGCCGAAAATAAATTCTTATTTGGAAAACTAATCACACCTTCTGTACAGCTGCAACTTGATGGTAAAATATATTTTTGAGATTGGAGCAGGACTTCAACATCAAAACTATAACTAAAATGAGATTAGAATTGATCAATCTATTGAGAATACTGTGCAATTGTGCAGAAGAAAGGATGTTCATATTTTGAAAAATGAAAAGGTCACTGGGTATCTACAGATGCAGAAGGAATTGAGTTGTGACGTTATCTTTCTATCTGCTCTAAGTCCATCCATGAATATCAATTGCCACCTCATTAAATTTAAGGTGCCTGTCATATTTAAACAATTTTTGAGCAGCTTCTTTTCACCAGGCAATGTATGCACTGTTACAAAAGCACTCTGCTTCCAATTAATGTGCAAGTTTTGAATGTTAACCCAATTTGACAAGATGCTGCCATGCATCAATCAGTGGACAGTCTTAAGTATTGCTACACAGGAAATTCTGATGACATTGCCGACAGTCTGACTACAACAGTGAATATATTTTATTTGCAGACATATTAGACTGGGATACGGCAGTGTCAAAACATTCAGACCTTTGGGTATTTCATGCAGACCTATCTTCTACTGCAGTGCTGCAGTTAGGTGATATGATGACGAGAACCTTTTGTAACTATTTAAAGAAACATTGTCTTTTAGCAGTAGAATTTATCTTTAAGCCAAATATAGATTTGAATTCTTTGACCTACTGATTTGTTTGTTGTCAGGGGTGATTTTCACTTTGAGTATAAATGAAATGACATTGATTTAAGCCATCAGTTATAGCCCTGCCAATTTTCAGGGAAGGGACAGAATTCTAGAATGTGGGGACTATCCTGGTGGAGACATGGCTGTCAAATGGGTAGAGGTTGGGGAGGAAAAGCATAAAATATTGGAGAGCTCAAGCTGAGGAGCATACAAACATAGCAAGAGTAGGCCACTTGGTCTCTTTAGATTGGCCCATCATTCAATGAGATTGTGGCTAATCGGACTTTTCCACATCCAGCCAACAAGGACCTCTCAGCCCCTTTCTGGTCAAGAATCTATCTACCTCTGCCGTAAATATATTCAATGACTCTGCTTCCACCCCATTTTGAGAAAGAGAGTTCTGAAGACTTGCTATCTTTTGCTTTAAGAAAAACATCTTCTTGAGTGGGTGACCATTGATTTTGAACCAGTGATCCTCAGTTCTAGACTCCCCCACAAGAAGAAACCACCTCCTCCCAACTCCCCTGTCGCAACCTCTCAAAATCTTATATGTTTCAATCAAATCACCTCTCACTGTTCTAAATCCCAGTGGACCTGAACCTAGATTGTCCAATCCTTCCTCATCAGACAATTTGCCCATTCCAGACATTATTCTAGTAAACTCTGAACTGCTGCCAATGTATTGTATCCATCCTTAAATGGAGTTTAATACTGTATATGGTACTCCAGACTTTACCAGTGAAACATAACTATCTTCCTCGTATTCAATTCCTCTCATAATAAACAATAACATTCTATTAAATTTCCTAATTGATTGCTGACCTGCACTCTAGCATTTTGTGATTCATGCACCAGGATACCCAGATCCCTCTGCATCTCGGAGGTCTGCAATCTCTCACCATTTAAATAATGCTGCCTTTTTACTCTTCCTGCCAAATGGTCAACTTCTCATGATATTCTATTCACCAGACCTTTCCCCACTCACTCGGCCTCCTTATGCTTTCTTCACAATTTGCTTTCTGACCTACCTTTGCATCATCAACAAATTTAGCTACCATACCTTTGGCAAGTTC
Organism: Rhincodon typus; assembly: GCF_021869965.1. Taxonomy (NCBI): domain Eukaryota; kingdom Metazoa; phylum Chordata; class Chondrichthyes; order Orectolobiformes; family Rhincodontidae; genus Rhincodon; species Rhincodon typus. The sequence continues at coordinate 42,605,002 of NC_063337.1, read as the reverse complement.
TTCAAAGTCATTTATATAAATTGTAAGAATGAGTGCATGTAGAACTAGACAAGGTGACAGAGGTAGAGAAGGATAGGAATTATACATTTATGGAGTTAGGGGCATCAGAAACCAATTTTGATCAGGGGCAGCAGGCTTTAAGGATTGTATGGGAGGCAGGATATGAGTATCTGGCTTTCGGATGAACTAAAATTTGCAGAATGCAAAAGGTGAGAGGCTGGTCGAGAGAGAATGGAAGCTGTCAAATCAAATATTGTGATGTAAAAAAATCAAACTTCAAACCACACAGTGACCACGGACAGGGTAGAGCCAATGATAAGTGTGTGAAATTTATAGTAGGGGCTGAAGACTTATTCCAGGAAACTTCAGGTCGTGTAGGACTGGATGTTAGACATATAGGACAGAATTGGGCATCATGTGTATTGGCTAGAGATCCGCAGAGAGACCTCAGCTGCCTTGTTCAGGAAGACAGTTCCACTGAGGAGGCCCCGGGTGCTACTGGAACAGAATCCATCAGTCCAAGGAGCCAAGACAAAGGGAAGTGATGTAGTTGGGGAGGAAATAGGGGTTCTATGGGTTGAGGGGGCCATCTTAATGAAAATCAATGGCCTAACAATGACTTGTATATTCAAGTTGCAATTCCTGACACCGGAAACTAAACAGCTAGGCAGAGTCAGAATACTGTATACGTACACCACATGGAGTCGTTTGTAGGCAAAGTACACATACAACAGTAGGATAATGGGTCAGCAGTAAGGGGAGGGGGTGGATCCTAGCAGGCACTGTCTTGCCTGATGTCCATCCCCCAATTGGACCGTAGTTTGACTTTGCTCAAAGGAACCCACTGCACCACCCTTGAGGTGACAAATTGCCCTCAGGATCACCGCTGTTGTGAACACCACAGAGCAGCAGGGTTAATCAGGACAGCAGTGGGCTAAGACCTTTTAAGTGTTTCTTTACACTTTAGCATCTCAATTGGCAGTGCAGCAGGAAGGTCCACCATTGGCCTTCCCATGGACATGCCCTCAGCAACTTCAGAGGTGAGGATTCCACTCACTGTCTGATATTGTGGGTTGTGGTCCGTAGTTAATCAAAAAAACTGGTGGAAAAGTGGGGTTTGTTAACTTTGTCATTGAATCAGTTCTGTTTCTGTGGATGATGTTCTGAAAATGCACCATGTAAATGAGGAAGAGGAAGGACCTAAGGATGAATTTTTAGGGCAATCTAGATCTAACAGTGTGGACAGTAGGAGGAGAATCCATTTCTGAATTGGCAACAGTGAGACCGAGTTAGGGCATTCCCATTGACAGTAGAGTAGCTGCACTGGAGTATATTGGTGTTGGCAACTGCGAGAAAAGTTTGCTGAGATCTAATGAGTTGAGAGAGCATATAACACCAGATGATATTTCTCAATGGTGCGTTAGCTTTCATTAATAGAGGGATTGAGTTCAAGAGCCATGAAGTTATGCTCCAGCTATACAAAACCCTGGTTCGGCCACATCTGGAGTATTGTGTCCAGTTCTGGTTGCCTCATTACAGGAAAGATGTAGAAGCATTGGAAAAGGTGCAGAGGAGATTTACCAGGATGTTGCCTGGAATGGAGGGAAGGTCTTATGAGGAAAGGTTGAGAGAGCTAGGGCTTTTCTCTTTAGAACGACGAAGGATGAGGTGTGACTTGATAGAGGTGTACAAAATGATCAGAGGTATAGATACAGTGGACAGCCAGAGACTTTTTTCCTCGGGTGGAGGTAGCTATTATGAGGGGGCATAGTTTTAAAGTGAGTGGAGGTAGATATAGGGAGATGTCAGAGGTGGGTTCTTTACTCAGAGAGTGGTCGGAGCGTGGAATGCACCGCCGGAGAGGGTAGTGGTGTCGGCCTCATTAGGGACATTTAAGCGGCTATCAGATAGGCAGATAGTATAAGGTAGGGGTGGAGGTTAGATAGACCTTAGGTTTAGGGTAAAAGTTCGGCACAACATCGTGGGCCGAAGGGCCTGTACTGTGCTGTACAGCTGTGTTTTCTATGTTCTAACCCCGTTGTTTCCTTTGAAAATTTGAATTGTTTCAGTGTATCTAACAATATCATATCCCATTGATCGTCCAATTTAAATATTTCAGAGCGACTTCTTTTTTGAGATCATTTGTTAAGCACAGCTTTTGTGAGGAATCCAATCCATATATATCACTACTCTACAAATTCTTTTCAATTTGCAAGTCTTTCTTGTTCATTGCTATATGTGTGAGACTTTAAACACAGCAAGACACCACCATGATTGCATCAAGCCTTTCTTTAATTTCAAAATCATGCTCAATTTTCCAACGTCCAGAGAATTGTTTCTGAAGTGTAGTTAGGGGTTAACGGAACCTCCATCATAGCAGACCCTGAAGGAATTGCCTCTGAAATTGAAGATTCTTCTGGACAATTACCTATATCCGGAACCCTCTGGAAGTCTCCATTTAAATCGACAAATTCAAAGGGTACCATTAAAGCTAAGTAAATAATTACACAAGAAAAGTTAAGCTTTTAAATACTCAGCCTAACTCCTGGGGAATTATTAAACTGATCCCCTAGCTTGCCTCTCATACCCACAAAAATACCATTCCCAGACACCCAACACACTATGGAGCTGGCATCCCCTTTCACCCTGGTACTTTAGAACTACACCAACACGCCCCAATCACTGACAACCCCTACATTGTCAGGATTTGAGCCCGCCCTCATCTCTTTCCTCGCCTATCTCCCCAACCCAGCTCTGGAGCTATTTTTTTAAAATATATCTCCAACACTTGGGTGTCCAGGTCCAACTGACACACATCTTCCCTGACTCCTGGACGCAGCACCCCCGCTTCCCTGCTCTGGACCAGATACCTCCGCTGTGCCCAATTTAAACCCCAAGGACACAACATTCTCTTATGTGCCCCACCCCCACACCCCTCCCAAGCACCCATGGGACTCAACATGACCCACTCCATGTCACCAATTCTTCACTTACCTGCCCACCTTGTACTATACCCATCTGGCACATTAGCCCCTGACATTGCCAACATCTCATTTGCATACTTACATAAAAACATAGAAAATAGCTGCAGGAGTAGTGCATTCGGCCCATTGAGCCTGCACCACCATTCAATATGATCGTGGCTGATCGTGCAATTTCAGTTTCCCAAATCCGCTTTCTCTCCATACCCCTTGATCCCTTTAGCTACAAGGGCCACATCCAGCTCCCTCTTGAGTATATCTAACAAACTGGCCCCAACAGTTTTCTGTGGTACAAAATTCCACAGGTTCGCACTGTCTGAGTTAAAAAAAAATTCTTCCTCATCTTAGTCCTGAATGGCTTACCGCTAATTGTTAGATTGTGACCCTTTGTTTTGGACTTTCCCAACATCAGGAACATTCTTCCCGCATCTAGCCGGACCAATCCCATCAGGATTTTAAATGTTTCTATGAGATATCCCTTCATTCTTCTTAATTCCAGTGAGTACAAGCCCAGTCGACCTAATCTTTCTTCATTTGTCAATCCTGCCTTCCGGGAATCAGTGTAGTGAACCATCACTGGACTCACTCAATTCCAAGGATGTCCTTCCTCAGAGATGGTAAGAACTGCCGATGCTGAAGTCAGAGATAACAGTGTGGAACTGGAGGAACACAGCAGGTCAGGCAACATCAGAGGAACAGGAAAGTTGATATTTCAGGTCGGGACCCTTCTTCAGAAATGGGGGAGGGGCAAGGGAGCTCAGAAATGAATAGAATGAGGAGAGGTGGGGCTGGGGAAGGTAGGTGAGCAAAGTCCTTCCTCAGACTAGGAGACCAAAACTGCATACAATAATCAAGATGTGGCCTCACCAAGGCCCTGTATAACCTTTAAACAGCAGCTGTCATTGTGGCTGTCTGTGATTCTGAATCTCTTACATTTCAGAAAATGGCAACTGACTTGTGAAAAGATGGCATGGTTTACCTTCCTCTGATGGTTCTGTACAGAAAGCAAACTGTCATAAGAAAGTACACCTCTTCATTTCTGATCGGAATCTCCTGTCAGAAATGCTGAGCTCTTTCGTACTGAAAGGAGTGAGAAATTGCCGATCCTCGGGAAAATCGGGCCCCATGTTTTCTTATCCTACATTCTCAATTTCTACAGCGTTAAAAGCATTTGCTTCCATTAACTCCATGTTTTATTTGAAAATAAAAACTCAAGCATTAGCAGTTCCTCCACCAGTTTTATTGTTAATGCTATATTGCTACAGGTTGATATCTCTTAAGCCAATGCTATACAAGAATGCATCATACCTGAAAGCAAGAGTGATCCTCACTATTTAATGCTTTTGCTGTTATTAATATAAGTGCTAATGATTAGAAATGACCACTGACAGAATGTGTAATAATAGCTATTAGCTCTTACGTACTGGGTGGTGATAATGTTTAGCCTTAAGTTTAAATTTGTCTGGACTTGCACATAAGAAGTTAAGATATATGTAATAAAACAAAGAACTGTGGATGCTGGAGATCTGAAACAATAACAGAAATTGCTGGAGAAACTTAGCAGGTCTGGCAGCATCTGTGGAGAGAAAGCAGTTAATGTTTCAAGTCAAGTGACTGCTCTTCAAAACTGGTTGCTTAAGTGAGCTGAGATAACGAGGTGTAGAGTTGGGTGAACACAGCAGGACAAGCAGCATCAGAGGAGCAGGAAGGCTGACGTTTCAGGCCTAGACCCTTCTTCAGAAATGGGGGAGGGGAAGGGGGTTCTGAAATAAATAGGGAGAGAGGGGGAGGCGGATAGAAGATGGATAGAGGAGAAGATAGGTGGAGAGGAAACAGACAGGTCAAAGAGGCGGGGATGGAGCCAGTAAAGGTGAGTGTAGGTGGGGAGGTAGGGAGGAGATAGGTCAGTCCAGGGAGGACGGACAGGTCAAGGGGGCGGGATGAGGTTAGTAGGTAGGAGATGGGGGTGGGGCTTGAGGTGGGAGGAGGGGATAGGTGGAGGAAAGACAGGTTAGGGAGGCGGGGACGAGCTGGGCTGGTTTTGGGATGCGGTAGGGGGAGGGGAGATTTTGAAGCTTGTGAAGTCCACATTGATACCATTGGGCTGCAGGGTTCCCAAGCGGAATATGAGTTGCTGTTCCTGCAACCTTTGGGTGGCATTGTTGTGGCACTGCAGGAGGCCCAGGATGGACATGTCGTCTGAGGAATGGGAGGGGGAGTTGAATTGGTTTGCGACTGGGAGGTGCAGTTGTTTAGTGCGAACCGAGCATAGGTGTTCTGCAGAGTGTTCCCCAAGTCTCCGCTTGGTTTCCCCGATGTAGAGGAGGCCACAATGGGAACAGCGGATACAGTATACCACATTAGCAGATGTGCAGATGAACATCTGCTTGATGTGGAAAGTCTTCTTGGGGCCTGGGATGGGGGTGAGGGGGGAGATGTAGGGGCAGGTGTAGCACATCCTGCAGTTGCAGGGAAAAGTGCCGGGTGTGGTGGGGCTGGAGGGGAGTGTGGAGCGGACAAGAGAATCCTGGAGAGAGTGGTCCCTCCGGAAAGCAGATAAGGTGGGGAGGGAAAAATGTCTTTGGTGGTGGGGTCGGATTGCAGATGGCGGAAATGTCGGAGGATGATGCGTTGGATTCGGAGGTTGGTGGGGTGGTACGTGAGGACGAGGGGGATTCTGTTTTGGTTGTTATTGCGGGGAGGGAGTGTGAGGGATGAGTTGCAGGAAATGTGGGAGACACTGCCAAGGGCGTTCTTGACCACTGAGGCAGGGGAAGTTGCGATCCTTGAAAAACGAGGACATCTGAGATGTACGGGAGTGGAATGCCTCATCCTGGGAGCAGATGCGGAGGAGACGAAGTAATTGGGAATAGGGGATGGCATTTTTGCGGGAAGGTGGATAGGAGGAGGTGTATTCTAGGTAGCAGAGGGAGTCGGTGGGCTTGAAACGGATATCGGTTTCTAGGTGGTTGCCAGAGATGGAGACAGAGGGGCCCAGGAAGGAGAGAGAGGTATCAGAGATGGTCCAGGTGAACTTAAGGTTGGGGTGGAAGGTGTTGGTGAAGTGGATGAACTGTTCGAGCCCCTCGTGGGAACACGAGGCAGCGCCGATACAGTCATCAATGTAACGGAGGAAGAGGTGGGGTTTAGGGCCAGTGTAGCTATGGAAGAGGGATTGTTCCACGTAACCTACAAAGAGGCAGGCACAGCTTGGGCCCATGCGGGAACCCATGGCCACCCCCTTTGTCTGTAGGAAGTGGGAGGAATTGAAAGAGAAGTTGTTGAGGGTGAGGACGAGTTCGGCTAAGCGGATGAGGGTGTCAGTGGAGGGTGACTGGTCGGGCCTGCGGGACAGGAAGAAGCGGAGGGCCTTTAGGTCATCTAAATGGGGAATGCAGGTGTATGGGGACTGGACTGGAAGTTCTGGAGGAGATGGAGGGCGTGGGTGGTGTCACGGACGTAGGTAGGGAGTTCCTGGTTAAGTGAACTGGTTAACTTTAAAGCATTTAGGGGATGTTGGACCCAATAAACACCTACTAGATTGGTAGAAATGTATTGTTTGGTTGTTTTATGCTGTGAAAACCAGTAAAACAACACAGTTGACTATTCTGCATTTTTCGATAGAAATTGTATGTGACTCTTTGGAAAAAAAACTATGCAATGAGCAGGGGAAATATGTGCCTACTGTTGCCATAAGCTAAAGAGGTGCCAGTGCAGAATCCATCAAGAAAATATTTTGTACTATGATAAACTGAATTACGGATGCTTGTAAGCAAATTGCTAAACGGATGAAAAGAAAATGAAACAGCAAGTAAATCAGCTCTTTGTATTTTGGAGCGATTCCAAACATAAAGCTTGCCAGTGAGATAGCAAATTCTGCTGAATGAAAACATTTTCTGTTTATTGTGAATTCATTAAAGCTGAATAAGCATCTGCCGATCATGAGATGCATCTTAATTTCAGGGCCTTGCTGCACAACCATGGAATGCTTTCCAATTGTGTGCAACTAATGGTTTGTTTGCCACTGCAATGGTAAAAGGAATTAAACTGTGATGCACAAAAAAAGATGATATCATTCAAAGGATTAGGCTGCATTGCCAAAGTTGACAAGAGGCTTCCTCTCATTAGGTTCATTGTCCTTTTTGAGAGCAGACATCCTGGAAATCGGACACAGAATTGCATGAGGCTGCCTGTCAGCACTGATTAGATCTCCTGTTTTGAGAACTTTATTTCAAAATTTCACCACATCTAGTGTGTGGTTGTACTTTACTTGACATTATTTGCAATTTTATATTCTGTCTGATAGAGTAAGTAATCATAAATTGGCAACCTGTTCTATATCTCTCTCGATTTCCAATTCCACTGACTTTAATTTCTACTGGAAAAGAAAATGGAGGATGGTGTAAAATTCACTAGGAACCCATTTTGAACTATTCATGCAAAACAATTTAATCCACAATAATCCTCCCTTTAGGCAAAGTGAAAGACACCATAAAGTAGAAACAAGTAACAATTAAACTCTGACAGTGATTTGCAACATGAACGTATTTTCAGCCAAATTATTATTTATTACGTAGGACACTGACGAGAACAATACAATTTAGTGCTAACTCATTTACTAGTTGTTATCCTTAGTTTTTTCTTACTTTAGGGATTCTTTTCTAGCCATGTTCATTCCACTTTTTTTGTTTGTTTTCTATTTTCCATTAATGTAAGCAGCTATTTTCTATTAGGGTTATTCTTGCTGTTCGAGTTAAATTGTTTGGAGTCTGGTCTGCCAACGTTAACCTGGTCTCCTACATGACTGCATAAGAGTTTCTGGGCCAACTTTGTTATTCAGCTGGAAGTAAGATTATATGCGGAGAAAGTATTGAAAGACCTCCTCCTAATTATTTGACATTTCCTCACTACTGGCACTTACTGACCAAAGCACTAAGCACCAGACATGGCTGGTGATACCAAGGAACTATTGCCATCTTTTTCACTTGTTTACATGTATCATTCTACTGGTAAAGAAAGACAATCCCACTCCAGACTACCCCATCTAGACAGTGGCCACAACATTGTTGGAACTTTGAACCGTGCCTGAAATGGTATTATCCGACATGATTGTAATACACTGCGTGTGATTTCCCTTTTTGATTTGATTTATTGCTGCCACATGTACTGAGATACAGTGAGGTACAAGGGGAGGCGATGGTCTAATGGTATCATTGCTGGACTGTTAATTCAGGAGCCAGATAACATTCTGAGGACCCAGGTTCAAATCCTGCCATAGCAGATGGTGGAATTTGAATTCAATAAAATATCTGGAATTAAGAATCTAATGATGACCAAAAATCCATTGTCAATTGTCAGGAAAAAAACGATCTGGTTCACTAATGTCCTTTAGGGAAGGAAGCTGCCATCCTTACCTGGTCTGGCCTACATGTGACTCCAGACCCACAACAATGCAGCTGACTGAACTGCCCTCTGCGCAATTAGGGATGGGAAATAAATGCTGCCTGGTCAGCGATGCCCTCATCTTATTAATGAATTTTAAAAAAGTGATGTCTTAGAGATAGCAAGAACTGCAGATGCTGGAATCAGAGATAACAAAGTGTGGAGCTGGAGGAACACAGCAGGCCTGAAAGCATCAGAAGAACAGGAAAGCTGACATTCCTGAAGAAGCTGAAGAAGGGTCCCGACCCGAAACGTCAGCTTTCCTGTTACCTCTAAAACATTGCCTTACATGCTTTTTACAGGAAAATCATACTGTATGAGTGCATCAGGGTAATAGAACAGAGTGCAAACACAATACACAAGATGCAGATAGAGATCAACATTAACATTAAAGAGGTCTATTCAAAATTCTCTGTTCTCCTCAATACTACACTCTGACAGAATTTTCCTCTGAATTGAAAGGTTTGTTATGGGTTTAAGTCCTGGTTGAGAGATTTGAAAACAAAATCTAGGTTGAAACTTCAGGGTTGCAACTTTTAGATTGTGATGCCTGCCCTTTCAGGTGGGTGTAAAAGATACTGAAGCACTCTTCAAAGAAAAGCAAGGAAGTGCTGCCAATATCACTGTGATGTTGGCTGACTGGTTCAAACAGGATGTCATGCTACTGTTGGGATGATATCATTCTTGATGTGTATTCTGATTGTCCTGACTGTATCAGTTTTACTTTCAAGCCTGTTTTCCTTGCAAGTTTAGTAATTATAAAAATCCAAAATAATTCTTTCCTCTTTTTTAAATTATACTTTTCTCCTTTTACAAGCTGGGGGGAAAAAAACAGTTGATTCCATGTGAAACAGGCTTCACTATCCATTTTCCTGCAAGTGGACAGTGAGGATGGTTACCTCAGAGTACAACGGGATCTTGATCAGATGGGCCGATTGGCCAAGGAGTGGCAGATGGCGTATAATTTAGATAAATGTGAGGTGCTACACTTTGGAAAGGCAAATCAGGGCAGCACTTATACACTTAATGGTAAGGTCCTGGGCAGTGTTGCTGAACAGAGAGACCTTGGAATGCAGGTTCATAGTTCTTTGAAACTGGAGTCACAGGTAGATAGGATAGTGAAGAAGGCATTTGGTATGCTTGCCTTTATTGGTCAGTGCATCGAGTATAGGAGTTGGGGAGTCATGTTGCAGCTGTACAGGACATTTGTTAGGCCACTTTTGCAGTACTGTGTGCATTTCTGGTCTTCTTGCTATAAGAAGGATGATATGAAACTTGAAAGGATTCAGAAAAAATTTACAACGATGTTGCCAGGGTTGGAGGGTTTGAGGTATAGGGAGAGGCTGAGTGGGCTGGGGCTATTTTCCCTGGAGCGTCGGAGGCTGAGAGGTGACCTTATAGAGCTTTATAAAATCATGAGGGGCATGGAAGGGTAAATAGACAAGTTCTTTTCTCCAGGGCGGGGAAGTCCAAAACTAGAGAGCGTAGGTTTAAGGTGAGAGGGGAAAAACTTAAAAGGAACCTAAAGGGGTAACATTTTCAGGCAGAAGGTGGTGCGTGTATGGAATGAGCTGCCAGGGGAAGTGGTGGAGGCTGGTACAATAACAACATTTAAAAGGCATTTGGATGGGTATATGAACAGGAAGGGTTTAGAGGGATATGGGCCAAATGCTGGCAAATAGGACTAGATTTATTTAGGATATCTGGTCAGCATGGACGAGTTGGACTGAAGGGCCTGTTTATGTGCTGCACATCTATGACTCTATGACTTTAAATCTAATCATTCCATTTTCCAGAGTATCAGAAATTATGAAAAGAATAATTTTTGTACTTGTATGACCAATGTACTAACCTGCGCGGCTCCTTTTTAAAGAGGTAATCATTGTTTTGTATGTGAAGTATTACCACAAATTGTTCAACTTTCCTTTATTTTCTGAACTCTAATTTCCCCTACTGGGTATGTTTCATACGCATCAGAAGATCACTAAAGAAGAACAGCTGAGAACAACCAATCTATACTGCAGCACTGTTCTCTACATTTCTCTCCCTTCCCCCTACAAGTCAGGCACACAAACTGACAGTGGAATATTAATGGATGCATCAACAAAGAAAAGGATCAATATAACATTAAAACTATATCCAAATATAATTAACAAAGCCATTAACATTGGAGAATAGTAGTTGTGACAATTATTATCAAGAATAGTAACAAATTGCAAATCCATTAAAATTTATGGAACTGTGTTAATTTTCAAAAATAATATGAAAATATGTCAGGTTTTTCACTGAAATGAGAAGTGAATGACACTTGGAAGATCTGCATTTAATTGAACAGTTAAGACTTTAATGGGATCCAAAGCAGACTGTATTCTCATGGTATTTATAGAATTCAGCATGCAATTTTATTCAGAACAGAGGCCAAAAGTTTAACGATGGGGCTTACAAACCTCATTGAAATGATCAGTATATGAAATATGTAAGAATAAAGTTAACATTCTATAGAAATATCACTGTAGGCCAGAAATGCGTTAATATAACTGGTGACCCAATCATTTAAAGAAGAACTTGAGGTTTTCAAGCCAAGGCATTACATTGATGCAGGCAACTAGAGACCCTCATTGAGTGAATAGCATTTTCAATCCTTTTTTGGAGGAAAAGAAACCAGGTACTCGTTCTACAGTAACATATACCTCAGTCCTGAGGGTGCTGGAATGTTTGACATGAAACATGTCACTATCTTATCTAAATAAAACTATGTTGTTAAGCTGTAACTTTCATTAACAGTGAAAGCATATATTGGACTGTTTTTTCATGACTCTATATAATGTTATGAATGTCTCTGTTTTTGCTCAGATTGTAAGTGTTGGGAAGCACGTCAGAGGGTACCATTATGTACTAGCCAACTTGGTAAGCACAAGGTTTTTATGTAAATTTTCCAAGTTCAGTTTCTTCAAGCTTAGTTTAGGATTGCCACCCAGTGTTATGGCTTAGATTGGATTACACTCCACCACAGGGTAAGTGGAGGGAGGAGTTCTACAAAGTTAATGAATGCATTTGACATTTATAAATTACTTACTGTCTAGTACAATGTGATTAAGTACTAGGTCAAACATGTTGGAAGTAAAACAAGGAAGGGGAGGATATACTTGATGGGAAACACAGAAGGGTGGAAAAAAAATTAAAGGTTCAAATGCAAAATTTCTTGAGTATGAGTGCAGAAATAACACAGTGTGGAGCTGGAGGAACACAGGAGGCCAGGCAGCTTCAGAGGAGCAGGAAAGTTGACATTTCAGGTTTGGACTCTTTTTCAGAAATGGGGAGAGAAAAAGGGAGTTCAGAAATAAATAGAGAGAGGAGGGGTGGAGCTGGGGAAGGTAGGTGGGATGGTGATAGGTGAGTGCAGGTAGGGAATGGTAGGGATTGGTCAATGAAATGGGAGAGGCAGATAGGTGGGAGAGAAGATGGACACAGGTTGTGTCACGTCAAGAAGGCCAGGATGAGAGGGAGGGTTGGTCATTGGATGAGGCCAGGAGTGGGGAGATTTTGAAACTGGTAAAATCCACATTTACACCATTGGGCTGTAGACTCCCAAGGCAGAATATGAGGTGCTGCTCCTCCACTTTCCAGGCGGCGTCATTGTGACACTGGAGGAGGCCCAGGATGGACATGTTACCCAGGTAACAACTTCTCCTTTAACTCCTCCTACTACCTACGGATTAAGGTGTTGGCCATGGGCACCCACATGGTCCCAAGCTATGCCTCCTTCTTCGTAGGATATGTTGAACAGTCCCTCTTCCACTGCTACACTGGCACTATCCCTCACCTCTTCCTCCGCTTCATTGATGACTGATGACTGTATCGGTGCTGCCTTGTGCTCCCACGAGGAGCTTGAACAGTTCATCAACTTTACTAATACCCTTCACCCCAACCTCAAATTCACCTGGACCATCTCTGATACCTCTGTCTCCTTCCTGGACCTCTCTGTCTCCATCTCTGGTGACCGCCTCGAAACTGACATCTATTTCAAGCCCACCGACTCCCACAGCTACCTAGACTACATCTCCTCTCACCCACCTTCCTGCAAGAATGTGATCCCCTACTCCCAATTCCTCCACCTGCACCGCATCTGCTCCCAAGATAAGGCGTTCCACTCCCGCACATCCCAGATGTCCTCGTATTTCGAGGACCGCAACATCCCCCATTCAGTGGCAGTGGTCAAAAATGCCCTCAACTGCACCTCTTGTGTTTCACAGACTTCTGCCCTCACATCCCTTCCCCCCCAACATAAACAAAGACAGAATCCCCCTTGTCCTCACATACCACCCCACCAACCTCCGTATTCAATGTATCATTCTCCGCCACTTCCGCCACCTACAATCCACAACCAAAGATATATTTCTCTCCCCACTCCTGTCTGCCTTTCAAGGGGATCGCTCTCTCCATGACTCCCTCGTCCGCTCCACACTCTCCACTAGCCCCAGAACCCCCAGCATCTTTCACAGAAAGTGCTACACCTGCCCCTACACCTCCCCCCTCACCTCCATTCAAGGCACAAAACAAACCTTCCACATTAGACAGGGGTTCACCTGCACATCCGTCAACATGGTCTACTGCATTCACTGCTCCTGATGTGGCCTCCTCTACATCGGTGAGACCAAGTGGAGGCTTGGAGACCGTTTTTTACAGCACCTGTGCTCTGTTCATGGCAAATGACGACACCTATTGGTCACAAACCATTTTAACTCCCCCTCCCACTCCCTGGGTGATATGTCCATCCCGGGCCTCTTCCAGTGTCACAATGACGCCACCTGCAAACTGGAGGAACAGCACCTCATATTCCACCTCGGGAGCCTACAGCCCAATGGTCTAAATGTGGATTTTACCAGTTTCAAAATCTCCCCACCCCTGGCCTCATCCCATGACCAACCCTCCCTCTCATCCCCACCTCCTTGACCTGATACAACCTGTCCATCTTCTCTCCCACCTATTCGCTCCTCCCACCTCACTAACCAAACCCCACCATTCCCTACCTGCACTCACTTATCACCAGCCCACCTAGCTTTCCCAGCCCTGCTCCTCCTCTCTCTATTTTTGAGCTCCCTTCTCCGTCCCCATTTCTGAAGAAGGGTCCCGACCTGAAATGTCAACTTTCCTGCTCCTCTTAATGCTGCCTGGCCTGCTGTGTTCCTCCAGCTCCACACTTGTTATCTCTGACTCCAGCATCGGCAGTTCTTACTATCTCTGATTGAGTACAAGTGCAACTAGGTAAAGCCATAAGTATGCCAACAGTTCTTTGGGCTTTCTGAAATAAGGCATAGGGTGATCACAATAATGAATAAACAATAAATTTGTGCAAAACATTAGTTAGTTGACGTTTAAAAAAATTCTGTATAGTTTGGGTGCCCCAGTTTAGAAAGGTAAATAAAGGCAAAGAGAATGCCATTCACAATGATGATGCCAGAATGAGACAAGCTCACTGTGAGAGGCAAATTGAAATACTCGAGACTGTTTCCGTTTGAGCAAAACAAAAGGTTGAGAGTTGATAAGATTTTTTAAAATTCTGGAAAACTTTGACACAGCTAATATAGAAATACTGTATCTTGAACATGGAGTGTGTTATCGCTGATTGTGTCTGAACAAAAAATATTGCATCTTCTAAACAAACATTTGCAAAATGTTTAAGGAGAAAGATTCAAACTGAATGGGAAGGGGGGAAACAGTAGAATTACTCTAAACGAAGAATCAGTGCAGACGCAATGGACCAAGTGACTTTCGGAAACATGTATGGCTTTATTATTTTGTTTATACATTTGAATTAAATATTTCCCTGATTGCTTAGTGGAATAATAGTGATATGTAAGCCACCCAGCCAACAAGATCTTGGATTCAATCCTTTCTATTGATATAGCTGATTTTGACAAGGGCAGAGTTGAGTGCCACTAATATAAAACCTAGAACTATGAATGCTGGAGATCTGAAACTAAAACAGAAATTGCTGGTGAAACTCAGCAGGTCTGGCAGTATCTGTGGGAAGAAAGCAGAGTGAATATTTCGAGTCTGGTGACTCCTAATCAAATTCAGTGTTAACTCTGCTTTCTTCCCACAGATGCTGCCAGACCTGCTGAGTTTCACCAGCAATTTCTGTTTTAGTTTCAGAAATGAGTGCCTAGAGGTGCTCTCGAGGAGGGGAAGTGGTCCAGGGTTCCCATTCCTGGCTGTTATCTAGCAAATCCCTACTGTGAGATCACATTGATGACAGGATCAGTCCAAAAGGATGTGAGGGTTGTTCTCCTGGAAAAACTGAAAACATTTTAAAATTCTTGCATTCTGTACTGGAAAATAACCATATTTCAGGTCTTCAAAAGGATCAAAACTTAATGCTACAAAGGCTAATCCAGGCACTGGTCTGAAAGGAGCTTATGAGCAAGAATTTCATTAGCTCAGTTAATCAAGTGGCTGATGGAAACATTTTATTGAAAAATACTCACTGATTAATGGCATGCTTTTCAAACCATAGGACTGATGAGAAGAGATGAATCGAACCCTAACTACATGATGATTGCTAATGTGATTGCAGGGATTCAAGGATATATCACTGGATAGATTTATGCATGGAGGAGCAAATGTAACAGGATTCCAAATCGTGGATTACAACAGACCCGTTGTTGCTAAATTCATGCAGCGTTGGAAGAAGTTGGATCAGAGGGAGTTTCCTGGAACAGACAATGCTCAGTTGAAGGTAACATTTTGACATCTTGTATGACAGCAATGAAAATAGTCATTTTGAAGTCTAGAAATATTAATTCATTATCATTGATCATCTTGATATGGTTTTGTTCTAGCTGGTTTTATCCTTTTTTATTTCAAATGGATTAAAGATTATACTAAAATAGAACAGAGGAATATGATGCGCATGCATTAAATGTTGATCCACTTAATGAAACAGTAAATTCTAGGCAGTAATGACTGTAAAATTATTCACTAATTGCATTTTTTCAACTACTGCAGTTGAAGAACAGATTAAAAACAGATGAAAGATGTAAAATATCAAAACTGATCCCTATGATATACTTTCACCAGTCCTGTGACTAACTTTATTGAAGAAAATCGCAAAGAAGTCTTTCCACTTGAACAGAAATTTGCTTATAAAATTGGACAGGCCACTAAAATGGGTACAGGAATTGGAAATTCCCCAAGTCAGTTGTTTCCAATGTAGGTCGCACAAAATGTCTGATGCTGACCGAATTAAATGATTGGAGCTCACAGCAAGTATTATCTATGCGGTTGACTGGCTGCACACCTAAGCAGTGGATGCTAGATTGTAAGGGACCAACATCTGCTACGGTTAACCAGCAGCCTTTAAAGGGGAGCTATATTGGATGTCGTGCAAGTGTTCAAAGTTATCCTACAAATTACGCTGACACGTGGGAGAAACAGAAGAACGCCCTCATATTTGTAAAGGGGTATTTGGGTCATGTTTGCTGGATTTGTAGTTGGCTGAGTCACTCATGGACAATCCTGACACAGGAGGACAATGCTTGCCACCCTTTCAGCAACCCTGATTCTTCATATGTTTGCAGTACAGCATGTAGTAAACCAACACTTGGCTTAACATCTGTTTTGCGGAATATTACAAGGTTTGTCCAGTCAGATGCAGGCAAAGAAAGCATTGCTTAAGCACCCCAATGGTTTACTTTCCCATTTTGTGTGACAGCTCGGTTTTATTTACATGAATGCTGTCCTTGTCCGTGTGGGTTGCAAATGAAAATTTGGAAATAAACCATTAAAGGAAAGCTTTTAATGCTTAATGATCGCACAGTGCTTTGGGGTGGTTTGGTGCATTGGCTTCAATGCAGATAGTTGCTGCAGCCTGTCACATAATCAAAACATTGTAATAGTGTCCAGGATGCCCAGTATTGACCTGCAGTTTAAGCTGGGTGAGCTGATCACACACCAGTGGCATGGTGAAGGACAGGAATCCTTTCCAGTTATGATACAACTCAGAGCTGACTTACAAAACAGCATGTTCACACTTAGTGGCACCCTGCGATTGGGAAGCTGGTCATCTTTGTGAAGCAAATGGCAACTTTTCTTGCAAATGAGAATGAAATATGTTCTGCTTGCTCTGTGTAAAGAGCCTCAGTGATGTCTCTTCTGTAATGTTGAATAACAAATTTGGGGATTTTGCAAATAACACCTGCTGCAGCTGGAAAGGATCCATTTGCATACACATTCATGGCCATGATCACTTTTTTTTGTCCAAGCAATAGCGTCCTCACCCAATTTTAGTTGGCGACAGACTTCCATGACGATCTCTTTAGTGAAATGCAGATGTCTGTTACATCGTTCCTCGTTGAGTTTCAGGTTGGAGAATTGTTCCCTGAACACTCTGGATCAATATGGCTTCCTGCTTAGGATCTTTCTCACTGCTACTTTTCCTCTCTCTTCCAACAGCTTATCCCACTTTGTGTCACCTCTTCCCGTTCTCCCTGCCATGCTATAATTCAAGTCAAGCATACATGCAAACTTACTACACCCTTGCTTTAGAGTAAGTAATTTATATCAAATCCTTGAAGACAAAGTCCTTCAACGTAGACTGCAACTACTTCAAACACATCTACAACTGCAGAAAGAGCCAACAGAAATCACAGTGTAAGATTATAAAATAGCCGTAATGGAGTGTAGAGCCTGGTAGACTAGTAACCCTGCTATCAAATCAGCTTTACACATTGATTTAATGTTACAATCTCTCTAATCTACATTCTTGTGATGAGTGCACCTAGCTGTACCAGTGTCCTCTCAGTGGATGCCATTTTAGAAGCAGAGTAGCTCAAAAGAAGTGCTAAAGAGTCAAATTTCAGCCTTCATACTTTATCAGTCCACATTGAATGGCAGTATTCTCGGGTATCGAATTGTTAATCTTGAAAAACACTTTTTTTGCCTTCTGAAAATGTTTCAAGGTTGATTGAATATCAGTTGTTGTTGGTGGATAATTGTGTTTAGAGACCATTTTGAGAAAATGTGCACAGTATGTTCAATATAGGACTTGCTCTCAGGAATGTGAGTTCATGATGAAACAGATTGCACTTGAACTCTGGAAGGAACTGACTTGATGATGCAGATGACTTATTTGTATCCTGTCGTTTCTTGCACTGTGCTATATAAGGCTGCTCAAGAATGCTTTACAAACACTTCTCCAAAAGCAGAATTCTACCAAGTTGTATGCATAAGGAATACTACATAGTCGGAGAAAATAGCATTTTTCTTTTTAAGAAAAAAAGGAATTAAATACAAATTAAAGCTTAATAAATGGTGATGGCAGGTTTTCTTTTATTCCTTCATGGGATTTTGGCATCATTGACCAGGCTAGAGTAGAACACTCCAGCCAAAGCTTCTCTGCTTCTCCAGTTCCCTTTCCCTCTTCTTTCTTTTCTTTCTCGTCTTTTCTGAAGATTTTCTGCCCCAACTTTTAATTTCTTAAACTTACCTGGAGGGAATGGAGAATGGAGCCAAGTCCATAATCTAGCCCTGTGCAGGAGATGAGTCAGAGACCGTGCCAGCGCAGGAGATGTGTCCCAGAGGCAAATCGTGGGCCGGAGCCCAGAGCAGGAAGCAGTCTGAACCCAGGTTGCCTGGGAGACATGTCCCACAGGCAAATTGAGGGTAAGCGCATGTCACAGGAGGCAGTCCAAGCCCAGGCCAGTCTGGGAGGCGAGTCCTGGAGCTGAGTCTAGGACTGAGGCCAGCGCATGGAGGCAGTGAGGCCTTGTGTTCTGAAGCCAGAGGGTACGGACTCGGTGAGAAGGACTGTAATTTGAGTATTTTTTAAGGATACGTTTTATTCTTATTCTGGACTTTAAATAATGCAAGTACTTTTTAAAACTTTGTATTCCTATGCTAGACTTTTTTTTTTACTCTTTCAATTCTGTAACAAAAGCTTAAAGTATCTGTACCTAAGTACCCAGTACCTAAGATGGTACTAAAGCAGCGACATTACAAACTTTTCACTGCATTCATTGGAGTGCGTGCCACAATAAAGGCTATTGTATTCTATTCTATTCATCCCTGAATGCTCTTAAGAAAGTGGCAGACCTGCCTTCTTGAATGGTTGCAGCCCTTGGATGTGGGCTCATTCAGAGAGTTGTTGGGAAGAATGTTTAAAGATTTTTGCCAAACCATCTTCACCTGCTTTCTTAATGACCTTTCTCTCTATTGTTACTTCAAATGTGCAGACGTTCACTGATCGAACAATGTTCAATACCAATCCATACCCCTCAGATATGGAAGCAGTCCATGCCCTGTCTCCCCGAACCTTGTCACTGGAACATACCTTGTGAAGATGAATTAAGGTTGCTGTGTCTCGTGTTTGTGAGTTTGGTGAGGGAAGGTGCCAATTATTAAGGTGGGATGATGGCCTGCAATCCAGCAATGTTATTAGGCCTTGGATTAGGCTACTACCTCCACAACTGTGCTGCCATTTAATAGAGCTATTTCTGATTGGCCGGCAGCTGGCTTTTCTGTTCTGAGATCGTTGATCCCTTCCTGAAAAGAAGCGAGACCAGGCACCTGCAGCTATCCAGCTGGCAGCCAAGATCCCACCGCTTCCATATCTGAGGAGTATGGATCGGTATTGAACATTGTTCGATCGCTGACTTACCTTAAAAGCCAATTTTAACTGAAGTGGTGAGAGCTTCTTCTGTAAATATCAGCTATCAAGTAACAAATGAGATCAATTCCAAACAGCAAAGTCATCTTGCCCAAGAGCAGAACACACTGGCACACGATTAGCATGCAACAAACATAATGAACTACTGAAGACACTATAGGTACAAATAAAAACAATAACCAGTCCTTGCAAAGTAAAACTGCACTCCACTGTATAGCTGCTTCTTGTCCAAATAAAAATTTGCCGCTACTTTCTCACTCCAGTTAACTTCATATCCAAACTCATCATAGTCAATTAGAATCAAATCTAAATTCATAAAAGAACAAAAACCTTGCATTCTTATGCTGTATCAAATTCTCCAGCCATCTTGGTGGTATACAGTCAATAGGGATGATTAAAGGTGGAATTTTTCCTTTTATGACACCCAGTGGGTTGTGGTGGGGGGAGGGGAGTGTGTAATGTGGTGACTAAGTGGCCGCCACCACCCACCCCTGCCACCCCGTACTGAGCGAATTCGCCTGATCACGTGCCAATGAGCATATTAAAAACTGACAAATGCATGTGGATAAATTTTGTTAACCTATCACAGGCTTTGACATTGGTGCCATTGTCACCAGAAGTTTATGGATCCGAAAGACCATCGGTTAGCAACTCACAGGATCCAGCGTGAGAAGGTGATTTCTATCATGTTGTGGGAGAAGGTTAAAGGAATGGGGTGTTAATGCAGCAGTGTGGGTTTTAGAATTCATCCATCATTTTTTTCCATCGTGACTTTGATCAGCTTATGATTGGACAAATGGACCACCCTCACCTCGAACCAGATAGGTAAGTCACCCTGGTCTCCCATACAAGAAACTAGCTATCTTTCTCACCTTGGAAACATACGTGATCATTTCCTCAAAGTGTCGATGATAGCACGCGTGGTCACCTTAGAATGGCTATGAGCTTCCAAAAATCAGGCCAACCTTGCCAGGGCTACGCCTCCAGTAGTCTGAGAGATCAACTGTCTAAATGGAGCACCCAATTCTGAGTCTTTGAAATAGGCGTGATAGGAAAGGGCCCAAGGATTGGGCCTAATGATTCTGGAAGATCATAGGAAACTTGGGGATTAGGTAACAGATGGAGTTTTGCAGGATCAAAAGGAGTCTGTGGGATTGGAGGCCAAAGGTGGAGGCCAAGAATTAAGGAAAGTTGGTTCAGAGGAAGGATGCAGAGTGGAAAATTGCACATTGTGGTGTGGGGAATGGAGGACACAATGGAGACCAAGGAACTAAAATAATAGCATCTAGTGGTAGACTGATTAGGGCTTAAGGAAGAGAAAGAGGAAATTAATTTGCTCTGGGTGTAGGGACCAACATTTCCCAAAGAACCAGGAGCAGCTACAAGTTGGTGAATTCCATTAGAACTGAGAGAAGAACAGCCTGTAAAGGGGTAATTGAAACCCAGGTAAACGGTGCAAAATTATTTCAATTGATGTTAGTACGAAGAACCATCTGTCTGTATTTTCTCCTGTTTTCATTTCCAGTGTGTGGACCATGGACTTCCATTGGATTGTCCATATTAATGGACAAAGTACTCTAGTGGTTTGGACAATGGCTGACCAGCAAACATTTCTGCTGTTATTAATGGCCATCAGATACATTGTGATAATTTTTAGGCTGATAATTAACCTTTTTTATCCATGTTATAAATCTAACATCTATGACCAACAAGTCCTGGCACCAGACTTGAAGCCAGAGGTGGGTCTCTACCATTGCACAACAAGACCTCTTAACAGGGAATTAAATAGTGAAAAAACAGTAACTCACCAGAAGAAACTAGGAAAGGGAAAGGAAATTTCTTGAACCAAAGGTCACTAGGGTGGGGACAAATCATCACGTGGTCATTGAAGTACTGAGTATAATTTCATTACAAAGGGAACTGGACATATGTTTAAAAAGGAGGAACACAAAATTATCTTTGGTGTTGTGGAGAATGTGATTATGGGAGAGATTCGAAGAGATGAAAATGGGGGAGGCGATGGCCTTGTATTATCGCTGGACTGTTAATGCAGAGACCCAGATAACATTCTGGGAACCCAGAGTTGAATCCCATCACAGCAGATGGTGAAATTTGAATTTGATAAAATATCTGGAATTAAGGACCTGATGATGACCATGAAACTATTGTTTATTGTTGGAAAAACCCGTCTGGTTCACTAATATCCTTTAGTGGAAGGAAACTGCCATCCTTACCTGGTCTGACCTACATGTGACTCTAGACCCACAGCAATGTGGTTTACTCTTAACTGCCCTTTGGGCACTTAGGGATGGGCAATAAATGCTGCCTGGTCAGCGACGCCCTCATCCCATGAATGAATAAAGGAAAAAAAAACTGGAGAGCCTTATTGTACCTTGGGAAGCAAGGGAGATGAATATCAGCAGGTTATAGGATTAATAATAATACCAATTTACCCAGTGGGTTATCGTCTAGTTGTTAATTATAATGGGAAATTGACATCCGTCAGTATCATTGTTGCTTATCAGAGCAATTTAAATAAATTATCATCCGTGGTTACTTGTGCAATTAAACTTCCTCCCACCTCTGGTTTCCTTCTACAAATTACACTCCAAGTTAATAACTATTGTCTCAACCACAACCGCCATCATCATCATCGCACCCCTCCTCCGCACCCCCATTCACCCAGCATTTTATCTCTGGGGCCACCTCTGGTACCCCCTCTTCCCCTACCTCCAGTTTCTCCTCTTCCCTATCCTGGGTTTGGCTCTTTACCTGCAATTGGGTGGCTTCCAGGTCCTTGGAACTCATTCCACATGAACTGATGGCACAAAAGCACAGGCAAGAATACTCAATTACTAAGGATCCAAACTCTGAGATGAATGCAACACAAATAGAAGTCATGTATTCAGAAAATGGGACATGATAAGCAACAGGCCTCATATGGGTAGCACTAATATACTGTTTGTATGATACAATATGTGTTACATACTTAATGTGATCTATAGAACCTGGTGAAATAGAAGTCTAGTGCTATATATAATAAAAGCTAAAATTTGAAACAAAGCTGAGGCATTCTGTACATGCACTGGCTGGAGGTTGAGCAACTGTGAGGAAAAAGCTTTTCACCCACAAGGTGGTGGGAATCTGGAAACCTCTGCCTGTAAGAGTTGTGATGCCATATACGAGTAATTGACTCGTGCTGGACAATGGGATCAGATTAGTTAGGTGGCTGTTTTTGACTGGTACAGACTCATTTGGCTGAAAGGCCTTGTTCTGTGCTGTAACCCTCTCTATGACTCAATGCCATGTGGCTAGAATGCCTCCATTTAGTAATATAAGTGCAAAATACAGCAGATGCAGGAAATGTAAAGTTAAAACAGAAAATGTTGTAAATACTCAAGAGGTCTGGTAGCATTTGTGGAGTGTTAAGCAAAGTTAATGTTTGTGTTTGCAACTTTGCATCAGAACCAAAATTTCAACCCTCTTTTTCTCTTTGCAAATATTATCTGGCCTGTTAATTATTTCTAGCATTTTCTATTTTGATGTCTCTACCTGGATAGGTGGAAGAATATAAGCAATATGCTAAAAATAGGAAGAACAAACTGGGAGCAGAATCTATCGCTGAGCCGATGTTACCTTTTATTGATTATAGCAAGAGGTTTTACAGATACAGTTATTGTCTATGCAGAAGGAAAGGTAAAGATTGTGTTGATTAAGTAAAATTGGGCCTTGAATCACTTTCTGTCTCCCTGCTTGTGGAGATCAGCTTACTCAGTTCTATGTATATTTCTGTGCTCTGTCAGCACTTCATAGCATTTCTACAGTACTGCATGTCATGAGAGACCTTGAGCTCCAGCAAACACTTATTGTGAAGTAATTATTTGGAATTAAGTCTGATAGAAACCACCGTAGCGCATTCATTGAAAGGATGCCAGCAAGCAGTGCAGGGACTGAAATCCCATTGGGATGATAGAAGTCACTGAGATTCAGAATCAGATTGCAATGAATAAAATTCAGAAATAAAATTTCATTAGAGTACTTACAGATCAGAAATTTATAATACATGAAATCATGCATGTCCCAAATGACAGTGTGGCTCTGATCTTCCTCTTAGACAGAATGTACTTATTACGCCTTTATCCAATCTTGCTGTTCATAGAAGGTCACATGCTACAGCGCTCTGTGCTATTTTAATTTTAGTTTGAAGGTCGTGTATACATTCCTTACAGTGAATCCAGCTGTGATTTCTGATAGACTTCCTGGCTTTACCTACTTACCCTTCTGCCTCGTTTTCTGATCTTTGTCACACTCCCCATGTTTTGGAATATTAATATTGACATTTGCTCCATATTCAAATCAAAAAGCCCCTTGTTCGAGAAAGTTGGAATAATGTTTTCTTTGTTACTGGAAGTGTATTTAATATTGTCTTTGCCATTCAGAATCGTTGGACCAGAATTTTTGGGTGAGGGAAGGGGGTGGGAGAGGCTTCTTCCAGGGCTGCAACTTCTTCTGGCAACAGCCAATGAAGTGGCTACTGCTGGGGTTGCCATCACGATTAAAGATGGCCACCTGCTGATGAGTGATGTTGGTCAATGAAAAGGCTTGTCGGCCTCAACACTACTACAGCTAGTGGTGGTCACTAGATGCACCTTGAGATAACTTACTTTGAGGAATCTAAGTGCAGTCCCAGGGATGGGGGTGAAATCCTGGGGCCCGGCAGGTGCTCTTTAGTAGGAGAGGGTCATTGTGGGCAGGCATCACTGTTGCCTGTTGGTGGGGTGGGAGCTCTTACCACTGGGAGGGCACTCTGAGGGCCAAAGAGTTTCTGAAAAAGACGGTCCATGTTGCGGAAGCCACCTGGAGCTTGCCAGGGTGTATCTTGTGGGTTCCCTATTCTGCTGGCAAAATTCCTGCAGAGCCCCTTGATTGGTCACTGTGGCTGGGTTGTTTTGCACCTTTTCCTGTTGCTGACAAGATGGCAAGACAATGGGAAGATGATAAGCATGACACTCACTATCTTCCCTTGGCATTTTTCTC
This sequence comes from Rhincodon typus, assembly GCF_021869965.1. Classification (NCBI taxonomy): domain Eukaryota; kingdom Metazoa; phylum Chordata; class Chondrichthyes; order Orectolobiformes; family Rhincodontidae; genus Rhincodon; species Rhincodon typus. Next base: position 42,580,876 of record NC_063337.1, on the reverse strand, counting down.
AGCAGTCCTTCCCCCGCAGTCCAAGCCCAAGTGGCAATTAACAGCGTATGGTCTGTGTCTTGCCACTTTGCTTTCACCAGCAAGGTTGTTTTTATGTGGCTGTCAACTTTAGGTCACATGGGATTCAAGGTGAGCTTGCCAATTGGCTTAATGGCGGGAGACCGAGAGTAATGGTGGAGGAATCTTGGGAACCGTGCAGCCCAATGGTATCAATGTGGACTTCACAAGCTTCAAAATCTCCCTGCCCCCGACCGCATCCCAAAACCAGCCCAGCTCATCCCTGCCTCCCTAACCTGTCCGTCCTTTCTCCCACCTATCCACTCCTCCCACCTCAACCCCCACCCCCACCTCCTATCTACCAGCCTCATCCCCACCTCCTTGACCAGTCCGTCTTCCCTGGACTGACCAACCCCCACCCTAACTCCCCACCTCCACTCACCTTTACTGGCTACATCCCCGCCTCCTTGACCTGTCTGTCTCCTCTCCACTTATCTGCTCCTTTATCCATCTTCCATCCGCCTCCCCCTCTCTCTCTCTTTATTTCAGAATCCCCTTCCCCTCCCCCATTTCTGAAGAAGGGTCCAGACCCAAAACATCAGCTTTCCTGCTCCTCTGATGCTGCTTGGCCTGCTGTGTTCATCCAGCTCTATGCCTTGTTATCTCAGATTCTCCAGCATTGGCAGTTCCTACTACCTCATAATGGTGGAGGGTTGCTTTTCGGACTGGAGGCCTGTGACCAGCGGTGTTCCACAGGGATTGGTCTGGGTCCTCTTTTGTTTGTCATTTATATAAATGATTTGGATGAGAATGTAGAAGGCATGGTTGGTAAGTTTGTGGTTGACACCAAAATTGGTGACATTGTAGACAATGAAGAAGGCTTTCCAAGATTACAAAGGGGTCTTGATCAAATGGAACAATAGGCTGAGAAATGGAGTTCAATCTGGATAAATGTGAGGTTTTGCATTTAGGTGAAACAAACAAGGGTAGGGCTTCTACAATTAATGTTAGGGCCTTGGTAGTGTGGTTGAAAAGAGGGACCTAGGGGTGCAGGTATATAATTCTTTAAAGGTTGCATTGCATATAGACAGTATGATTAAAAATGCATTTGGCACGCTTGCCTTCATTGCTCAGTCCTTTGAGTATAGGAGTTGCGACATTATGTTTGAGTTTGTACAGAACATTGATGAGGCCTCTTCTGAAATACTGTGTCCAGTTCTGGTCGCCCAGTTATAGCAAGGATATTATCAAGCTGGAGAGGGTTCAGAAGAGATTTACCAGGATGTTGCCAGGTATGGAAGGTTCAAGTTATAAGAAAAGGCTGGATAGACTGGGACTTTTATCACTGGAGCGTAGGATGTTGCGAGGTGACCTGATAGAAGTTTATACAATAATGAGAGGTATAAGTAGAGTTGATGGTAATTATCTTTTCCCTAAGATGGGGAATTTCAAGACTAGGGGCCACATTTATAAGGTGAGAGGAGAGAGATTTAAAAAATGTATACGTGGCAAATTTTTTACACAGAGGATGGTTTGCGTGTAGAATGAACTCCCTGAGGAAGTGGTGGATGTGGATACAATTGCAACATTTAAAATACATTTGGATGGATATAGGTTTGGAGGGATATGGGCCAGGAGCAGGCAGGTGGGACTAGTTTAGTTTGGGATTATGTTTGGCATGAGACTAGTTGGACCGAAGGGTCTGTTTCTGTGCTGCATGACTCTATGACTGGAGCTTTGATTGTAAATAAGATAATATACCAACATTCCTTAGGACTTATTAGTTATAATGGGATTACATTGACTGTTCTTCTGCACCTCACTTGAATTTGCATGCTCACTTGGAGAGTATTAAACTGTATTGCTGATGAAAGTATCAATGTCTGGAAACCTGCACCTTTATCCATCTTTTGGACACTGGGCACAGTGGCTCCCTCCCTTCTTGTCTCCCTCCCTACTGAACTCTAGAGATGATCCTCCCCATGTAGTAAGAAAGTCCTCAACAGTTGATAAGAGCCCCACCAATGGGACCTGCCACTGCTCCGATGTTGTCTATTTTACATTTAGCTCACTCAGCATTTTGGCCTTTGACACCTGGTTCACATCCAGTCTGGCTTCAAATGTTGAAACACTAACTACAGAGAATCCCTATAGCTTGCTCTGTCTCTCTGCTATAATTTATCCTGTTGGATAGTTCACAGGGCTGAAAGCTTTGGAATACAGAAGACCCACTCATGTTTTTTGTTGAGTTTCCGTCAGTTCCCCATTGGGTGTAAAGCCGGAGACTGAAACCCCAAAGAGGCTTTGGAGCTGACATTTCTATGTACAGAAACAGTTGAATAATTGCAATCAATATGATGCACGGGGACTGGTAATGCCAATGGTGTTGAGATCCACTTTCATCCCACCTTCTGTAGTTTATTCCTTTAATGGTAGAGTCAGTTTCATTTGGGAACTCATTGGAAGCTATTTCTGACCTATCAACAGTCACTCCAGCTGGCAATAATAATATGTTAGAAAAGCATCCCATACTATATCAGTCTGTATTTTCAAACGTAAAACAATAGCCTTTCCTCAGAGCATTCTGTGAAACTGCTGATCTGTCCTGAATTGTGGGTTCTTGGCTCCTCTTCTTGAGGAACTGGGTTGAAATCTAATTTTTCACCTGACGTTTGCACCCAAGAAAATAAATTAGTCTCGAAATTCTACAACAGTTCTTCCAATGTTCCACCATAAATTAATCAAGAAACAAGTGGCACACCCTGTGAAAAGCCATTTTCAGCAATTAATATCCTTTGTGGTTTCAGCCAATCTTGCACTAAAATGAATTTTGGAAGAATCCCCAAGAAATTTCAATACACTATTAAGTTGAATTCAGAGCTAAGCGACTGTACAAATCCACTGCAATATTCACATTCCTATATTTGTTTGCTAATCATTTTTATGTGTATTATAGTAAAATACTGAATTTTTAGGTATTCCGATGTACACTGAGTTTGCCCTTGAACATTGAGTTCGAGTATTATAATTTTGTACTATCTATATATCAGAGTAAACATAACAGATTTGGAAGGAGACTTAGAAAGTATCTGTAAAAAGTTAAAACATTGATTTCCTTAAATTTCTGCACAAAGAAGCCACAAAATTTCTCAGGAAGGAAGAAAACTAAAATTATAAACTCAACTTCATAAAAGTTCTAACTGCACATGCATTGCTGAAAATTTAGAAAGGAACCTAACTGATTGTCACTGTTCCAAGCTTGTACAATATCTCAATGTCAATAGCTACTTCAATAGAGACCTTTATGGCCATGGTAACGATATTACATCATTGTACAACATAGTAACATTTGCATGCATCAGATTAGCTCACCAAATGTATGTTGCATGAACATACAAATTAGAAGCAAAATAAGCTATTCAATAATTCAAGCCTGTTCTGCCATTAATAAAATCATCGTTGATCTCTTTGTGTTCCACATTCCCACCTACCCGTGTAAACTTTAGATCACCTCACCTAAAAGTCTATCTATCTCCACCTTAAAAATATTCAATGACCCTGCTTTTGCTGCCTTGTTAGAGAGTTTCAAACTCTCTGAATTCTCTGAGACAAAGAAAGTCCTCTCATCTCTGCCCTAAAAAGGTGACCCCTAATTGTAAAACAATGTCACCTAGTTCGTGACTCACCTACAAGAGAAAGCATCCCTTCCATGTCTATATTGTTGTCACCAGTTTGATCTTATAAACTTCAGTCAAACCACCCCTCATTCTTCAAATTTCCAATGAAAACGAACCCAACCTATTCAGTCCTTCCTCATAAGATGACCCAATTCTTCCAGGTATCAAATTAGTAAACGTCTTCTGAACTGGTCGAACATATTTACATCCTTCCATAAATAAGGTGACCAAAATTGATGTTGTATTCAAGATGTGGTCTCATGAATGCACATTATAGCTGGAGCCTGACTTCCTTACTAATATGTTTAATTTATCTTGCAACAAAGGATTGCATTCCGTTAATCTTGATCACACGCTATGCCTGCATATTAGATTTTTGTGACTCGTGTGCTAGAATACCTAGATCCCTCTGCATCTCGGAATTCTACGGCCATTCTCTGTCCTAAATAGTACTTTTTTTTATTCTTTCTCCTAAAGTGAAGAAGTTTATATTTTGCCGCATTATACTCCATCTGTCAGATTTTAACACTTTCACTTAATTTGGCTATTTCGTTCTGAATCCTTGTCGTGTAATTTATACTTTTCTACCTATCTTTGTGTTATCTGCAAATATAGCCACCCTGCTTTTGCTCCCCTCATATAAATCATTGATATAAATTATAAAATGTTGACAGTCCAGCACAGTGACATCCTACCAGTCTGAAAAGGATCCAATTATGCATGTTGTCTATTTCCTGCCAGCCAGCCATCCATTTTGTATATCTATGCTAGGAAGTTATGCTGTCCACTATGAACTCCGCATTTGTACCGTACCCTTTTGTGTGGCAGCTTGTCAAATGCCTTTTGGAAATTCAAGTGCAGTACGTCAATGGTCTCACTTTTTATCTACATTGCATTTACCATGCATTCAATTCTTTAAACTTATTCATTCTATGTTAATACTCACATGGTTCAGATAGTAATCCAGTGGTTATTACCTTTTGAGATTCTGCTTTTTAAATTTCACATCTAACTTCTCATTTTCTCTCAGCAGAGCCTCTTTTCTAGTATGGCCAATGGGATTGGTTTGGACTATGGCAACTGAATCCTGTCCTTCCCACTGAAAGTTCCGCTCCAGCCTAGAGGAGATATTCTGAACCCTAGCACCAGTCACACAACATAGCAATCCATACCGTCACTCTTTGTTGTGGAGAACAGTATCAATTCCCCTCATTGTACCGTCCCATACTGCCACAACATTTCTTCTCTCGAATGGTTTCCTGTACCACAGTGACATGCTCAGTTAACTCAACCACCATGCAGCCTCACTTCCATCTAAACAAATTGAGTAAACCTCAAACCTGTTGAATAACTGCAAAGGCTGAGGATGCAACTTTGTTGGCCTCTGAGTCCCTTACCTGCCTCACTTCTAGCCACAACTACCTGTCCCTGATCACTAAGTAAATTAGAAGATCTTATCCTAAGAGGTGTGACCACCTCCTGGAATAAAGTGTCCAGGTTACTTTCCCCCTCCCTGCTGTGTCACAGCATCTGCAGCCTGGCCCCAAGCCACAATTACTGGATCTTACTGCAAATGTTTACACTGGATCACACCAGCAGCCAGAAGCCCCCGCATTCTGCAGTCACGGCACATGGCCTGACCTACCATCTCTTTGTTAAACAATAATTGCAAATTAATGAATTTATAATCAGTACAGCCTTCCAATAAGTTTCAGCATTGCCAGTAAGCTTTATTATACTGCTCAAATAGTGCAATGTATACAGTACTGATGAAGCAGCCACTACTTATGCCAGTTTCTAATTTACCTGCTCCTTCTGCTGAAGAAAATTGGAAATCAAATGCTGGCGCCCAGAAAGAGAGTAGAAAATTCCCTTCATCCCTTCACCAAACTCCACACTCAGCAGGCTTTGCTGCTTGCAGTAAATAATACTAAAGCACCTCTTGCTCCTTTACAGTAAATTCCTATTGTGAGCCAAATTTCCAGATATTGTCAAGCAATCTGTGACTCATTCAGGCAAATTTTCCCTCGCACTGACCATACGCTTTCAAATCTCTTGTCTTCTATAGAATTTCTATGAGTCACTCTTTACCTTATCATCATGTTAAAATCATCATCACCTTTTCAGGCAAAGGCTTTCTGTTGACTTATAGTGGCAGTTATCTATCAGATAGCTGCCTATTTAACTAGGCTACTTTAATTTCAGGCAGTTAATTCTCGGTCAGAATCTGACTCATTTATTCTAAAATTGAACTTGAAAAAGAGTTACCAGATGAACCAAATTTTTTGAAGTGCTCTTCTGGCCCCTGTCTGTTGTTTCTACAAATTTCTAAAATGCACCCACGATTGTATATTTGTTATCCTATGCTTTCCACTGACATAAGAGTTCTTAACAAGCTAATGCTCACTGCTCAATAAGTACTTTAAGGTAAAACAAATAGGAACTCAGCAGGTCTGGCAGATCTGTGGGGAGAGAAACAGTTAACATTTCAAGTCTGATATAATTTCTTTAAAATTGAAAAGTACTGGAGATTTTTTTATGCCTTTAACAGCAGTGGATGAGGAGCAAGGGGGCAATGGTGTAGAGAGCTAGTGCAAAAGACAAAAAGGCTGTCGGTTTACGGGATAGTGAAGGAAATGAGAACTTCAGGTAAAATAAAAATCAGACTGTAATGGCATGTGACACGATCATCATTACTGTTGGAACAAATTACAGCATCAAAATAAGTACCATCACTTATTCAGATGTAGCTACTCTAGGAGAGGAGAACTTGAAGTTAAGATTAGTGAATCTCTGACAAAGTGGTTTTAAAGTGGTTGATAGAAGGATTAGCCTGATTGCTTAGTTGATCAATGTTGCTTGTTGAAACGCAGAGCGAAATCCAAAATCCAAGTTGGATCTGTTTCTGTAGAGGTCAGTGTGTTATGGCTTCTTGGATTAACGTGCTGGAAATCATAACCTGCTATTCCTGGAGTCATCACTAAAGTTAAAAATTTTGCAAGCACACAGAATTCTCCCAATTTACCTGTCTATTAGATACAGTTTTCTATACTGTATTTATTACAAATAAATTCTAATTACAGTTAAACAATTATACACCATCAACATATAATTTGACTAGTTAAGATTCTAACCCTCTTATCAATGTCCCCTCTAAGCTGCATAGCAATGCAGATGCTCTGATGGTCTTCACACACTAACCAGTAAGCTGGTTATTTCACTTTTGGTTTTTCCCAGTTGCTGCCATGCATAGGCCTCAGAGGTCTGGACTGGACAATGACTGGAAAAATTAGAGGGAATATAAACCCTTATAAACTCCCTCTCTACACATACGTACAGACAGACATAAACAGGAAAAGAAACGGGTGTTATGAGTGGAGGAAAGGACTGGGACTGATAGTTCAGTGGTCCCTGTCAAAAGGGTTTGCTGAGATGATACTTTGGCTGATCAGAACATTGCTTCTTGATCTTCCTTCTCCAGATACTTGTTTTCAGGAGGCACAGGATGGCTGGTTCCCACATATAGAAGTCTTTGATTTCTCAATTAAAACTCAACGGTTACAAACTGGAAAGGGGAAATAACCAGTTGTCTTCAAGCTTGGGATGCTACTGTTGGTGGTGTTCTCAAAGTATGAAATTTCTCACAGTTCTTTTCCCTAGCACTCGGCTAAGGAACACCAACTCTCCTTGAGCACCTCACAACTTTGGACTCCACAGCTACAGCATGAAGTTCACTGCTTTCTTGCTTAGTGACTCCAAAATTAGAATAAAACACTTGAATTCTAATTCCCCTTCAGAAATGAAGAAGGGTCTAGGCCCGAAACGTCAGCCTTCCTGCTCCTCTGATGCTGCTTGGCCTGCTGTGTTCATCCAGCTCTACACCTTGTTATCTCTGCTTCTTCCAGGTCTTTTACAGCTTCTGGCAAATTTTCTCACAGCCCCTCATTCCATTCTTGTGTCTTCCAATCACCACTAGACCCAGTCACCCAGATAAAACCCAAAACTAAATCAACATACCTCCTTTCAAACTATCCCCAAGGAAACACAAAGGGATTTGGGAGACAAAATGTGTAAATCACAATAGGCTCGCATCCAAGTTCAGCAGGTAACAGGGAAGGCAAATAGAATATTGGCTTTATTTCAAAGGGAATAGACTATAAAAATAGGGAAGTCTAGCTAAAACTGTACAAGACACTTGTCAAACCACACTTAAAATATAGTGAACAGTTTTAGTTACCTTTATCTATAAGGCAAGTTATACTGGCATTGGAGGTGGTCCAGAGAAAGTCCACTTGGCTGACACTAGGCAGGGAGCAACTGTCTTGTGTGGAGAAGTTCAGTTGGTTAGGCCAGTACTTATTGGAATTTAGAAGAATGAGAGGCAAACTTACTGAAACATACAAGATTTATAAGGGACCCGACAGGGTAGGTGCGGAAAGGTTGTTACTGCTTGTAGAAGAGTCTAATATCAGAGGGCATAACCTGATAATAAGGTATCGCGCATTTAAGACCGAGACAGTGAGGAATTTCATCTCTTAGAGTTAGTGAATCTGTGGAACTTTTTTTGTTGTAGAGGGCTGGGTCATTGAGTATATCCAAGACTGAGATAGACACATTTTCAATCAGTAAGGGAATCCAGGAATATGGGGAAAAGGTAGGAATATAGAGTTGAGGGGTATCACATCATCCATGATCTCATTGAATGGTGGAGCAGACTCGATGGGCTGAATGGCGTTTCTCTGCTGCTATGTCTTATGATCTTAATGTGGCATGTCTGGTACGTGCAAGCTTGAGGTTTAGACTATTAACACCAATCTCCTAACGTCCTCTTTGTTTTGGGAAGCCAGTTATTAAGTTAAATCCCTCATTAAGACAGCTGTAAACTCCTTGTACCACCAAGAAGCTCCAAGAGGTAGCACATTATTTAATATCTAATACTTCCCATTAAGAACTTACTTAAAAAAAAACATGAACCATCCTATGATTTGCATTGACTTAGTCATTATCATTGACTAACTAAATCTTATTGTCAAATCTACAGAATATAAAATTAATCTGTTTTTTTTTTGTGCCCAGCCACAACCCCATTGAAATACTTTGTTAAAGGTAGACTTACTATAGGCCATGGCTGAGTCCTTCAGTATTTCATGCAAAACTCACACCTATCACTTATTTCTTTTATATAAGCCCATTAGATTTTTCATTCCTTACTCTTGCATTCTTCACTAAACCTTTCAACCTTTTAGGAAGTGGATAGGAAAATTACTTAAGTAGTTAGCTTTTTGCTTTCTAAAATTCTGCCTTCTGATATACTTGAAAATGCACCTAGAAATCCATTAACTTAGAGACAGGAATGCTGCTTTCACTCAAGGCTGACCACTTGGCAAAGTGTTAGATGGTTACCAACACCCGTCAAGCCATGTTCTAGAGACAGAGAAAGTAAAGCAGAATAAAACAAAGGTAAAAAAATAGAAAGAGCTGACACAGCAACATATTTGTGCAGAACTCTTGTAGGTTTCCAAATAACACATACACATTAGCCCCGAAATTCTGATTGAGGTCAGAAACAGCATTCCCTCTAATTTTCTTTCCTGCATGGCAGTGACTTTCGGAACAGCAAGTGAATGCTGGGATGGCATGCTGACACCAATTGACAGTGCGCGGCATGCATTCCTCACAGCTTACAGGGAATGTTGATGGAAATTTTAGTTTCAAATCTGAGTAGACTTAGAAGTACACACTTAACTGCACACTCATATTGTGATCAGTTCTGACCTGAAATTTCCTACACAGGAACTTCCTGTAACTAGTAAGTGGAGACAAATCCATGAATGCTATATTCTATAATCTAAATGTCCTGCAGACACATTGACGGTTACTGTGTAAAATAAGTCTGAAAAGTAAGTGTGGGAGATAAGGAATAAGGTAAATAGAGAGTCAGGTGACTGGGGACAAAGAGTGGAAGGTGTGTTCAGGTGCCAGGTAGGAGAATACCAGCTGGGTTAGCAAGATAAGATGGTAGGCAGATTAGGATGCCAAATGGCTGCGAGAAGCAGAGTGCCAGGTACATTGGGGAGTAGGCTGTTGTGGAAGGTAAGCTGCAACTGGTCTAGTGCAGTAGGATGGCAGGTGGGTTAGGGGCTTGGGCTGCTTGGTGGCTTAGTGTTGTAGAGTGCCAGGTGGTTTATTGAGTAGGGTGTCAGGTACAATGGAAGGTAGGATGGCAGGTGGGTGAAGAGTACCTCGTGAATGAGGGAGCTTGGGATAGATTGAGGGGTTGAGACTGGATGGGATGATGTCGGGCGTCTGGGGAGATGTAGCTGGTGGGGTGAATGGTGAGATAGGGTTTAAATCAGTGGTTTCCTAGGAGGTAGAGCAGGTTTTTAATCCATCTAATTCCTCCGAGTAACTATTAAGCTTACGTAAATAGGTTTGAGGGGTTAAATGTGCTACTTCTGTTCCTATGTTCCTATTAATTGATTCCTTTGAAATTCTCTGAAACTTAAGAGACTTTTTTTGAAGGATTCCAGATATTTCAATTGCCTCAGAAACTCCCATGGAATTAGCTGAAAAAAGGCGACCATCTGGATACCAGAATTTCATGACAGTCTCGAGTTAAAAGTGAAGAATTTCTACGATACGCATTAAATTCACAACATCATCAAATACACTTGAAGCACTAGCCACAAATGGCAGCTTAGAAATCACTAATTGGCTTGAAATGTAGATTCTGAACCATTGTTTCCCTTTACGAAGATGTTGCTGAATAAGCTTTCAACTCCTATTAACTAATGAGTTTGTATATTTTACAGCGTTGTGTACATATCCTCGTATTTATTGATGTAAAGTCAATTTGAGCATTATTTTGACTGCTTTAATTGGTTGAAGCCTCCTAGACAGAGAAAGAGTGAATTTGTTCTGAATCTTTACAGCTATTGCTCAGGAGAATTCCCATGGAAAGTCATCCTCACAGTGCTGGTGAAAAATAACTAAATCGACCCTTAAAGAAGCATGGGGATTATAGTGTAAAGAAATCTCAAACTGAACATAGTAGCAACAGCACTTCACATTTAGAGTTCAGAGGGAACAGTCTGTCTCCTATCCAGACGCAGTGGAACCAAGCAGAAAATAAATCAATATTTCTTTTTTCATTTAGTTGAAGTGGAGAATAGACTCTTGGTGCCAAGGTAGGAGGAAAGTGAACATGGTCTGGCAACATCCCACACATGAACTAAGGGATTGCGTAAGATAGATGAAGCAAATGGGCTGTTTTTGTTCTTGTATTGTTATAAAGCATGGCACTTACTTTCAGTTTAGCTTTTAGCCCTTGTTTGCAAAGTAAGGAATGTTCAGTTGAAGTAACCTTTCTGAAGAAGTTGATTCAATTGTAGAACAGAACATTAACTTAAAATGCCATTATCATCATAAAGAAACATTTCACAAATCTGTTTCAAATTTGCAAATACATATGATGTACATCAGGTTTAATTGTGCCATTTTACATGCTGCCATTGTGACAAAGGGTACTTTGTGGCACTTTAATTAACTTAGGAGTTGTAGACTTTGCTGGCTGAGCCAGCATTTCTTGCCTATTTCTAGTTGCCCTTGAGGAGGTGATGTGGTGGGAGCTGCCATTTTGAACTGCTGAGGTCCATTTGGTGTAAGTCAATCTGCAACATTGTTAGGGAGACTTTTCCAGGATTTTGACCTAGTGACACTGAAGGACATACTATATACTTCCAAGTTAGGCTAGTGAGTGGTTTGGAAGGGAACACATAGATAGTAGTATTCTCATGTACCTGTTACCCATGTCCTTCTGGATGAGAGTGGTCGTGGGTTTGGAAGGTGGTGCCTAAGGAGCCTTGGAGAATTTCTGCAGTGCATCAAATAGTTTGAACACGCTACTACTTAAATGGTAGACGAATGATTGATTGTGGATGCAGTGCCATGCAAGTGGACTGCTTCATCCTTGTGATGTCAAGCTTCTTGAGTATTATTTGAGCTGCACTCATCCAGGCAAATGGAAAATATTCCACCACACTCCTGACTTGTGCTTTTTCAGTGGTGGACAGGCCGTAGGGAGTTAGGAAGTGAGGTATTCGTCTCAGAATCCTTAGCTTCTGACCTGCTCTTGTAGCCACTGTATATGGCTAATCCAGTTCAGTTTCTGGTCAATAGCAACCTTCAGGATGTTGATACTAGGGGAATGCAGTGTCAGTAATGCCATTGAACACCAAGGAGTGACGGTTCGGCTCTCTCTTGTTGGAGATGGTAATTGTCCGACACTTGTATGATGCATGTTACTCACCAATTCTCAGCTGCAAATCTGGATATTGTCCAGGTTTTGCTGCCTTTGGACATGGACTGTGTCAGTACCTAAGGAGTCATGAATGGTGTTGGACATTATGCGGTCATCAGTGAACATCCCCATTTCTGACCTTATGACGGAAGAAAGGTGTGCTGAGACTAGGGGGCAACATTTTAAAATCAAGGCTTTCGAACATTACCACTGTATTGTCTTTCCTGTAAATTGATTTTCTTAGAGAGCTTGGTCTTCTGCTCAGAAAAGCAAATTAGGTCAATTATTGGACCAGTTATGTGATCTCTGTTGTAATGTGCTCATGCCAGGAACATAGAAAACTGCTCTCAAGAGAAAGTACACTTGATGCCTGTCTGAGTTCTGGTTTTTGCACTTTAGGATATCCTTCCCAATAAGTGGTAATATTACTATATCTGCCAAGAGGTAGCAGCCAGGCTCAGTACTGTCAACTGAGCAAGTGCACAATTGTGCTACGTTCCTGTTGCTCTTTGATGGAGAAGGAGATGAGACTGCAGGTAATGCTGACTCACACATTAGCCACTGGTGTGATAAACATGCAGCTACAAAATAACTGGAATGAGGAACCAACAGAACTGAAAAGACCATTATAGTCTGACTAACCCCACAGTTTTATGACCTGAGCACTGAGCCTGCTGTTCCTTATGTATTGTGCATGCCTGTGGTTTAGAGATATGACCTTCCACTATAATGCAAGGTCAGTTCATATCAGTATATTCACAACGTAATTTCCTGGCAGTGCACTAAGTTCAAGAGAAGTATTACCTATTTGTTTTAAAAAGAGTTGCAAGTTGCAGTTGGAGAAGACAGGTCAGACAGCATCAGAGGAGCAGGAAATTTGACCTTTCAGGTCTGGACCCTTCATCAGTCCTGAAATGTCGACTTTCCTGCTCCTCCAATGCTGTCTGACCTGCTGTGCTTCTCCAGCTCCACGTTTTACCAACTCTGACTTCCAGCATCTGCAGTCGTTACTAACCACAAGTTGCAGTTGATGCTTTGCCATTTCTGAAGGGGGAGGAAATGTCTGCAGCAAGTTGTGTTAGAATTGTAGTATCAAATTCTACAGATTTGGGTGTCGTGGTTGTAAGTGTTGCAGGAAAGGGTGAATTTTATGGAACTGAAGGCCCAGAGCAATGCCAGATCAGCCTGAAATGGGAGTGTCAGATAGAGTCAAGGCTTTCTCATTTTGTTCCTTGAACCTGGGAGCAAATGAGGAAACATATTGTCACTCCAACTTAAAATGGAATTCAATTGCATTCCAATCACTTTTTCCCAGAGCATCTTTTATGAAAATTTCTAATTTACTTTGTCTGACTACAGATACTTTGAAAAAAAGCCTTGTGTGTTATTGATTTTACAACCTAATATTCCAGGTTACTGTTGTGAAAGCTTTGTTCATCAGCGAAAACTACCTTTAGACAGCCTATAAACCATAATCTCTGGCACTGCCTGATCACCACCCCAGTGACTACTGACATATCACATTGAGTACACAGTAATGTACACTGTACATCAAAAGTACTTCATTAGTATAGTCATGTTTTTTTGGTGTCTTGAGGTTGTGAAAGGCACTATACAAATGTAAGTCTTCCTTCCTGCTTGCCACTGCTTTAATATCTTTTGTGTTTTTAACTCCAGCATTATCTACTGTCTAATATCCCTCTCAGTTAGGCACACAGAAAAGAGTTCTACCTACTCCATCTCTTTCTTTCTGTAGGGAAACTGCAAGATTGTGTACAGTTAAGAAGCAGAAGACATAAATCATATACTTGTACTAAGGGAAAGCAGTCAGGCAAATACATTACACAAACTTGCACTACACACTCTGAGACTTAATAAAGGTTGAGATGACTGATGCTATAACATGTCATAGTGTTGCATTTGATATCTGACATCCTAAGGCAATTGAGCAGAAATTCCATTGTCCTCGTGCTGTATAAGAAATAACTTTATGAAAGTGCGCACCTGGTGGAGAAACTCATTCCTTATAATAGAATATTAGAAGCTTGCTTAAATTTAAAATAAGCAGTCCTAACAGTCTAAAGTCACTGCAAAAGTCTCAATTTTGTAAAATCATCACATTAATGCATGGATAGAACCTAATTGGTTTGCTACTTTGTTTAGCAAAAGTATTTATTGCATATGCAGAGAGATGTATACAGGACATTTCAGGGGCTTACCTGACTGTCACTGCAATTTCTATATGTTGTCCTTTGTGCAGGAGGTGTCTTGGTTGGAACAGTGACTTACAACTGGGAACAATATGAATGGGGATTAAAAATAACAATGATCAGACAGTGCCAGAGATTGTAGTTTATAGGCTGTCTAAAGGTAGTTTCGCTGATGAGCAAAGCTTTCACAACAATATCCTGGAATGTTAGGTTGTAGAATCAATAACACATAAGGGTTTTTTTGGAGGTAATCTGTTGTTAGGCAAAGTAAATTAGAAATTTTCATAAAAAATGCTCTGGGAAAAACTGTTTGGAATACAATTGAATTCCATTTTAAGTTCAAGAATAATATACCAAAGTTTACAACCAGAAATCTAAACTCAAACAAAATTAATTGTGTAGATGTGAGGGGACAGCTAGCTCAAATTGATTAAGTAGATGAGGAAGTGTGGCAGGTCACAGTGATTTGGTGGTGGAAGGCTATTCAGTATGCGTGAGAGCACTTCTGGATATGTGTAAAAGGAGAAAAAAATGAATCGTGTGGCAGCAACTAAATGGTGGGAAGTGTTAAATAATAACTTTGAATCTGTTCAAAAAATACATTCCATTAAATCAAAACATTTGTGGTTAACTAAGATAGTTAAGATTAAAACAAAAGTTTTATATTATTGTGACAATAGTAGTAAGACTGAGAATTACTAAGACTGAGGGACAGCACAATGGCTCAGTGTTGAGCACAGCTGCCTCACAGCCCTAGGACCTGGGTTCAATTCCATCCTCGGGCAACTGTCTGTGTGGAGTTTGCATGTTTTCCCTGGGTATCCTGTGGGTGCTTCAGTTTTCTCTCACAGTCCAAAGATATGTAGGTGGGTCTGGTTGGGATGCTCTTCAGAGGATTGGTTAGACTCAATGGGCTGAATGGCCTGCTTGCACACTATAGGGATTCTATGATGATTAGGTTTCTTTCAGAAACTAGCAGAGGTTGATCTGAAGATAATAGGATATGAGACTAAACTAGTCACAAATATAAAACAGATTAAGAATGTTTACAAATATATTGCCTACTATGTCTCATTTTCAGTATATTAGTATGTTTTTAAGAGACATGCTCTTACTATCGTCACTGCATCATAGCATGTGACCTGAGGGTATACAAGTCCCCTACTGCCCCTTACCTTGGATAGCTTGTAGCATGACACCCTTCCAAAAACATGTTTCTGTGTTGTATGTTAATAGTTGAATACTTTGATACTTGTGTGGCTGAGGATTTTACAACACCACCAGGTTGTCATATTACAGGAGATAGCATAAGCATTGCTACATTACTGATTCACAAAATTGTGATCAGTCCTCCTGCCTTGATGAACATTTGGCATTGCCAGATCAGCTAAAAATCATGTTGGAGGCAAACTTAGTATATTACAAAAGGAGGAGAGTAACTAAAGTAATCTTTGGGTCACAGAAATGGAAACAGGTGAAATTATCTTAAACAGGGACACTGTAAAAAGAAAGGCGATATAACTATATGATATCAAATGGCAACAACACTTGAAAACATATTTGCTGTCTGACTTCACAGCAGAAACAACAGGCTATTTGGAAATAGAGTAGCTAAGGGCCAAATTAAGAATGAGATGATTAAAGTAATTAATATCAGCAAAAAAAAAGTATGCAAAATTTAAAGAAGCGAACGTTGGCACATGCTCAGAAACTAGTGGTTTAGATCCTGATATTCCAAAAGAGGTAGCTGAAGTGATAGTGAATGTACTGGTTATGATGTTCCAAAATTCCCTATAATCAAGAATGCTCCAGTTATGAAATTAGCATATGTAACAGTTATTCAAGAAAGAAGGGAAAGAGAAAATGGAACTATGGATCAGTTAGCCTGACATCAGTCATCAGGAAAATGTTGGAATCCATTATTAAGGAAGTACAATTACCAGCTCAGGAGTGGTGAACTGACACATCTCTTTGTTCTACTCCTGAGTTCGTTACAACTGAGTTTGGTTTAAAAGGGAGATGTTAGTGTCAAACTAGAGGCAGAAAGTAACCCACAATGGAGTTGAATGAATGAGCAGGTCTGGGGGCTTGTATGGTCTATTCCTGATGCTATTACTCAATTTCCTGTTGTGATTATGTCTGTTTTGTCAACCTTATATTAAGAACTATTTACAGAGCAGGTTTGTGTAGGATGCAACAAGTGACAGTAATATTGGACTCCTTGGCATGGTGCATCATCTGATCCTGTGCTTCCTTTTCCATGCTTGTGGATCATTGAGCTGATCATAGGTCCTACTTGGGGAAAGCTCAATTATATTTCTGCTTCCAAATGTCTACAGATTGTTTGAATAGCTGTGATTATAATATCCAACAATGCAGTGAATGTCTTTGAGGATGAAGCAATTTCAATCAGTTATTTTCTTGATGCTGCTACCACAATAGAAAAGGACGTTTATGTGATCTTCCAGTCAGTGACCATCACCAAGCTAGCCATGGACACCTTTTTCTAGAGGTCAGGCCAAAACATACATCACACACAGATCTGAGCAATCAAGCAAAGAAGGGGGTACATGGCCAATAAGACTTCTGTCGAGCAGCAAGGTGCCTTTGTCAATATGACAGATTCCCAATCACAGAATGTACACCCAAGAAGAATCCTACTGCTTGGGAGCAAGGCTTCAGGAAGCAGCATGACTTGTCCATATTGAGTCAATCCAGAAACAAACACACAGAATGCTGGAAAAACTTAGCAGGTCTGGCAGCATCTGTGGAGACAGAAACAGTTGATGTTTCAAACCTGGTATGACTGTGTATCCATTTCAGTTTTCAAGCAAATGTAATATTTTGCCTCTATTTGAGACAATTCAAAGTGTCTCAGCTTTTCAGATCACCTGATCACCTTTGTAGGTGAACGTTGCGTGACAGGGGCTTGCTCTAAAGACAAGACTCCTAATACCTATGTGGAACCCCAATGTAAAGGCGAAGGAGTGCAAAGACCACTGGGCAGCCACAGAAAAGCCGATAGATCATTTGAATCTGAGGCACAAATCCTGAGATGACACCTGCAGTAGGGACCATTAATAGTTTCCTGTAACATGCTGCTTTGTGGTGTTCTCCCTGATTTGGTGCTCCAGAGAGTATTGGCCTTGGAGACTGAGACTATTCCTTGATCATGAAAACATACAAATTAGGAAGAGGAATAGGTCCCTGCACCCTCTAGCCTGCTCCATGATTCAATAAAACAATGGTTGATCTGATTACTCTACAATCCTGCTTACACTCGATAACCATTCGTTCCTTGGTTAACAAGCATCGGACTTTGCTTCAAAAATATTCAGTCTTTGCTTCCATTCTCTTTTCAGGAAAAGTGTTCCAAACACTTACTACCCTCAGTGAAAAAAGGAAATTTTTATTGAGTGACCCCTTAGTTCTAGATTCTCCTACAAGAGGAAACATTCTTTCTATATCGACCCTTTTGAGATTTCTCAATTTATGTCTCAATTAGGTTTCTTTTTGCTTTTCTAAACTTTCACCTTTCCTTCATGAGACCACCTGGTCATTGCTGCTATTAATGGAAAAATAACTTCTCCGTACTGTTTCTAATGCAATTGGATCTTCTTTAAATAAGGAGGCCAAATAATGGTACTCTTGATGTAGTCTCACAAATGCCCTGTACCACTGAAACTTAGCCTGTCTACTTTCATATTCAATTCCCCTTTCAATTCTACTAGCTTTCTTAATTATTTGCTATACCTATATACTAACGTTTGTGGTTTGGCCAGATTTGTTTGCACCCAAGAACTCTACAATCTCCCACCCTTCAGATAATGTGCTTTTTAATTTTTACCTACCAAATGGATAGTTTCATATTTTCACACATTATATTGTATTTACTAAATCTTTGCCCATTCACATAACCGATCTCTATCTCTTTGTAGCCTCATTATGCCCTCTTCACATTTTACTTTCTTGCTTATCTTTGTGTCATCAGTTAGTTTAACAAGCATAATTTTGGTCCCTGAAACCAAGTCATTTACAAAATATTGAGGTCACAGCATCAAAATGCCTTGTCTCTGGTTAGTTAACAGAAAACCATCATATTGGCGTGGAGAAAGATGTTCTACAATAAGAATTAATATGGCACCTTATCAAATATCATCTTGAAATCTAAGTGTATTACATCCAGTGGCTTCCATTTATCAACAACACATGCTACTTTGTTCAATTAACTCCACATAGTTTGGTAGATGGGAACTCCTGTTTAAACAATGTTGAATTGACCTGATTACTTTCAATTTTTATAAGTGCCATGCTTACATTGTATATAATAATAGCTTCTAATATTTTCCCTCTGACGGATGTTAAGCTAACTGGCCTGTAGTTTGCTGGTTTCAGTCTCTTTCCATTTCTGCTATCTTCCAATCTAATGGAACTTTCCCTGAATCTAGGAATTCTGGAAAATTAAAACCGAGGCATCAACTGTCTCACTAGCGAGTTCTTTTTTAAGACCCTGGAATGATATTCATCAGGGTTTTGGGACCTGTCAGCCAACAATTTGCTCATTACCACACACTTGTTAATTGTAATTTTCTTGTGTTCCTCCCTCTCATTTCCTGATTTACAGGTTTTTCTGAATATTACTGGTGTCCTGTATTGTGAAGGCTGATGAAAAATACCTGTTAAATTCATCTGCCTTTCTCCTTATTTCCCATTATTAATTCCCTAGACTCTCGTTCTAAAAGACCAGCGTTCAATTTGTTAATTTTTTTCTTTCATTTTACAGATAGCTACAGAAACTCTAACTATCTATTTTAATATTTCTAGCTAGCTTTCTCTCATATTCTAATTTTTCCCATCTTATTGATCTTTCAGCCGTATGTTGCTATTTTCTATATTTTGTCCAATCTTCTGACCTGTCACCCATTCCTGTGAATTATGTACTCTTTCTTTAAGATTGATTCAATCTTTAACTTTTTTAGTTAACCACTGGCGTAAGTCTTCCCATCAAACATGATCTTTCCTGTTTCTCTATTCTGTGTATTTTGAATTATTCCCTTAAATGTCGGCCAATACATCTCTCTTGACTGTTCATTTTACTTAGCATTGCTTTTGTACTTCACAATTACCCTTACTAAATTTAAAATGCCAGTCTTGAACACTCTTCCCTCCCTCCATCCAAACACACCTTAAGTCATATTATGATCACTGCCACCTTAGGGTGTCTTCTGTATGAGTTCATTAATTAATTCTGTCTCATTGCATATTATCAAGTCTAATATAGCCTGCCCTCCAGTTGACTCCAGAATGTGCTGTTCTAAGGACCTGTCCCAAAAATATTTTCTGAACTCCCCATGAAAATTGCCTTTGCCCACCTGATTTTTCCAGTATGCTTCTAGATTAAAAATCCCTTATGATTATTACATTATCTTTCTGATAAGCTCCCGTTAAGTTATCCTTTGTCCTCTCTCCTACCATATGGTTATCACTGTATACCACTCCCAAAAGTGACTTCTTGCCTTTATTATTTTTCATCTCTACACAAATCATGTTTGCATCCTGATTTCCTAAACTTAGGTCATCCTTCTCTATTGTGTTAATACCATCATTAATTAACAGAGCTACACTCCATCTTTTCCGGTCCTTGGAGTTATTACAGCATGGCTTCTTGTCCTTTGTAAATGTTATGTGTCCCCTTAACTATTTAAGTGTCAAATGATGTCATTTTACGACTATGTCTCTGTAATGGCTAGCAGACCATACCTACCGTGTGCCTGAGGTGCTGTAGCCTGTATTTCTACAAAGGAGGAGCTGTAGGTAGGAATGAGAATAACTCCTCCACCTCCTTCTGAAGAACTCACCAGATGGTCACACCCAATAATGTAGAAATGAGTAGTTGAGACGTTGATTGAAGAAAAACACTACTTTCCAACTAACACATTGTTTTTTTTTTTAATGTATTGTCAGAGATTTAGATCAGTCAGCTATGAATCATAAAAATGCTACCTCTAGGAAACATAAAGAGTACCACATGCACAGAGATCAAGTGAACTGTCTCTCAGATACTTTTATAATGAAAGAATGTGAGAATTTAATAAATGTTAAGTTCGAAAGAAATTCAGCATGTGAAGTTTTTTTGACTCTTCTGTTAATTTGGAATGATCTTTGTTGAGAATAAACCCAGCTGTGGGACAGGGGTCATTTTATTGTCAGTTCAGCTCTTTTCAGAGAGACTTTGTGGCTTTGAAAGAGCCAGGCTCTTCAGATTTATACACTTACAACTTTTTATTTCTCAGCTAATTGAAACTAATTGTTTCTTTACTGTTGGTTTATTTAGCTTCTTTCCACTTTGCCTTGGATTTGATTATTGGCAGTTTTGAAGGAGCCCAAGGCATCCAGTCCATTTGACTGACCCAGAGGGCCGTTCTGCAGCTTCCTCCTGGTATTGAAGCTAGGCTTGGAGTTTCTCTCCAGCAACCTGATTGCTGCCAAATTTTTCTTCATCACAGCCAGTAGCATCCTCTTATGATCATTGCAGCCTGCCACAACTTTATTGCTGATTCACAGCTGAGACAAGGGCTGTGGTCAATAAGAGGTCATCAGTGCCATTTGTATTTGTGCAGGCAGTGGTGGCCATCTTTGGTGGCCATCTTGGCTTTCAAAGCACACACTCTGCAAATTATTACTCATTGAAATGCAGATGCAACAAGGCTTTATTCATGAAAAGTTAATGGTGCTCCTATGTCATGCTGCCTCCAACTGTCAGGAGTCTTGAGAGTCCTTGTGTCATATAGGCCACCAGCAATTGTAGGAGATTTTATGAAGCATCTGTATCAAAGGACAGACTTTGAACAGATCTAGTAACTTGAGACAAGGCATCAGTGAAGCACTGTGGGCCATCAACAACGGCAGAATCGCACTCTGACACACGATCTGCAACCTCATAGGCTGGCATATCCCCAACTCTGCCATTACTATCAAGCCAGAGTTCAGTGGAGAGTGCAGGAGGGCATGCCAGGAGGAGTACCAGGTGTACCTAAAAACGAGACGTCAACCTGGTGAAGCCACCAAACAGGACTACTTCTGTGCCAAACAGCATAAGCATCAAGTGAGAGAGCTAAGTGAACCCACAACCAACAGATCAAATCTAAGCTCTGCAGTCCTGCCACATCCTGTCATGAATGGTGGTGGACAATTAAACAACCTGCTAAGGGAAATCCTTCACAAATATTTCATCATAAAGAGAAGGCTGAAACATTCCATAAGACCATAAGATATAAGAGCAGAATTAGGCCAATAGGTCCATTGAGTCAGCTTCACAATTTGAACATGTCTGATATTGTTTCTAACCTCATTCTCCTGTTTTCTACCTGTAACCTTTGACCCTCTGAATAATTAAGAACCTATCTATCTCTGTCTTAAGTACACTCAGTGGCTTGGCCTCCACAACCTTCTGTGGTAATGAGTTCCACAGATGCACCACCCTCTAGATGAAGAAATTTCTCCTCAACTCAGTTCTAAAGGACCACCCCTTCACTCTGATGCAGTGCTTTCAGCAGTACGTATCTGTTCTTATAGTCTAGCCCTCTCAAAATGAATGTTAACATTGCATTTGCCTTCTTGACTGCCAAGTGAACCTGGATGTCAATCTTTAAGAGCATCCTGAACTAGGACTCCCAAGTTCCTTTGTGCTTCAGACGTCTAAGCCTTTCCCTATTTAGATTTGTAAATCTTCAGCCAGAAGTGCCTTGTGGATGATTCCTCAATTCCTGGATGAGTCCAGAATTCAACCTTGCTCCCAATTGTGAACTCAATTCGCTTGTATAGCCTTCAGAGAACAGCTCATGTGACAGACCTTAATGAAATTGCCCAGTGCATTTTAGTAACTCAAATAAATGTCAGCTGTATAATTTGTCCATGTGAGTCCTTCATTAATTCCTCATTCATCAAATGCTTCTGAAGCTGCCACTTACGCTCAATTTATGACCAGTTTTATTTGTTAAGAATAACCGCCTTCTCAGTCCTAAGTTCATGGACAAGTCAGTCATATTTATTATGGATATTGGGACATTATTTATAAGCAGTAGTTTCAGTGCATCAATTGTCATTGAAGGCTGAGCCCAAGGATGGCAATAAAGCTAAGCTGAGGGTTGGAAGCAGAGTTCATGCAAGAGCTATATATAATTCCAAGTTGGAGAACGCACATCTTCTAAATCTACATGTGAAAATTGATGACTAGCCATGGTTGTAATTCTATTTGGCTCACTGCACCTCTGGAATTATGAATTTTCTCACATTTTCTTTGTTAAGCTATTAATTTTGCTGCTTAAGATATTTGCAGTTGACATTATTAAAAGTGCGATCTGATTGGCCTCTTAAAAGAGCTTCCATTATTATGTTACTCAACCCCATTTTGATGTAAAGCACAAATTCTCTTCAAAGGGAAATATTTTCAACCACTAGGGGATACATTTCATGAATTTTCCACAACAGGAAGAACTCATGAAACCTAACCATTTTGGCTGATGCAAAGCTGAAAACCCAATCAAAGCCCCATAACAATTGTATCAGAACGATAGTTCAATGTATTGTTATGATTGCAGCTACAAGGCTCATTGACTCATTCCTAAAGCATTTCTTGAACTTGGGATACCAGACATTTTAGCATATTGGTTTGGGAATTTATGAAAAAGCCAGTGCCCAAGATAAGGATGAGCAGAACGTAATAAAACTCGAGCACAACTAAAAGTTTATGTTTTTACCACAGTGTATTATAAGCCTAAAGATTACAGTTGGCAAATCCAAGCTAAATATACGTGGTTAGCCTGTTGCCACTGTTTTATATTCTTTTGAATGAAGAAAAGCTTAGAACAAATAAAATGTATTTTGACCAACTTGAATGTTCCTTTTCAGTACACATCAGCACTAACATACGATGGGATACTTGTTATGGCTGAAGCGTTCCGTTACCTCCGAAGGCAACGGATTGGGATTTCAAGAAAAGGAAATGCTGGAGATTGTCTTGCTAATCCTGCTGCTCCTTGGGTTCAAGGTATTGACACAGAAAGAGCACTGAAGCAGGTATGATAGTGATGGAGTTTGTTAAATTGTCCTTTCTATCAGCGCTCACTGTTTTGAAACAATGAATTGGATGATACCCCCTGTGCATGTGCAGCTGAATACTGAATGCAGGAAGTTGTTGTCCAATTTGCTCTGCTCATTCAAAAGCTTTACCAACTTGATTACTCACTAGGAGATTCAGCATTCAAATACATGAAGACTAACATTGTGCTACTTGTTCACTAGCTACCTACTGAACACGTCAAGTGATGATAGGGCTTAATAAAAGCCGAAAGAACTGCGAATGCTGTAAATCAGAGAGAAAAATACAAAATGCTCGAAGCTCAGCAGATCTGGCAGCATCTATGTAGAGATTTCGGAGGAAGGGTCACTCAACCTGAAACATTGACTCTGATTTCTCTCCACAGATGCTGCCAGACCTGCTGAGCCTTTCCAGCAATTTCAGTTTTTGTCAATAATAGGGCTTGTCCATTCAAGTGTAAGTGAATTTTTAATGCCGTGATAAATCTTAACTTCTGCCAAACACACACACAAACTCTGGCCCTCCAAATTTATTTTTTACAAGTCTAGAATTTCATTTGTTCCAATTTTATTTATTTGTGGTTATTCCTTTTAAAATATGTTTTTATTTTTGCTTATTTTACGGCAGTTATTTTAATCCCTCTTAGTCCATCGTTCTTTCACTTTATTTTGCTTTCTGTACACGATTTTAGATGGAATTAAATATTCTAAATTAGACCTGTTGGTTCTGATCACACATGCCTCTTAAAGGATTCTACAGTCTGTTTGGCTGAAGAGACATGCTGTTACTTGCCCTAGTCTCTCACATCCAATGAAGGGAGCACCACGCTGGTTTAGACTCCTGACTATTAGCAGTGGCCTTTTCAAAAGCCTGCCAAGAATCTGTAGGAAGCTTGAAACTTGATGAAATCAAGACATGCTAGATTAAAAGAATCCAGTGTAGCTTAATTTCCAAATGTCCTGTGAAAATCCAGTAACAGGAAACAGTATTTTGATGCAAAATGGCATTCCCTCAGGAGTGGCAGTAGAATGGTTTGACTCTGTGATTACCCACAGAGTAAGCTTATTATCACAAAACTGTCATTTATGGCTGATACACTTCTTGATATCAAGGCATTGAATGTCACAAAGCAAATTAATTTACAATTTGCTACAGTTCCTAAAGCCAACTATTTGCTAACAAGTGCCTTGATTTGAGAAAGCTGAGTGACGTCTCACTTAGAAACTGGGACGCTGTGCAAAAACCAAAAAAAAACAGAAAACAAAAGTGAAGAAAAAGTACAAGCAGTCAGATGCTGGATGCCACTCCAGATTGGTAATCATCTCTCAAAGTTCTGTACATTTTGGTACAGTGCCTTCATATTGGAAAGTTGTAAATGTAAATCCGTTATTTAATTAAGTAGAGGGACCTGTTAGCATGACATCAGTAGCAGGGCAATATTAGAATCTATTTTAAAGAAATGATAGCTGGACACACAAAATAATAATCTGATTGGACATGGTCAGTCTGCATTTATGAAAGGGGGATCATGTTTGGCAAACCTTGATTTTATAGTGTTTGAAGATATTATAAGCAGGAGGAACCAGCAAATGTGCTGTACTTGGATTTTCAGTTAGTAAACAAACTGAGAGCATGTGAGATGACGGATCATATATTGGCATGAGTTGAGGATTGCTTAAAGAAGAAAAAACAGTAAGAAGAAATGGGTTACCCTCAGAATGGATGACTGTGAATAGTTGAATTCTACAAAGATCAGTATTTGGACCTATCCTGTTCACAATCCATTTGAATTACTTGAATGTAGGGCCCAAATGCAATATTTGCAAGTTTGTGGATGACACAAAATTAGGTGGAATTGTGTGTTGTGTGGATGATGCAAAGAGACTTCAGGAGGATTTAGACAGGCTGTGTGAAAGGGGTAGGCCTTCGCAGATGGAATGTAATGATTAAGAAGAGATTATCCAATTTGATAGGAAGAATGGAGTGGAGCATTTTTAATAAAATAGGGAAGATTTGGAAATATTGATGTCCAAAGGGAACTGAGTGTCATTGTTCATAAGTCACTGAAAATTAACTACAGTTGTAGCAAGCAAGTAGGAAGCAGCATATTAGCTTTTTATCACAGAAGGATTGGAGTAGAACGGTAAAGATGTCTCACTTCAATTATATCGAACCTTGGTGTGACTGCTACCTGTGTAACAGGACTACCAGGAGCAGGTGGTGATGGTGAGTTGTGGGGGTGGGGGAGGCGGCAGTGGGTGGGGTGGGGTGTGGGGTGAGCGTTTTCAGATGGAGCAGTTGAGTACACCCTCTCTACAAAATAGAGGGTATTTGGGAGAAGGAAACTTCATGGGAAGCAGATAGACGAAGAATTCCCAAATATAATGTAAACCACAGGCTTTGTGCCATGTAAATACTTTTTTACTCAACCTTAATTTCGCTTTGTGTTTGTGTTGACCCGTTACCAATGGAATAAAGAATCCTTGCTTCATGATCTTTGAGCCATCCATTCAGATGTTGTGGTTCATAAGGAAAATGTACTCTCCATGGACGGTGTGCAGTGGCAGTTCATCAGAAATTTCTGCAAAGGCGAGATTGTGTTTTGAAGAAAGATTAAGGATACTAGGTCTGTATTCTTTAGAGTTTGGAAGAATGAGAAATTATCTCATTGAAACTTATAATATTCATTAAAACCTAGATAAGATAGATGTCAAAAGGATGTTTCCCCTGGTTGCAGCATCTAGAACAAGGGAACACAGTCCAGGAATAAGGGGAAAGTCATTTAAGACTGTGATGTACAGGAATTTCTTCATTCTGAGCATTGTGAATGTCTAGAATTCTCTATGCTAGAGAGCCGTGGAAGTTCAGTCATTGAATATGATTAAATTAGAAATTCTACGGATTTCTAGCTCCTACTCAGATTATGGGGATCATGTGGAAAAGTTGTGTTGAATGAGATGGTCAGTCATCATTAAGAATGGCAGAGTGGGCTCTAGGAGCCAAAACGGCTGCTCTGCTCTTACATCCCTATATTGCTGTGCAGCCTAATATTTCTGCTCTTCAAAGGTACAATGACAGGAATTTATTAAAGCAAGTATTAAAGTGTGAATTGAAATGAAAAGTGGTAATAGGGAGCAGAATTTTTTCAGCTTTATTTCTAGCCTTTGAAGATACAAAATTGGAATTTATGAGGCAGAGGATCTAATACTGGAAGCGATGTAGAATATAAGTCATGTGAGACTGACAGTAAATATAGAACGCATGCCTCCTTGGTCATTGTACTGCTGATTAAAATCAGTATATTTTAATATTGGAACACTCAGAGACCAGATGTATTCTCTTCCTTGCCAGTATTGCAGTAAACATCCTGTTATACTGACATTTACTGATAATGTACACCCTGTTATACAAGACCACATCCAGGTTTGGCTGATAAGTGGCAAATAAAATCAGCACTACACAAGTGCCAGGTAATCATCATTTCCAATGAGAGAATCTAACCATCTCCCCTTGACACTCAATGACAATATCATCATTGAATCCCTCATTATCCACATCCTGAGGGTTACAACTGACAAGAAACTGAGCTGGATCAGTCCCCTAAATACTGGGGCTTCAAGAGCAGGTCAGAGATTAGGAATTATTTCACATGTAACTTGCCTGTTCAAAACCTGCCCAGCAAGTACAAGGCACAAGTCAGGAGTGTTCTCCCCACTTGCCTGAATGAGTTGAACATAACTTGAGAAGCTTGTCACCCAAGTCAAAGCAGTCCATTAGGTAGGCACCAGATCCACCACCTCCTGCATTCACTCCCTTCACAAACGTGGCAGCAACGTGTGCCATCTACAGGATGTACTTCAGTAACATACCAAGGTTCCTCTGACAGCACCTTCCAAACCTATGACCTCTGCCGACGAGAAGGAGAGGGGCAGCAGGTACATGGGGGCACTACAACCTGCAAGTTCCCTTCCGAACTACATTTCACCTTGACTTGGAAATATACTGCCATTCCTTCGCTGTCATTTGGTCAGAGTCCTGAAATCCCCAGTGTGTTTTTCTACACACCAAAGGCTACAATAGTTCAAGAAAGCAGCTCACCACCACCTTCGCCTGGAAAGTTAGGGATGGGCAATATGTACTGGCTTAGCCAGCACCACTCACCTTCCAGAAACAAATGAAAAAGAGAAGCCATTTTGCAAATTTGCCCAGCTGCCGATCTCCTCTCTCCACATGCCTCGCCTGGCCTAAACATTTAATTAACAACACACAGTTGTGTTGATGGATTCATATTGATATGTACTCCAATATATGGAGTTTTAATGTGCAATATTATACAACTGAGACAGTATGCAAATTGCATGAAATTTCCTCTTTTACAAATTCAATGCGGCTTGTTACTATTTCAGTAAATATACAAATTCAGGAGCTCAGAGTTGGTGCTGATTAAAATACAACAAAACCTTATATACATGCATCTGTCTTTGGGTCTCACAATTGCAGATAATTGTGTTGTAAGAAATTAAAATAAATATACACAAAATCATGGCTGACATATACCTCAATTAAAAGTTTGCAACTCGGGTTTCTAAACTGTCAGGAAACCTGAAGTTGGAAATTGATACAAGGTTTTTCAGTTTGTGTATGTTTTCCTGTTTAATGTACAGTTTAAAACTGATTCGTTTGAGGAAGAAAGGTTTGTATTTATATAACACATCTCTGTACATTTTACATTTAACTAATCGCTTTGGAATGCAGTGGTTATTGTTATGTGGACAAAGAGCCATTTTTCACAAAAAAGTACAATTTAAGCAGCAATGAGATGACAAACCAACTATATCCTGGTGTAATTGCTTGAAAGAGGAATATTGGAGCAGGTGGGATTGAACCCAGCCCTCCCAGCCCAAGGATAGGGACACTATCACTGTGCCACAAGAGGCCCCATACTCCCATTCTTCCACCTGAGAAATAATAGGCTCTAATTAAGAATTAGAGAATGTACTTAAGAATTTCATTGATAGATATGAGTAAATGCAGGTTCTCCAAGTTATAATTAGCACAGGCATGTATGGAATGAACAAAGAAAAATCCCTGCACAGTTTTCATCACCCTACAATTTTATTTAAACAGATATTGGAATTATTCAAGTGTGACAAAAGCCTGAGAACGAGTCAGCTAATTGCTCTTTTAGTACACTTCATTGTACAACATAAAGAAGAACATAATTTTTTAAAAAATCATTGAAAATAGCTAAGAAGGACATCTCTTAAAATGCCTGAAGGGTGGATGTTAGATGAAAACTGTAGCTGAAAATCAATATGAAATATAAGCTTTCTGAGTAGTGCAAGGACCATATTTGAGGGTAGTGAATATAGCATGCTGTAACTAAACTGTTCATGGCCAGGGCATGTAATGACTTCAGCTGTAATGAAGAATATCAGATTACAATTTGCAAAGTGAGTTTCCATCTCATTGCAACGAATATAACATCACAATTCTGTGATCCCCTACAGAAAGCCAGCGCCTGAAAGAGCTACAGTACTGCTCTCAACCTTGTCAATTTAACACTCCCAGCAGAAAGTGAAATGCTACCTATGGTTTTCGAAGGCAATACATGGGGAATTTGTTCACAAAGAAGAGTCATAAACAGGTTTACGAAGTATACATCTTCCTGTTTCACTACAGTCAGCTCCCAAAGGAAATCTTCCCCTGTAGTCAATAGGTATTAACCGTCTTCATTTAATGGTGAATTCCAAGAACCATGCATAAATAACATTTAGCTGAAAATGTTTCAAGTCAATTTAGCTCAAAAAAAAGGATTTCATAGTACCAAGAATGTTTGTTTTATGATGCTTGATGATCTACATTCAACAAAATCTTATGCCTATTTTCTCTCCATTACGAGAGATTTGAAATAACATTGCACTGGTGAAGCTAAGTCACATTAATACAATTTCACTTTATGATTCTGTACTGATCTGAGCTGGGGCAATATTCGGAATGCTGTTATTTGTCTAAGTATCTCTGGATCTGTGTGCTGGGTCTTTGAGAGCACAATCCGTTTAGTTCCATTCTCCTATTCCTATCCCATGGCAAGTTTTGCTGTTGAGGGCATATATCCAGTTATGTTTGAAGATTACAATGGAATCTACCTTTCAGGCAGTGCCTTCCTAACAATTATCTGCATAGGAAAATGGCCAACACACCCCTTACAACTGAATTTCAACATTAGTCAGCATCTGCAGGGTAGGAGGAAAGAAAATTAGAACAGAAACTGCCTTCATGTCAAACTGTGCTGTAATTTTCAATTCCAGCGGAGATTATAATGAATCTGTTTTCTCTTGTATGCTTTAAAAGGTACGGATCCAGGGCTTAACAGGAAATGTTCAGTTTGATAACTACGGTCGACGGACAAACTTCACAATTGATGTATTTGAGCTGAAAAGTACAGGCTACAGAAAGGTAAGATATTCTGAGCAAAAAAAAACATTAATACTAGCAAATCTTTCGCGTCCTGCACAAGAATGCGAGTAATTACATCAATGCATGGCTTGTGCTATGATCCCAGAGAATGTTGTTATTGGACAAATCAGTTCCCACACTGAAACTTGGCTTGATAGATCATATTATGTTTTGGTTTGTTTTCACTGAAACAATCCTGCAGATATCATTTTAACCACTGACCAGAAATTTATTATCAAAATAAAATAAGATAAAATAGGATAAACCAACCCATCTACTCAAAACACAAGTGCAAACAATACAATCTCACTAATCTCAAAACATTCCTTTATAGATTGAAGGAAAAAAATGACTTCTGTATTGCACTTAAAATACAGCCCAATACTGCATCCAAGGAAACACCTTGTCTCATCCCCAAAAACACCATTTGTAAGGTGCTCACACCAGAGTCTGTCTTTAATATCTCGATAGGGTTAGGTCACTTCTGAATTTAACTATAGACTGGCAGTGCAGATAGCTTTTTCCTGGGGCTATTATAACTTGTGCCTAAACGTTCTTTAGAAAGCCCTTCAGAATTTTGTCCCAACAGTTCTGGTCTGGCACTTTCACTAACTTTTTACTTTGAGGTAATCTAGTTTAGCTATAACTGTCTGTTCTCAGGAGCACTGGTTTATACAGTTATCTTCATCTAAGGACTTCACAGCACAAACCACAAACCACAAAGTGGAAAATACATCTTTCTGTCTAACTTCAGATATTTCAATTAAGTTTGGACCAACCTCTGTTGACCTGCCAAACTTGTTTATCTTTTTCAACTGTAAAGCCCTAACAATGTTTACAAAAAAACACATGAATTCTAAAGTTAGGTTTCAAAAACTGTTTAAAACAGAATCATCATGGCTACAGAAATATTTAGGAGTTAGTGATTAACTTCAGGGACCGAAAACCCAAATGTTCCTAATTCAAAAGTGAAAAACCCAAACTTAGAGTTCACATCACAGTTGACAGATTTACTGCTCCATAAAAAGTTATTCAAAAACTACCAGAGTTAAAATTGGAATCAAAGGAGCAGAAAAGTCTACATTTTAGCCCAAAACATTGACTTTCCTGCTTCCCTGATGCTGTCTGACCTGCTGTGCTTTTCCAGCCTCACACCTATAGAGTCTGGCTTCCAGCATCGGCAGTCCTTATTGTCTCCAAGAGTGGAATCCACTGTATCAAGACATTCATTTCTGGTTTAAAAATAGCCTGCAGAAACTCTGATATTGATTACTTTGTTTAGACATGTCCTTGTTTGTAAATGAGTGCAATGATCATGAATGCCAGAAATTAAGCTCCGTTCCACTACAATAGTTTTGTATAGCATTTACAACATAAAAATAGGCCACTCCATTCAACACATCTAACGCAATGTTGATGTTCCACATAACCAAACCTCATTTGCCTCATCAACATATTTTCATATTCCTTTCTCTTACACACAAATGGATTTATTCTGATTGTTTTATTGTGGAAGGCAAATTAAATGTTGGCATTCATTTCAGGAGGGTGAGGAAGCAAAACCTAAGGTGTGCTGCTGAGGCTATACAAGGTTCTGGTCAGGCTGCATTTAGGATATTGTGTGCATTTTTGGGGCCCATGTCGAAGAAGGGATGTGCTGGCATTGGAGGGATTCTAGAGGAGCACAAGAATGATCCCAGAGATGAAGGGCTTGTCATATAAGGAGCAGTTGAGGACTCTGAGTTTATATTCAATAGAACTTAGAAACATGAGGGAAGATCTGATTGAAACTTACAGGATGCTGAGAGGCCTGAATAGAGTGGACATGGAGAAATTGTTTCCACTAGTAGAAGAGACTAGGACCTGAGGACACAACCTCCAGAGTGAAGGGACGACTCTTTAGAACTAAGATGAGGAGAAATTTCTTCAGCCAGAGGGTATTGAATCTGTGGAAGTTATTACCACAGAGGGCTGTGGAGGCCAAGTCATTGAGAGTATTTAAGACAGAGATAGATAGATAGATTCTTGACTAGTAAGGTGGTTACAAGTTGCAGGGAGAAGGCAGAAGAATGGTTTGAAAACATATCAGCCATGATCAAATGGTGGAACAGACCCAATGGGCTGAATAACCTAATTCTACTCCTGTATTTTATGGTTTTATGATCTTATGTGACAGCAAGTTACACATATTAATTACTTATTGGGTAAGGAGATTTCTCCTGAATTCCCTTTTATGTTTATTAGTGACTTATGGTGTACATCTGGCCTGTAACTATTGAGGTATATTTTGATGTGATAGTGATCTTTAAAACTACTTCAGTTTATCCAATAATGTTCTAAAACAGTTAGCTATAAACAATATCTGCACAGTAACAACTGGGTGCACATTTTTTGCCTCTCACGCTGTGGATAAAATGAATTATGGCTAAACAAGGAGCATTTATATCATGCGACAGAGGAGCAAATGATATAAGATAAGGTATGTGAGAGATTGAGAAATCATTTACCTTTTCCATATTAGACCAGCAATTTTGAATTCATCTTTATTGTGATATAATAGTGTTGCTTTTGCAAGTTACAGCCTGTACATGTTGCACTATTAATTTGCACCTCTCCATCAAACCATAACGGAAAATGAAAAAGCTGATTACCAGAACTGTTGCCTCAGTCAAGTCAATTGTGATTATGGATTTTCTCTATTTAGTTTCCTTGACACAGTCACTTAGGTTGAAAAGTAATAATTCAGGTCAATGCTCTTAAATTCAGTAGTTCAGCAGTATTGAAGTAAACTAAAATGTCTGCTCCTCTTCATATTTTTATTTTGTAGCTTCGACACGGCATATCAGATTTAGTGCATGTTGTGGACGTTATGTATGGCACTGAAATACAAGAGACAATCATTTAAACACAACTTCAGGCTCGCGATGATCACATTCATATGGGGCAAACTCACACCTAAAACCAGAGTTACAAAGCCATGGATGGATGGGGAGGGAGAGAGGGGCTTTTTTTTCTTTTGGGAAGTTTAAATGGGAAGGGTCTCATGACAAAGCTTTTAAGCAAAACAGAACATCCTCCTGACTCCATAGTAATGTATGTTACAAAGCAAACCTATCTTTCTGTTGGGTAACTTCCAACAGGGTTTATAAAGGCTGCTGGTTAGACCATGTATGGTAACAGAAATATAGACTCAAGCTCGCCTTCATACATGCCACTCTGTTTCTTACCATTTTCGGAGGTGGAACCCTTAAATAGGCATGAATCCCCTTATCAGCATGTGCAAAATACAGAATGCCTGAACACCACTACAGCTATGTCCAGCATATAGTCCAGTGAAATTGAAAAGATCCCACACTCCCACCCACTTTGAGTCCATAAAACAGAGAAAGAGTTTCAGTATCATCCTTGGTTTATTTAATCTGAGATACTGTTAATGTCTAAATGATCATGTCACAATTGAGGATGTTAATGTCATCTTCTGAGTTTTTAATTTGTGTAGCTTAGCATGTTCCTGAAAAGTGAAAGAATTTGAAATTCAGATTGCAGTGGGTAAGGAATTTGAAACTGTAGCATTGCCACATGGTGGAAATGAAAATGACAAAGCCCGTTCCAGAAGGTGCTCCCTACAACACCAGCAACTCCTGATATGGCCCATATGGTGCGGCCCCTTGAGACAAACAATGTATGGTTCCTGTGAATGACATCCCATAACCTAACTGGCTGATATAACATTTTCCAAATTCGGACCACATGAGACTGTTCAATCAATTCACAGGACATTTATAAAGAACCAAAGGTTCAGCTGCAAGTTGGGTCCTGCTCAAACATTATAATGATGTGGAAGCACTTGTGCA
Source organism: Rhincodon typus (assembly GCF_021869965.1). NCBI lineage: Eukaryota > Metazoa > Chordata > Chondrichthyes > Orectolobiformes > Rhincodontidae > Rhincodon > Rhincodon typus. The sequence goes on along the minus strand of NC_063337.1, from coordinate 42,547,280 downwards.
ATTGCAAAGTGTCAGAAAGCACTCTGAGGTGTTTTTAGAGGTGCTGTGATGAGTTTCTGGATTTAAGAGAGCATATTTCTATTTCTTCATAGAAATTGCAGAGAGGGTAGATAACCTATCTAAACAAAAACTGGAATAGTTAGTGAGACAGCGGTGCCTCTAGATCTGTAAAAATTAGAGAGAGATTGAGCCAAAAATCTTCGTGATACCCTCGCTAACTTAGAATTAGATTCTTTCACATTCTTTCACAGTGATAGGGTCTTGATAGTGGCAGTGCAGGTAGTGTACCCAGCATCTTGGTGTATATGCCTTTTCAGAGCTCTGCTGTATGTTGGATCATCAAGAGCATCATTTGAATGTCAGTTCATATGATGACGCCTTCACCTCAGTGCTGTGCTGTTACCCTCACTCTCTTCTTCTTGGGGTTGATGGGACTGGGCAGACAGCAGTTCTTCAATATCTGAAAGCAGAAAATCAGAAGAGAAATGGTTGTGTGTGGGTGGTGGGGTGGCACAGAAAGCAAGAGATCCATGGGCATATCATTTGCAGTTTGTCTGTTGTGCCCGACAGCAAGCGGACAGTATGCTGGGAGGCAAGAAGAGGGCTAGACAGGAACTTACTCTCATTCTAAATGTTCCCAGATATGGTGTGTGCCACAGGTTTCATTGCAGCTGATCCAATGATGTGGAGAAAGATCTCTCCACTGGTCACAGGACATCCATGCATTCTTGTACCCTGTTAACTCTGATGTGCTCTGCAAGAGCAAGGGAGAGAGAAGAGAAGAGAAGATCAATGACTGTGTTTGGGAGATATGCCTGCTACAGTTAAATAAGTAAAGATATGTAGAGGTACCAAGAGGTGGGTGTGCAGCTGGAGGCACTAGCATGAGTGCAGAGTATCTAGATACAGGAATACCAAGTGCCGGCAGATGCTGCTGAGTAAGTGAGGAAGGTGTGATGCATTGAGAAGTTTGAGAAATTGGTGGTATGGTGGGAAGGAGATGTCATTTGAAGTTGCGTTTGCTCACCTTGCCCACCCACATTAAGTTATTAGACTTCTTATTGCCTGAGTCTAGATACCAGAAGTTGATCCTTCTGGTCATCTGCTCCCAGTTCATTCTGAGGGTGGTCTTTGTGGATCTCCTGGCACCAATAGATGATGTATGTCTCTCCATCTGCCCAAAGCCACACAAGACTTCCAACACCACATCCATATCTCTGCAGTACCCTCCCTGCCGTTGTCTCCCATTTTCCTTGTTTAGAATTGTGACAGCAGTTTTCAGTCGCATCTTTTAACTACTCAGAGCAGCTTCCCATTCAGAGGCAGGGTCTGGCTTAAAGAATGAAAAACTAGCAGCAACATATATTGTTAACTTTCTGCCCAATGCAGACAAGAACCATTAAAACTGACAAATGAAACATACTGATCTGACTTGTCTTCTGTACTTTAAAAGAGAGGTCCAGTAAGACCAGTCCACTCATTTCCGAGTTTTACTGGACTTGTCCTCTGGACAGCTAGGGAGATGATCAATCCTATGTTATGATCAGGTAACTGAGGTGGTGGCACTGAATTCACATGTGCTACCCTCCACCATTACCAACAAGTGCAGGGCACAAATCATGACCCTCGCACCCTAACAAGGGTGATGCCAATTTTTAGTCCTCAGGTCAGGACACAGGTCATGTCAACATTGGAATAAAACAAAGAACTGCAGTTGCTGGAAATTTGAAACAAAAATAGAAATTGCTGGAGAAACTCAGCAGGTGAGGTTTTCTTTCCACGTTAAAGAGACCGATTGGATGTGGCAGCATCTGTGGAGAGAAAGCAGAGTTAACCTTTCAAGTTCTCTAACCCTTCTTCAGAACTGAATTTGACACTTCATGTCAACTTTGGAGTGTTTAATTGAATCGATGATATAGGCGTGTAATTCATTGGCTGTTTCACCTCCCAGATCGTGATTTGCCTTTGCTGTAGGGTATTCAAATTACTTACCTTAAAATAAATGTACCAAAGGAAAATTGAGACGAATAATTAATGTTGCACATCAGATATTGGATCATTGTAATATTAGTTAGCTGTTTACATATCCATTAACGCTACTTGCAACCTTTTAAAAATTCAGCTTTGAATTACTCAGTTTAACAAAGCTGATATCAGAGTTCATGTTTCAAGTCCAGACTCAAAACATTAAACCTGCTTTCTTCCCATAGATGCTGCTGAGTTTCACCAGCAATTTCTGCTTTTGCTTCAGATTTTCAGCATCAGCAGTTCTTTGTTTTATTTTAAGGCTTTTATCAGCATATGTAAATCAGTTAAATCCGAGTGACATTTAGGTTTTTTATCATTTTATCTCCGAGTGTTGAGTTTTATAAGAGAGCTAGTGCTCATGGTAATTATAAACATTTTTTCTGAATTCTGACAATTAGATGGTAATTTGACAATTTGATGTCCTATAATAGAACATTGCCTCAGGTACTGTCCATTTGTTTATGTAGTTATTGTACATTTGCTGTCTTTGAGCGAGACAACTGTCTGGCACTATTGAATAGACTACAAGTGAAAACCTGCTGAAGAAAATATATTGTTGTCATTATCATTAAATCTCAGGCCCAACCTGAGACAGCCACTGTTCAGTAATTACTATCAATGGGTTGAGAATTTGAACATGATTCTGCTGTCTCACACATCAGAGGAGTTGTTTGTTTATTCACTCAATGTCGGGGATTACCAGTAAGGCAAGAGCTTACTGTCAATTTCTAACTGATGGAGAGACACTGTCTTTAAGTGTAGCAGGCCATGTGATAGGAACACTGTTGATGCTGCCATTTCCGGTTTTTACCCAGAGGCAGTGTATGAACTGAGAGAGATTTCTATATCAACCTGGTGTTTGACTTGTACATGCTGGTGTTCCCACACAAGGCTCAGGACAATAGTGGTACCCTGGGGCTCCAAGGGGTCTGAGTGTTCAGATGGGGTGTGCGGCCGCTGTGCACATGAGGTGGAGCGGGACTACTATGACTGGCCACTGAGCCCAGGTCGGGTGAGGAGATGGTGCCACTGCACCTGGATAGGATGGGGGTGAAAGGTACCGCTGAGCCTGGGTAAGGGGGGCTGAGAGGGTACCACTGAGCCTGGGTAAAGGGGGCTGAGAGATTGCCATTGAGCCTGGGTGAGGGGGACTGAGAGGGTGCCACTGAGCCTGGGTGAGGGGGACTGAGAGGGTGCCACTGAGCCTGGGTGAGGGGGACTGAGAGGGTGCCACTGAGCCTGGGTGAGGGGGACTGAGAGGGTGCCACTGAGCCCAAGTGGGGAAGCAGAGGATGTTGCTATGCCTGGGTGGGGGGGATTTTTTTTGAGGAAAGATGGAATAGTTTAGGTCTACACTTGCAATAGTTTAGAATGTTGAGAAAAGATCTAACTAAGGTATATAAGATCTAAGGAGGACTTACGAAGTAGGTATAGAGCAGATGTTTCCACTTGTGGGGCAATCTGGAATTTTTAAGCTAAGTGATGGCAGATTTAAAACAGATAAGGAGGAATTACTTCTCTCAAATGGTCATAAATCTTTGGAATTCACTACTATTTCAAATTCGCCAGCATTTTCAAAAAAAAATCAAAAGCTGAATTTTGGAATTAAGTACTAAAAGAATCCACTCACGCTGATATACTGTGACTGCTTGTTTTGATTTAAGCATGGGACTCCCACATATCCCTAACTTCCGCTTCTCTAGGTAGCATATAACATTGTCCCACAATATCACTTCTGCTTTGGCAAATTCACTTTAGGCCAAGTTTATGACCAAATTGACTCTTTCTAAATAATGAAACAATCGTTTCAAGTGATGTAACTATTCCTTCCAGGTTTGGCCAGACTATTGCATATTTCTTAAGTGACTTTGTTGGTTAATCATTAAAGCGTTGCTGGTTCATTTTTTAAATTCCAAATGGCATGACTTTACATTGATAAAGTCTAGCTATTCCTTCAATAATTCAGTTTTTGTGCAAGCTGTACTTGTGCAATCCTTTCACCATAGTCCTCCAATCAGAGAATTGGGTATGGATTGTGTTTTCTTGCTATGTTGATTTTACATTAATCTATACACAATGTTGATCCATCCGGTTTCAGCCCCATCACAGTAGGTGAGTTCCAGCTGCTGTGACTTGGTTCACTAATGTTATTGCCCATCATAACTTGATCTCTCCCTCATTTAGACAGTCTTTTCTGCGTTAAGACTGTAACGATGTTGCTTTATAAGTAATTCAGCCACCACAGTAATATTATATGATCAAAGATATTTTCCCTGGCGTATTTACATGAATCAGTTTGAGTCTAATAGCTTTCGTAAGTCACTTTGAGAGTTTTGTGAGTGTAACATAATATTCTATCTCCAATCTGATTACTGGGGAGTGAACATTTGAATATTCAATTTCAGATTTGTTATCAAATTACTCCAATATTGTTATTTCATTTCCCACTTCTTTAGCCACTGTAAACATACTTCTGAGCTGACTGTCTTTCTGTCACTTTAACAAGTTAACATGACACACTTGCTAATGTTTCTTTCCTATTTGGAGTGCTTCCTATATAATTCACATCATTCAGTTTCTTTCTGATTTAATAAGTTTTAAGTTATAAGTTTGATAAGTTTTTAATGGTCACCTTCTATGGAGATAATTGCTTAGGTGTCTGACATGAGTTTTACAACCCGGGTAAAAAGAAGAGTTCCTTAACAGCGGAGGTACTGTTATTAGCGATCAAAGATAGTCAGCACTGGGGAAAATGTTCCCAGATATAAATACCGTTACTAACACCTATTTCTTTGGATTGTTGTGACATAAAATTTGAACATTGATCCGATTTTATTTCATTGGATCACATGTGTGTCCTGCTGATGCTATGAGCCAGGGTGGCAGAGCAGGGTGAGGGCAAGGGTCAGGGAAAGGGAGTGAGGATAAAGGAAGGAGGCCTGAGGGGGTAGGCTCAGAAGTCACCCTCTCCCCTCCCCCCTACTCTCCCCCCTATCATCATCCCTCCTCCTCCCCTTTACAGCCCCTAATTTCTCTCCCCTATTCACAGTTGCACCCTCCCATTTACCGACGCACCAAGTTTTTCCTGTTTAAATGTGCACACCCAAATTTGAGCAGTGCCCAATGCATATGCATGTTGTATCAATATACACAGCTAAACTTTATTTGATAAACTTCAGTCACAAGCTCATGAACTTTGAGTATTGCCTATTTAATAGTTTCATAGTCTGCAAGCTACTCTTCTGACAAACTGCTGTACGCATTCATTGCTGTTTCAGAACACTTTGAAACATTACGTTCACAGCTATCTTTCCAATGGAAACACTAAGCATAGATTTCTGGTTAAATTAAACTCAACATTTAGAATCAGAATCATCCTCTGAACTATTATCCTTTCATTTTTCCTCTAGTGTAAGTTTTTCTCTAGCCAGATTACATTGTCTAAGTTCTTTGTCTGTCTTTGGAGTTCAAGCTGTTTTAGTTTTCTTTCCATTTTTTATTTATTTATTTTACTGTAAGCTTTTGTATTTCTGCTCCTCAATCTATTTGTTTTCCTTTTTCATTTTCTGCCCCTTCCATTGCTCTTTTTTAATCTTCATCCTGTCTTGCCATGTCTGTCTTTCCTGTCCTCTAATTTAACTCTTTTTTTTCAATTCTAACTGAATTTTAACTAATTATAGCCTTGACATATCAATTTCAGATTTCTGACCTTTTAATTCTAAATGATAAATGATCACTTTTAAGCACCTTGTTTTTATTTTGACCTGCAATTTCTCCACTAACTCTCTCAGGTTAGCCTTAGTCAAAGATTTCAAATAATCCACTGGCACGCCTTCCATTCTCAGAAGTATCTTAGTAACAGTCACAACCATTTTGAAACTCCAGCCTGTATAATGTACTTCACAGCAACTTCCATTTCTATGCTCATGTATTCCTTGTGCTCATTTACAAAGATTCACAGATACCTCTTAAGTTGAACAAACCTATGATCCTGCAAAAGCCCCCACTTTATGATCCCAGCTGATTGTAATATTTGATAACGTTGATCCCAGAGTGAAACCTGACTTGATTGACATAAACAAGAGACAACGAGGTGCAGGGCTGGATGAACACAGCAGGCCAAGCAGCATCATAGGAGCAGAGAGGCTGACGTTTCGGGCCTAGACCCTTCATCAGAAAATGAAGGGTCTAG
>NC_063337.1:42497780-42540660 GCF_021869965.1 Rhincodon typus | reverse complement strand
ATGATGCTGCTTGGCCTGCTGTGTTCATCCAGCCCTGCACCTTATCGTCTCAGATTCTCCAGCATCTGCAGTTCCTACTATCTTTGATTGACATAAAGTCTTGTGCTGTTTTATTGTTTACCCTGGAAGCCAGTCAATGAAAATATTTACAGGAGGCTGCCAATGTAGTTTTGAGAAAAGATTGTAAACGTTTGACACAAAAGGACACAACTTTATTATACTGTACAAGAGCTATCTGAAACAAACTCATTACAAATATCAGAAAGAATAATTCAACCTTTTATATCTGAATAATAATATTGCAAACAAACATGGAAATTTTCTCCTCAGGTAGTTTGCAAATCATTTTTTTAATGCCACATGATTGTCTGGAACTTTTGTAAATACTGTTCAAAATGAGTTCCTGACCTTTGGAAACAATCAGATCCTCACAAAACTGAAAACAAAAATACATTTTTCCTTCTCTTGGGAAGTTCACAAATAATAATAAGTTTATGTCCCTTTATCACATGTAGTGCCTCAGAAATCATCACTTTCTTTTGATTTAAAGGAATATTGTCTTTACTGAAATGATTTTATCAAAAACTTTTGCCAGCCTGTTATTTCATCACTTACAGATAACTGCCAATGCTATAGTAATAGCCTGAGTTTTTCAGTGAATAGATTCATATTGATTATAGCAACACAAAAGTGAAAAGGAGAAAGTCCAGGCATTAACTGCTTATGTCCTACTTCTTAGATTGGCTACTGGAGTGATGCAGACAAGCTAGTTCTGATTCAGAATGAGATGATGTTTCCAAATGATTCTTCTGCCATAGAAAACAGGACTGTTTATGTCACTACAATATTGGTAAGCCAATTGTTTCCTATCTTTTTCTTCACCATTTACCTACACACCCCAGTATTGTCTGGTTTTCATTTGTTACTTCACCAGTGTTAATGTCACAGGATTTGTTACCTTTGTCTTTAAATCATTGGTGTTTCAATTGTTCTGCAATGTATTCTCTTTTCCTGTTCAGTATCTTAACCATATAAGAACAGCTAGGGGAATAAAGTCAAGCTGCAATCAGCTGGTGAGCAGCTTACAACCTTGCATAAGACAGGCCTAACAGAGTAACAATTCAGTTGACCAATCTTTCCTACCTTTTACTATCTAAACTTCAAAAATAGTCTTATCTTTACCTAATGCAGAGATGATGACTCAATTGCCTCACCATTAGAGGTATGTGGCTGTTTAAACACACTGTTGTTACTTATTAAATTCCAAGCCATGAAAGAAATACTAAATTTTAGAAAAAGCATATTAAACAAAATGATGCCTGAGATGAGTTTCAACCTCTGGCTTCCTTTTGCAGCATGAAGCAAAAGATTCATTGACCTTACAATGATTCGTATGGGTTGCTTATTCCTGTTTGTCAATGTCAGAGCAGGCTCATAGAATGTCTCAGAAAGGAACTCATGCTGACAACCAGTTTAATGGCCTGTGGTCTGTGGAATTTTCTGCTGCAAAAAATGGTTGAGGCCAATACATTGAATACGTTTTCAGCAAGGAGTTAGAAATGGTTCTTGGAGTTAAAGGGATCAAAGGATATGGAGAAAAAGTGGGAACAGGGAACTGAGCTGGGTAATCAGCCATAATCATCTTAAACGGTAGAACTGGCTTGAAGGCCAGAATGGCCTATACCTGCTCCTATTTTCTGTGTTCCTATGTATATATACTATGTGAGATCAGCATTCAAAGCATTACAATCAACAATGGAAGGGTGGCAGGGCTGAATTTTTATAGAATCATAGAATCCCTACAGTGTGGAAACAGGCCCTTCGGCCCAACAAGTCCACACAGACCCTCAAAGCATCCCATCCAAACCCATCCCCCCATTTAACCCACCTAATCTACACAATCCCTGAACACTATGGGCAATTTAGCATAGCCAATCCACCTAGCCTGTACATCTTTGGACTGTGGGAGGAAACCGGAGTAAATCCACGCAGACACGGGGAGAATGTGTAAACTCCACACAGTCGCCCAAGGGTGGAATTGGACCCAGGTTCCTGGCGCTGTGAGGCAACAGTGCTAACCACTGAGCCACTGTGCCACCTGGTGCCAGGCAGTGGAAAGGATAGGGAAGTAAGATGGGAAGACAACAGGTGGTGTGCCCAATGTGTTTTTGCCAGTATGTCATCTTGTCAAAAAATGTGGCAGATGACCTGTCTGCCTGAAGGAACCCAATTAAGCTACATAAGAAGGGCCCTGTTCCTACCGCTGCTCAAATTTTACCAGTGTCTTTGGAAGTTCACCACTAGAGAGACCACAGTGTAACTCCTTCTGATGGGCTACATAGAATCATAGAATCACTACAGTGTGAAAGCAGGCCATTTGGCCACTCTGAAAAGCATCCCACCCAGACCCATCCCCCACTACCGCATTCTTGTAACCCCACATTTCCCATGGCTAATCCACCTAACCTATACATCACTGGACACTATGGGAAATTTAGCATAGTCAACCTGCACATCTTTGGAATGTTGGAGGAAACCCACATAGAGAATGTGCAGTCTCCACACAGACAGTCGCCCAAGGGTGGAATCGAACCTGGCTCCCTGGTGCTGTGAGGCAGGGTGCCACTATGCTACAGGTTTGGGAGACGGGGTGGAAAGAGGGGAGGGAGGGATCGGTGGCATCCTTTTTGGAGGCATTTTGGCAGTGGCTGCCTCATTGACAGTGGTACCGCCTGCCTTTAATGATATCTAACTCCACGCAATTCACTGGCACTTGCCCAACTAGCTCTGGAAACCTTGACCTGTATTTAAGGGGGCTGGTTGTTAATGCAGGTTTATCCTCAAGTACAGAGCCAAACAGTGACAATATTGAGGTTGCTGAGCTACGTGTCCTCCGACTGGGCCAGCAACTACTGTAGGGTCTACTTTCTTTAGAAGAGACGAGCTCCGGTAATGCCCACTTAATTGACTAGCTGTATAGTACAGCCCCAGGCCCCAGCACCCATTGAAGAGGGACACATTGTCCTTAAGAGCAAGTAGATGGAAATGGGCTAGAAGGTTGTTCAATTCATAAAGATGAGAAGTCCTGCTTATTAATGGCCACAAATACACTGATTGTTGTTTGCACAGGAATAGGTTTCAGATTAGATGAATAAACAGCTTCTGAGATATCAGCTGAGTAATTATGGAGTTTAAATGAAGTTCAATGCCTCAGCTTTTATCAATAATTTAATACTCGTTCGCTGGTTTACCCAAGACAGGGGAAATCTATCAATTGAAGTGAGGTAGAAGCCAAATCCAGCAGAAAAATCCAAAGCTGCTAAAGCACATCAGCCACTGTCTGTCTCCCTGCACCCAGTCTCCAGATACCATCTCTCCCATGATCGGCTGACCCCTTCCGCAACCACTTCATCTTTCTGTGATCTTTCAGAATCTTTCAAAAACTCTCCCCACAGTCTTTTGGAATACTCTTTCCATTATTTGCCCTCTACAGTCTCCCAGAATCTCAAATCTTCTCCCTCCCCAACCGCCATTACACCCCACTCCCTCCTAAATGTCACCCGTCCTCTCTCCAAAACACTCTGAGCCTACACTCATTGCACCCAATGTTCCCCATTGCTGTGACTGACCTCAGTGGTGTCAGCTGCTGTCTTATAACAAAGACATTCCTACTTTGCAGCCATCCAGCCTCTGGGTAGTTGTAAAATGGGAATATTGTCATAAGGTCTTGCCATTGAATTCACCAGGATTTCTGCATCCCTGGCATTTATAGGTTTTCCAGCTCTGAATTGGTATCCTCACTCCCTCCTTGCCTCCCCAGACATAGCAGAGTTTAGAAAACGTCAATGAAATCAGAGCGAATAGGAACAGTTATGATTTATGTTAAACTTTCTAATGATTTAAAGGAAGGAATTTTCTATAAGTTTTGGGGAGTACAGGAAGATCTTTGCTATCACCGCCCCTCAATTTCAGTTAAATTTGGTGAAATTTCGAGTCTCCGTCTCCCAGTGGAAATCAGACTTAGACTCTCCCCAACCTCGGAATTTTGTGGCTACAGTATCAACTCAATCTAGTTGGTCGCACTCCTGTGTTTGTGTTAGAATGGTGTGGCTACAGGATAGCCTGGTTCCAGGATGTTATGTAAAGCAGGCATCCAGTGAGGTGCAGAATGAGTGTTGTGTTCAGAGTTGCCCTGCTTCAAAAGAGTCTGCTTTTCCCTGCAATTTAATTGGAAGTGGAAGATCCCTCAGCTGTAACTGAAGAGATTCAGAAGAGTTTTGTTTTAACTAAACAGCACCCAAATCAATTAATGCTATTTTTATTGTCTTTTCCTGGGTTTCTGTGATTCTTCCACTGAATGTATACAACTGAAAGATTCCCTGTGAATCACTCACTATAGTACAATGTGAAGTGTGTACGAGTTATGCCTACAAATTGTAAATGATGCTATATATGCACAAGACATTATTTTTTCACGTTGCTGTGGAACGTTCAATTCCCAGGATACATTGTAACCCCTCAGTATCATTGGTAGGATTCTCAGCACTTGAATAGAATGTAACAAGTTTAAGAAGAAATTGAGTGCCGAGCCTGGATTAGCATTGCTCTTTAATATTGAGGGTCTGCTGAACTTTCAGATATGCTGACTTCTTGCAGACTTGGGACAAGCTATGCTATTTTCTGGGAGCTCTGATTGGATTAAATGTTGAACAAATAGACTGCTCCCTGCCTTTGGGATTCCCTTACCTCTAAAGGAAAGAAGCCCACCTCAAAGAACTGCTGGAAAGCCAACAATTCTGCAGTCCCAACAGTGCCACAGGGTACAGTGGCCATTGTCGGTATTGCGGGTGACCCTACACCAGAAGTATCTCCAGAATCCGAGGAGAAGGTGAGTGGCAGGTTTTCCAGGTTCAGTTGAGCTCTGGCCAGTTATGAGATGAGAGGCTAGTAGGGTTATTCAGTGGGCCCCTAGGACATCACTGGCAGTCTGTATGATCTGATCTGACTTTTCCTTGCTGTTAATTGGGCATTTTAAAGGTTTCAGTTGACCTAGGAGAGGGAAGTTTGACCTTAACCTTGACCTTCCCCACACTGGCTTCATGGATGGGTTTGGAGAGGCAGTGGGCTTTCCAGTTCAACTCTCCCTACCAATTATGCAGCTACCCGACTTCCCAGCTGCCCCTGAAGGTGTTAAATTCCACCCAGAAATTGCAGCCCTAACTGCCAAGTCAAGCAAATGATGGAAACTGGGAAATATATTATTGTCCTAGCACTGATTTATTCATTTGCTTAAATGCAAAACAATAATGTAACAGAGAAACTGAAAGGAACCCCTGCATTTTCTGTAATAAAAGCAGCGCTGATACAAAACCAAAAAAGTTTTATAAAGGTCCTAAATAATAACTTTGGAGAAACTACTTTCTATCACATGACAAGAACAATTAGTAAGTGTGTAAGAACAGAAGCGTATAGATGGAGCTGGTGATATAAATGTATCCAGGGCATACTAAGTAAGGGCTGCTTTCCACTTCTTTTTTCAAAGATAAGGAAATGTGCCAAATGCATCAATAAAAGTTTGTCTAGTAAGAGCAGAATTTTAGTCAACTTATCTTCCATCAATAAATATCTGCTTCCTGAACCAATTTATATTTACAGGCAGTGAACTGACAGTTTAAATCAAATGTATAATTAGTTCAATTAAATTGGCAGCTGATTTCATTGCTGATTCTGTGTGAAGGCTGGGGAGGGAGTACTGACACTGGATTAATTAGCTGTACTTCACTTCTTGCAACATTCCTAGCCTGGAGAGGAGTATTCAAGATCTTAGAACAGAAGCAGTACAAGTAAAACAGACCTCCCTTACCAAGAGGGACAACTTCTTTTTTTATTCAAATCAGATAGATAGGAATTGGGAATTGTCAAAATGTAATTGCTTAAGGGAACCTTTGGAATAAATTGCTTTGAAAAATGAACCTCTGGCTTGTTACTGTTTTACAGAATTAGAACAGTTAATTACATTTATCTGAACACTGACCCTGTAACAACCTCTTTATGTCATGTGGATGAGAAGGTTGGCAGTGCTTAGTCGAGTGTGACAATTGGAAATTTATTGTGCACCTGCAAGTGTAAATCAATGCAGCCAATAAATGTTGACTTTGAAGAGTTCATGAAGTGGAACTGCAAAGATATAAGAAAGAAGCTATGCAATGTAAAAATAAGAAATAAAAACATAAATGGCTAGAACTGCTCAGTGACTGCAACAGAGTCAAAAAAGAGAATAAATTACTTAATATATACCTGTCCTTTTGTTATGGAATGACTTTGTATTTTCAACATACAGAGATATATAATCATAGAAATTGATTTTTTTTTTGCAATGAACTTTGATATGTGAAACTGGCTTGCTGTTGATGCAGAGCAGTTGGATCTGAATTGATCTTTGTGTGTCTGTGATCATCACTTCACAAAAACAAATAGGGTGGAAATGTCTGCTCTTAATTCCTATTGCAACAGAGAGAGTGTTGTAGGTTAGAACCCAGCCAACTGATGTGCTTACACAAGGCTCTTAGCTATGATGATGAGTCCATTTTGTCAAAGGTTAGAATATCTAATAAAAGGAACATAAACATGGGTTACATTAAAGAAACCAACACTTGGATATTTGAGGCTGCAGAAATCACAGGAAGCAATGAGGAAACCTAAGAAATATGCTCATATCTCTCCCCTGTTCTCTCCACCCTCACCACTAGCACACTCCAGACTCACCTTCAGCTTGTTAAAATTAATTCATGTTAGGGATGTGACCACTGCTGGCAAGGTTGGCATGTATTGTCCACACCTAATTGCCCTTGGGAAGGTGATGGTGAGCCATGTACTTGAATCATGCTGACTTATGGATGTAATATTTTCATGGTGCTGTTAGGAAAGAAGTTCTGTCATAATAACCCAGAAAAAGTGAAGAAATGACAATGTGTTTCCATTTCATCAGGACGATGTATGGCTTGCAGAGGAACTTGCAGGTAATCATATTCCCATCCTTCCACTACCCTCGTCCTTTATGTGGTCACAAGTTCTGAAAGTGCCAAAAATAGACCTTGAATGAGTTACTGCTGTACATCTTGTAGATGGTACTCACTGCTACCACTGAGAATCAGTGGTGGAGGCAATAAATATTTAAGGAGGTGGATAGATTCTGAACATGCTGTATTTCTTGTCTTGGATGGTGCTGAGTTCCTTGAATGTTGTTAGAACTGCAATCATCCAGGCAACTGAGGAATATTCCGTTACATTCCTGACTTGTGCCTTGTGGATGGTGGACAGGCTTTGGGGAGTCAGGGGATGAGTTAATCACTAAGGAATTCCCAGCCTCTGACCTGCTCTTATAGTGACAGTATTTATGTGGCTGTTCTGATAAGTTTGCATCAAGTTAACCACCAGTATGTTCATGGTGAAGGACTCAGTGACTGGGTGTAAGGGGACACACGGAGTGTGACATAAACCAAGTGTACAGTCAGGTGTTTGTGGTTAATGTGGAAATTTACTGCAGAGGGGTAAGTGGGCTCCTTTTTCTATCTATCTTTAGCCTCCAGTAGTAGGTAGGGCTTCTTCCTTTGTTTCCTAGCTAGGAGAGCGACACTTTCTATTATTCAATTAATAATTAATTGACTGGTTAAATAGATAAAGCCAGATAGGCACAACAGGGATGGCAGAATGCCATGATTGCAGCCTATGGGAAACCATGGAATGTGCTGCAATCCTGGATATTCATATCCGCAGTAAATGTTTTCAGCTTCAGCAATTTAAGTGTGGAATTACTGAGTGGAAGTCTGAGTTACAGACATTGGGGGACTTCAGGAAGGGAAGGGTTACCTTGGTGCTTTGATTGATGAGACAGTCATAAGCCTTGAAAAGGGAAGGATTTTATGTCAGTCAATGGCCAAGGACAGGAGGGTGTTACAAGGTTAGACGGGAATGGGGAGCGAACACAAAGAGGAGTCTCAGCACATGAGGCTCCCAATTGACCCTCAGGTTTCGAAGAAGGCACTGACAGTGGAGGCTCTTTAGGATCTTAATGTGACATTAGTAGGCAGTCCATGACTCACTGCAGTATAGAAGGATGGTCAACACAGCAGCCTTATAGTGTGCCTTCAATGGTCCCTGATGTTGTAGACATGTCACAGTTGTAGAAGGCAACACTGGCACAGTTGTCTCTAGACTTCTTTATTGATAATAGTTCCTGAGGAGAAGGGTCTGTGGAGACATATGAAATGCTGCACATACATACGCCAAATTGAGCCTGCCTGTGAGGATTGTGAGGAAGAAGCTCATTTTGGTCTGGGAAGGTTGATGGAGGACTTTTGTTTTGGCGAATGGTTAAGGACAGGCCAAGTATCTTTATGAAATATTGAAAAAGTTTATTATCCTTTGCATGTCCGGTGTGGAGTGAAGCATCACACAGCAATAATCCGCAAACTGAAGGTCAAGGGTGGAGATAAAGTTATTTTTACCCAGAAATGACCAGGTTTGAAGCACTTCGCATCAGGCGATATTGGATAATGACTTCAAGTGATAGGTCCTCTCAAATGATGTGTATGATGTTCAGGTTGGTCATGAAAGAAGGCACAGGTGATCACACAACCTTGTTTGACCCCAGTCTGAATGTAAGAGGTGTCCATTTCAGGTCCACTACTTGGAACGGTGATGTCTTATCATCATTCAAGAGTCTCAGGAGTTCAGGATGGTGACAAACTTCAACAGGTGACCAAAGCACTGGAGGATTATCTAAAGTGCTATACCATTAAGTGAATCAACACTTTTGGTCAGATCAATGAAGATGAGGAAGAATTCTAGATTTTGCTTGCAATATTTTTCCTGGATCTGCCTAGCTACGAAGAACATGGATTAGATCTTAAGGTTTTTTTGTCTAAGTGTGAGTTCTGTCAAGTTTTTTCACTGAAAGGCCCAGTGAGATTTATCTTACCAATCAGCCCCTATGATATCCCTCACTTCCAATTTTAACCCCATGTTAAAATTTAGAATTAGGTTTTATTATCACATGTACCCAAGTTCAGGGATATAGCGTAATGGCACAGCAGCCGCATATCCATACTGATCATTGCACATAGCCAGTATGGCTAAAAGCCATTCTCTTGGCCTTGTCACTGTTTAACCATTGGGCCACACAGTCTACCTGTCCTTTGCTGCATCCATCTAAACACCCTCTCTGAGACCTCAACACTCTTTCTCCAAATGTCCAGTGATCATCCACAGCTTGTCATTGTCCAATTTGGGAATGTCTCTTTTTACACATTCTAACTTGCCACTTATTTCCCTTTCTTCTGCGAATGATTGATTATAAGCTTGTGTATTGCTTTATATACGTTCCCCCTATTTTCCTATTTTCTGTTTGTAGTGCATTCTGCAGTCTCAGCCTCTCCTGATTTCGGCCTGTGGTCAATGAGATTAAGCTGCTAATTTAATCAATTGTTGAGGTGATCAAAGCCCCTATTTATTTCTGTTTTAATTACACATTCATTGTCATCTGTCCCATTGTCCTTTTTATGCACATTTTCCACTCAATTCCTTCTTTCTAAAGCCCCAACAAAGACACATACCCATTCAAAAAAAGGCAAATCAATGCTATGCAAAATATTCAATGTTAATCTTTTGTTGTCATCAGCAGTCAATTTGGCAATTTTTTTCAGAATTATTAGGAAAATAATTCAGAAAAGCACAAAAAGCTGAAAACCAATCAATGCATTTGGTACCACGGTATCTAGTGTGCTATTATGCTGTGCAAACAGCACATTCTGCAAAAAGGCTCTCAGCCATTGAAAATGCCTGCATTTGAGATTTGCTGAGTGACAACAAATTACTTATCATAACAGAACACTTGCTTTTATCATATTGCAACACATATGGATTGTCATGTAGATTATTCTTTAAAATAGTGCCCAGCTATTATAAATGCTGCACACCAGTACTTCAGGGTAGCATTGCTCTGATTACTGTGCCTGTTCAAATCTGTTTTGCTTCAAATATATCATTTATTGAAGTCAGTGGGCAAGAACTTGGGATTTTTTGCAATAATTTTCTCAGTGCTATAAATGGTCTTAGGACTCCAAAATGACATCTTCAATGCACACACTTTTGGGAGAATTGTGGTGAGCACAGCCAGATCATGAGGAAGTAATTCTACTTGAACCACAGTGAGGAATACCTTGTGAGATAGCTACGTATCTGTAAAGATTTTCTCTTGGAAATGTAGCAGTCACACCTACAACCTCAAAAGTGCAGCATTTCCACTAACTGCGAAGGTGACTGTCGTGAAGAACTTATTTGAATCAGGCTCCTTCCAGGCTGAAGCAGAGATATTTGTAGCAGTTTGTTGGTTGCCATCCACTGTATAAAGGAGGCCCCTGAAGCTGTCTGCTTAATGTCCCATAAACATTTACAGCATAGGAGGTGGCCATTTGGCCCATCGTGTTTGCATGCTGAACAAAGATCATACTGCCATCTGATAGGATTGTGGCTAATCTGACACTCCTCATATCTGCTTTCTTGAGGAATATTTGATTTCTCCATTGATCACGAATCTATCTATCTCAGCCTTAAATGTACACAAGGACTCTGCCCCACAGCTCTCTGCGATAAGGAGTTCCAAAGACTCTCAACCTCTGAGAGAAGAAACTCCTCCCCATCTCAGTCAAATATGTATCAAATCCTTACTTTCCATTTCCTCCATCTAGGCTGCTAGTGTTACATTTGACACCCTGACAGTCAGCTCTCACCTTTCGTTAATCTTTTCCTGATCAGATTCACTTCCTGCATGACTACTAGCATATGCTGCTACCACTTCCTTAAAAAATGCAAGTTAACTATAAGTGGTACTAGCCACTCACAAAGTTGGTCATCTGGTGAAAGTCCAGCCAATCAACAGCCCTAGATTCTGAAATTCAATGATACGAGCAGCAAGCACAAAATTGACTTTTTTCCCTCCATTGCAGTCATATGTAGGTGGGCAGGTACATAGTGCCTTGGAACTGGCATCACAGGTAGACAGGATGGTGAAGAAGGCATTTGGCATGTTTGTCTTTATCAGGCAGCGCATTGAGTACAGGAGTTGGAATGTTGTGTTTTTGCTGTACAAGACATTGGTAAGGCCACATTTGGAGCACTGCATACCAGTCTGGCCACCATGCTATAGACGGGTGTTATTAAACTGGAAAGGGTGCAATAAAGATTCACAATAATGTTACCAAAACTGGAGATATAAGGAGACGCTGGGACATTTTTTCCCTGGAGTGTAGGAGGCTGAGGGGTGACCTTGTTGAGGTTTATGAAATCATGAGAAGCATAGATAAGGTGAACAGCCAGGATAGGGATGTCCAAAACTTGACGCCATAGGTTTAAGGTGAGAGGGGAAAGATTTAAAAGGGACCTGAAGGGCAACTTTTTCACACAGAGGCTGGTGCAAATATGGAACGAACTGCCAAAGGCCAAAGAAGTGGTAGAAGTAAGTATAATTATGACATTTAAAAGACATTGGTACAGGTAAAAGAATAGGAAAGTTTTAGAGGAAAAATAGCCAAATGCAGGCAGATGGGAATAGTATAGATTAGGAAGCCTGGTCAGCATGGATGAGTTGTCTCAAAGGGCCAGTTTCTGTACTGTATGACTCTATGACTCTATTATGAGTTAATTACACCAGGATTCCTCACCTATCTTTGGGGGCAATTGAATTTAATCCCAAGTGTCTCTTTGAACCAGCACATCCAGAACCCCGAACATCAGTTTTGATTTTTGTGATTAAAACTCTCATCAAAGTGTTTACGCTTCACCTGGCAAGAAGCTGTTTTTGTTTTTTGTGTGACATGATATCATGCTTCCTTTGTGAGTGGATATCATTTTTAAAAGCCTTGAGACTGAAATCAGTTTAAAAAAAAAACACAGATTATTATTACTAGACAACAACATCCATCTCCGAATTAGTCGATTAATTCTCTGGAAAACATTCATGAGGAGAAAGCAGGGAAACACGTCCCTTAATATTCAACACACAATAAGATTCATTTTCTGGCTTTCTATTCTCAGCAAGGGTGCACCGCCTGACAGAAGTGCATATCAGAAAATCAGCATGCTCTGTGAACAATTAGTATAAACAATCACAAATCTGCACTGTGAGCACTTAAATTTCTTATATATATTTCCTGAGATAAAATTGCTTACTAGAATCATTATATTTGAAAGTTACACTTTGTTTATTGCAAATTTACGATGAAGTACATCCAAATTAATCTGGGTGACATAAATTGTTTACAATTCAAGAAGTTATTCATAAAACCTGTACAGGTCTGAGGATGAACAGTAAACGAGAGGTGCTATTAATTACATATCAGTACAGGAGGCTACACATCCTTGCCATAACAATTCAACTAAATTAGAAACCGGTAACAAAAATAAATGGCAAATGACCTTGCATTTTTAGCAAGAAAAAAGTTAATGTATCCTGTCCATCAAGGCAGGGCAATAATATTGGTGAGTAAATCTAATGCTCCCAGGCAGGCAATAGGGTAGAAATAGATTCCAGCTGCAGTATTGGTTGTGGTGCTTAAAAAGGCTAGTAACAGCATCACTGAAAATGGTGGCACAGTGGTTAGCACTCCTGCCTTACAGTGCCAGGGAGTTGGATTCGATTTCAGCCTTAGGTGGCTAGCTGTATGGAGTTTGCACGTTCTCCCTGTGTCAGTATGGGTTTCCGCCCACAGTCCAAAGATGTGCAGGTTAGGTGGACTGGCCATGCTAAATTGCCCATAGCGCCCAGGAATATGCAGGCTAGCTGGATTAGTCATGGAAAATGTAGGATTACGGGTATAGAGTGGGCTGCTGGGTCAAAGTGAGATGCTGTTCAGAGGATCGATGCAGGTTGAGTGGTTTTTTTTCTGCACTGTAGGGATTCTATGAAAATTGGTCTGTCAACCCCATTTGTATAACACTGGTGAGCTGGGACCATCACCTGTAGCCCAAATGTTCTTACCTTTTGCTGGAGAGTAGGGTGTGAGAGCCACTAGCTTATGGAGGGCAAGCAATTGAGAAGAAGCAAAAAAAAGACCAGCAACAGTTTGTATTCAGCTTCTAATAATCCTTTTAGGGACAACTGTCTTGGCTGCTATAGTACAGGCTGCTCTATACTAGAGCACTGTTTGCAGCAATCATGGCACATTCAACCAGCCACGACCCAGTTTGGCAGGGCCTTTTGAAAAGACAATGAGCTTAATGTCTGTTTCAGACTCCTTGGACAATTGTCTGTCTGAATTTTTCTGTCAGGGAATTAGCCTTGATATGTTCCAATACCATTGATTATTAGCATCACAAAATGCTATGGGCTGTGCTTTCGGAAGAGCATGGACCGCTGGGTCCCCAAAAAAGAAAAAGTGGCCACAATCTGACTTGTCCAAAAGAAGGCTGCCTCCTGATGGTAAACACTGGGATCGGGCTAATGAGGTTGGGATTTAGGATTCCACCAGTGAATGGGAGGAAGTTCTGCACTGGGGAATTTTGGAAAAACGTGATTGGCCAACAGCTCCATCAGTCCCAGAAACACCTGGACTCAACAGTGAGCACTGCTGGGATTGCAGGAAGGAATCCAAGGAGGAGCATGACTGCCCGGAAAAGTAAATCCCAGAGTTTCAGGTTGGAATGGTATCCTGGAGCCGAGGGAAAGGGAGCGGGGATGTTAGGTTTTGGACAGCAGATGGCATGGAAGGAACATGGGATGGTATCTTGGGGCGGTGCCTCTGAAGTATACAAGGCAGCAAATTAATGAATTTCCTTCTTCCTTTCCTGGCCTTTTCCATCTTAGCCACAAAACGTAGCCTGCACACTTCTACCTGCCTGTGCCTGCCAGCCATCTGTGGCTTGGGCAGCATATTGTCCAGGTCGATAATTAATCTTTAAATATTAGTTTACCTAGAAAGGGCAGGCTGCTGTATTATAGGGAGACATTGTGTCAGACAGGCAGATAAGGGGCTAACTAATGAAACAATTTCGCATGATCCCCATCACAAAAAGTGCTGAGCAGGGGCATGTAAAATCCAGTCCAACAAATTCAATTAAAGGTGCTCTCACCTGTCAAGCTCAGTTTGATGTCCAGCCTCCTCCTTTTCACTACTCCTACTACATGTTTAACTTTGAAATTCCAAATTGTTACAAAGTTTGCATTCATTTCTAACAGAGCCCTTGCTGCCATGTTTTATATAGGTCTGGTGCTAAGCAGTGTTTTGTTAGTACCAATTTATTACAGTTAGAATTTCAGGAGCAGAGATGCAACGATAGAAATCATAAAAAGTCTCTGAAAGCAAAATTGTTTTAATGATGTTTACTTGGGAATTTGATTTCCCTCATATTATATTCAGGTCATAAATATTTGAAATTTTGCATCCTGCAATAACATCTACTATTATAATAATGGCAATTCAATTACACAGGCACCATGCATACTAGGTTAAATTTTGGTTGACGTCTAGACAATGTTGGTACCAACAGTTATAATAGACACTGCACCTCTTAGAATGTCAATCCCATTAAAGCTGATGAAAATTCACCTGGATTGTGTAGGGCAACACATTTCATATGTATATCTAAGTGATATTGTAGAAAATAAACCAGCAGGACAAAGCCGTTTGCCAACTCAGTCCTCCAAAATAGATCCCTTATTCGTCTCTCAATTGTTCAGTAATTGAACCTACACTAATAAAATGTTGGACAGTGATGATCAATTTCGGCAAAGTTCTTTGGAACAACACATTTATAAATGGTACGTAGCAATATTTAATTTTATTAACCATGAGTATATCACTCTATGCAATTACTTGGTACATAAGAGAGTTTTGTCCAGTCTGTGGATAGTGTAATGTGACACAATATCAATGTATATTTTTTTCTTTATTTGATCTATTTTTCTAATCGCCCTCTTCAGAGATGTTATTAAACACCTCTGGAGCAAGTGGGAGTTGAACACGGGTCTCTCGGTCCAGGGGGAGGGAAACTACCACTCTGCCTTATACATTTATGCAGAGTCTTTTATATTGAAATGCAGAGGGCGGTGCGTATCTGGAACGAACTGCCAGATGAAGTGGTGGAGACGGGTACTGTTATAACATTTAAAAGGCGTCTGGATGCGTATATAAATAGGAAGTGTTTAAAGGGATATGGGCCAAATGCTAGCAAATTGGACAAAGTCAGATTGGGATGTCTGGTCGGACTGGGTGAGTTGGACTGAAGGGTCTCTTTCTGTGCTATCTGACTCTATGATTGTGAGTACATCACCTCACACTTATCTGGATTGAATTCCTTTGCCATCGATTAGCCCATCTGACCAGCCTGTCTATATCCTCCTGTAATCTAAAACTATCCTTCTCACTGTTATCACTCCACCAATTTTCATACCATCCAAAGATGTATTCATCAATTCTCCTACAATTAAGCGTAAATTTATATATATACCACAAACAGCAAGGGTCCCAATACTGATCCCTGCAGAACCCCACTGGACACAGTCTTCCAGTCACACAAACTTCCTCAACCATCACCCTCTGCTTCCTGCCATTCAACCAATTCTGGACCCAATTAGCCAAATTTCCTTGGATCCAGTGGCCTCTTATCTTTACTACCAGACTCCCATGCAGGACTTTATCAAAACCCTTGTTGGAGTCCAAATAGACTGCAGAAAATGATCTGCCCTCATCGACACATCTGGTCACCTCTTTGAAAATTCAATCAAGTTTGGTCAGACTGATCTCCCTTTAACAAAACCATGCTGCCTTGATTAATCCCTGCCTCTCCAAGTGCCGATTAAATCTGTCCCTCAGAATTGTTTCCAATAGTTTATCCACCACAGGCACTAGACAGACCAGCCTGTGGTTTCTTGGCTTATCCTTTGCACTCTTCTTGAAAAATGCTACCACTTCGGCTGTCCACAAGTTTTCTGGTACCTCTCCTGTGGTCAGAGAAGAACTGAAAATTATTGCCAGTGCCTCTGTTATTTTCTCCCTTTCCTCGTTCAACGGTCTAGAATACAATCCATCTGGCTGTGGAGATTTAGCTACTTTTAAGCCAGACCACTCAGAGCCTCCTTACTGACTATGCTAATTTCTTTGACCATATCATAGTCATTCTCCCTGATTCCTATAGTCACATCGCCCCTCTCACTCGTGAACCCTGACACAAATTGTTCATTTTAACCCATACTTGCGTCCTCCAGCTACCTACACAAATTACAATTTTGGTCCATAATGGACCCTACTCTTTAAATACCAAAAGTACAGGAACAAATATTCAGGAATTTTGACAC
Source organism: Rhincodon typus (assembly GCF_021869965.1). Taxonomy (NCBI): domain Eukaryota; kingdom Metazoa; phylum Chordata; class Chondrichthyes; order Orectolobiformes; family Rhincodontidae; genus Rhincodon; species Rhincodon typus. The sequence continues at coordinate 42,524,309 of NC_063337.1, read as the reverse complement.
ATGCTAGAACTAAGGTTAACTGTTTAAAAGTCAGGGGTCGCCCACTTAAAACCGAGATGAGGTGTTTTGTTTTGTCACAGAGGATTGCGAGATTTTTGAACTCTTCCTGGGAAAAGTGCTGGAAGCAGAGTTTTTCAATATTTTTAAGGCAGAGGTGGATAGATTTTGGGTAAGCAAATGGGTGGGAATGTTGATTTGTGGCTACAATCAGATTAATTGTGATCTTATTAAGTGTTGGCACAGACTCAAGGGGCTGAGACGCCTTTTCCTCCTTGATTGTATGCTTCACGATGGAAAGATGGATGTTAAGTCTATCCATGAAAATCCCAGATAGTAAGCTCTTGATTTCAATCATGTCATTGTTAGAACATTGAGTCTTGTAGAGTTTAGGTCTTACCCTGAGGTTGAGGGTAAAATGCTGTACAACTAAATGTTCTCCCAGTTGGTTATGATTTATCTCTTTCACTTATCAAATTATGCCTCTTTTCTAATGTCATTCACTTGGTTGGAATTTTTCAGGCTTGCCCTGAGTATCAGGAACAACATGTGGAGATAACTTAATTAGACTGGAAACAAAAACTCGCTTTCCTTATGGTGGGTGGGTTAAAGGTTTGCTATGAGGGTCTCAGTCCCTTTCAGATGGGGAAACCTTCTCACCCTTCATCACAAGGAACCTGTAAGGCATCGATCAGCATGTCGTGAAATCTCATTAATACCACAGCCCACTGGACTTTCATTCATGGGCATGGTCTTATTTGACAAAAACCAGAAACATGTGTTCACAAACCTGACTACATATATCCCATCAATATTTAAAACATTTACCTGGTAGGGTAGGCTTCTTCCTCCCTGTTCCAGTAAGTACAGCCATCTTTAGTTCCGTGAATCCTTCATAACCAAGGCATTTTTTTGCACAAAAACCGACAGTACAGAGGGTGGATCAGCTCATGAGAAGTCTCATTCATATACAGTGTTCAACATTTACAGTGTAACTGGTGAAGTCCAATCACAGCAGACAGCCACACTAGTTAACACCAGAAAAACCTGATCAGGACAGCAAATGGGAATGAACTCAAAAGGGGGCTCAACTCAGACCTGTTTTGTTGGGTGTGTTTTCAACACATGTCAGCCTTTGGTGTAAAGCTAACGTGTAAATTCTCCTAGTTGTGAAGCAGCATCAGTGACCGAATGCCCTGTGAGCTGCTGAGTGTGATAGTTCCTAATATGTCTTAAATACAAACCCTGGTAGATATATGGGAGGCAGTACCACCGTGGTGGCAGTATGCTGCATTGGTAACTGCAATGAAGTGATAGACATTAATTGTAAATAAAGCAGCTGATGGAGATACTTGACACCTAACCTTCTGTGTGACAGTCCTTTGCACTGTCAACCTTATGGTGTTAACTTATAGGAGCAGGAAGCATTGTTTGGACAGTGGTATGAACCCTGGCAACGTGCATCAGATCATTCACCATTGTGTGGCACGACTCCAGGTTCTCGTGAGCCACGTACAGGTGCTGGCCTCTGAAACCACATCTGTCCAGGCTGTCTTCATTAGTTCAGATGGCCTCTTGTTGCCATCTGTAGTGAAAAGAGCTTTACTTCTCTCCTGGACAGCCTTTCAGGAGGTATTTCTACAGCATGGAACCATATTTTGCCTAGTGGCTGGCATCTCCAGGGTGGAGGAGGGTGGTGATGGACAGAAGTTGAGTGATGTTCTTGGGATACAGTGAGTGGAGTGCTGTCTCAGTGCCTTTTAAATGCAGCACCTAGAAACCAGAGCCCAGAAGGTCATGGTCAGTTTCAGAACTTCCTACCCACTAAATTTGGTTTTCTTTCTGTGCGTGAATACATAGTGAGCAGGAAGAGAGTATTTGGGTGGGAAAACCCAATGTGCCTCCAGCAAAAGCCCTTCCCACTTTTATGTTTGCCTCCACACACAGTGTCAAAGAAAGAAAATACTGCTCCTTGTCTTTTTATGGGGAGCAAGAAAGAAAGAGAAAACACCACAAATTCCCGGCTCAGTGAACTAATTTGAAATCATTATAATTTGTGTTCTAGCTGTTCATCCCTTCACATCTTTTAGAGAAAGAAATTTTAATGATATGAGCTGCTCAGGGAACAACATCTAGCAAGGTCTGTCGAGTTGGAGTTCATCATTAATGCTTTACCATCCACACAAAAAAGTCTGTTGCAAGTACAGAAAATTTATTAGCAATATCGGCCATCCATCAGCAAAGTAACTATATAATATGAGAAACTATTCAGTGATTCACTGTCCCTTGCTCTGTCTGCAGTAAGTAGGGTCGAGAGGTTCATCCTCTGGCATTGTTGTTCACATTTTACTGCATTATTTCTTGATGGTAACAGAAATTGTCAGAGCAAATGGAGATAGTTAATAATGAGACTCCAGCCGGAGGTCACAGCAGATGAGACCTTATAACCCAAGCGGACCTAACTTCCATCAAATGTTCCATAGTAATCACATCGTATTATAATTACTGTAGCTATATACCTTTGAAAGTAACTGTATGAAGAACATTCAAAATAAGAACACTCTAAGTTTACAGCACCAATCAAATGAGGGCACACACTACGTGAAACTATCTTGGTACCAAAACAGAAGAGAATGTATAACATAGGAACTATATTTTTTCACAATCTTTAAGGGATTAACTTTACATTTTCATTTTAATACATAGAAACTGAATCCCATCAAAAATTATTTATGAGCCATTTATGGCGCTGACCTTCGATCATTCAGGATTTCATCACCTGTGAATAATTGAATCAGTCCATTTGTGTCATAAATCAAATCCTATATATTGTTAGCTATGAGGTAGAACGTTCATATCCATAGTAATGTTGGGCAAAAAAACGGTTTCATCTTTAGCAAGTATTTTCCCTTCATGTAAAGAAAATTTCCCTTATATAAGGGAAAATTGTATATTTAAAATGCATCAAAGACACATTTTTACAGTCTATTAATGTTATTTAGCTTTAAAACCATTTGTGTCACATTTTGTCAAGAGATAAATTACTTCCATGAGAACACTGAAACCTCACAAATAAATACATAGTATTCATCGCTTGCTGGTCACTATCATCTTAACTGTTTCAATCAATGGCATGATCATCTCCCCTTTTTATTTTTCTGTTTCATCAACAATATTTTTTCCACAGGAAGCACCTTATTAACTATAAATAACAGCCTGCTTGGTTGAAATATATTCCTAATGTTCTCTGATGGAAATTGATTACAATTTTGCCATTTCTGTTATTACCAAACATATTAGGGAGCAAATGGTCAAGGTATTTATCTGACAGGAATGCACAACCTTACTCAATGTCAGTTGATTGTTTGCAAAAATATTTTAACTGATAGGATGTGTATTCGTTACAGTTTCCATTTCCTCAGAATTTTCACCGGTAAGGCCTGTCATGGTATGGATTTCTATCCTTGCTATCTGAGAGATAGTCTTTTGGAGTAAATTTCCAGCACATATATAAACATCAGTCTCCAGATTTTCATTGCACTGAAATCAGGTGAATAGATTTTCATTTTTATCACCAGAATAGTAATCTGATTTACAATGAAATCAATGGAATGAGATTTGTGCAGGGTTCTATAAATGGCTGCTCATCCACTTCAACCGACGTTAGCCCAAGTATTACAAACAAAATACTATCTCAATGAAATGAAAATTAGGCGGGTTCTATAAAGGTCAAGCAATCCACTCCACCAAAGTACCACTCAGGCAGTGAAGATGAATATCATCTAGTCTCATGTGTCTGAGTACATCCTAATGTATCACAAAAGTCAATTAGCCTTTTCCCACTGCAGCAATAGGACAAATAAATGGCAGTGATAAGGTGAATCGTAGTATATTGCAGCACACATAGAGAGACTTCTTTCTGATTCTTGTTTAATCTTTCTGTGATGCTGATAAATTGTGTTCCTGACCGGTATTCTCTTTCTCATTCAATTTATGCAAAGATTTTGATACGCTGCAGTATTTGAAATGATGTCAACAAGGAACTGTTCACATTAGTTCTAGCTTCTTCCTCCCCAATCCTTTCCGATTGCAGTGTTCTATGGTATTTCATTGCCCTGCCATGTCTGATTTCTTTGCATCATAAATCCAAGTAGAATTTTATGCAGCCTTTTCATGCTGAAACTTAATCTATACATATTTGCTATTGCCACATTACCATCCAATTAACTAGTTCACCAAGCATATTGTATTTCTAGTTGGAATGTACCTGGCTTCATTTTGCTTTGCAGTTTGCTTCAGAACACAGAGCACAAAGGGAGATGGTTGTGGTTGTTAAACTGCAGGAGCTCCTCAGGATGGTGTCCTGGGCCCAACTATCCTCAACTGCTTTATCAATGACCTTCCCTCCATTGTGAGGTCATAAGTGGAGATATTCATTGATGATTGAATAACGTTCAGCACCATTCACAATTCCTCAGATACTGAAACAGTTTGGGGCCAAATGTAGCAAAACATTTTACGCCAGTTGCTTAAACATGCAAAAGGCGGTGATGAAGTTCAATGATATGTTGGCCTTTATAGTGAGAGGATTCGAGCACAGCAACAGGGATGTCTTGGTGCAATTGTACAGGGCCTTGGTGAGACCACACATGGAGTATGGTGTGTAGCTTTGGTCTCCTTATCTGAGGAAGGATGTTTTAGCTATGGAGAGAGTGCAGCAAAGTCTTACCAGACGGATTCCTTGGATGGCAGGACCAACATATGGAGAGAGATTGGATTGGTCAGGACTGTATTTGTTGGAGAATATAAGAATGAGGGGGTGATCTCATAGCAATGAAAGGTAAATGCAGGAATTATGACTAATGGGGAGTCCAGAACTGCAGTCATAGTTTAAGAACACAATGGAGCACATTTCAGACTGAGATGAGGAAAATTTTTTCATGCAGAGTTTGGTGAGCCTGTGGAGTACTATGCCACAGGAGGAGGTTGAAGCCAAAATATTAAATGTTTTCAAGAAGGAGTTTGACATAGTTCTTTAGGGCTACAAGGATCAAGGGGTATGGGGAGAAAGGTGGAACAGGGTACTAAGTTGGATTAATAGCCATGATCCTATTGAATGGCAGATCAGACTCAATGGAGTGAATGGCCTATTCCTGCATCTGTTTCTAGTTTCCCTGAAATGGACAACATTCAGGCTTGGGCTTACCTGTAAGAATTAACGTTTGTGTCACACAAATGCCAGGCATTGCAAACCTCAAGCAAGAGGGAATTCAACCATTGCTTCTTAGCCATTGCTAAATCCCCAACTATCAGCATCCTGCAGGTTACCATTCACCATTAATATGGATGCACCATATTAAAATACTATACAAAAGCAGAAGTCAAGAATTTAATGGAATATAGGGCAGGCAATGATGGTATTAACACTAGACTATTAATCCAGAAACTCAGCTAATGTTCTGAGGACCCGGGCTCAAATCCCGCCATGGCAGATGGTGGAATTTGAATTCAAAAAAGTTTCGGAATTAAGAATATGCTGATGACCATGAAATTATTGTCGATTTTTGGAAAAACCCATCTGGTTCAGGGAAGGAAATCTGCCACCCTTACCTGGTCTGGCCTACATGTGACTCCAGACCCACAGCAATGTGATTGACTCTCAACTGCCGTCTGAAATTGCCTAGCAAACCATTCAGTTGTACCAATCACTACAAAGTCTCAAAGAAATGAAACCGGACGGATCACCTGACATCGACCTAGGCATCGGAAAAGACAACGGCAGAAACAGCCCTGTTGACCCTACAAAGCCCTCCTCACTAACATCTGGGGGCTAGTGCCAAAATTGGGAGAGCTGTCTCACAGACTGGCCTAGACCCGAAACGTCAGCCTTTCTGCTCCTATGATGCTGCTTGGCCTGCAGTGTTCATCCAGCTCTGCACCTTGTTGTCTCGGATTCTCCAGCATCTGCAGTTCTTACTATCTCTACTTATTACTACATACCGTCCTCCCTCGGCTGATGCAATGGTACTCCTCCAAGTTGAACAACACTTGGAGGAAGCACTGAGGATGGCAAGGGCACAAAATGGATTTCAATGCCCACCAGCAAGAGTAGCTCAACAGCAGTGCTGGTGAGGGAACTAGCAAGAAGGAAAAACAAACTTAACGTCATCCTTACCAATCTGCCAGTTGCAGATGCATCTGTCCGTGACAGTATCGGTAAGAGTGACCATCGCACAGTCCTTGTGGAGATGAAGTCCCGCCTTCACATTGAGGACAACCTCTATTGTCTTATGCGGCACTATCACCGTGCTAAATGGGACAGGCTTCAGGCAGATATACCAAGTCAAGACTGGGCAAGCATGAGGCGCTGTGGGACATCAACAGCGGCAGAATTGTACTCCAGCACAAACTGTAACCTCATGGCCCGGCATATCCCCCACTCAACCATGACCATCAAACCAGGGGATCAGCCCTGGTTCCATGGAGAATGCAGGAGGGCATGGCAGAAGCAGCACCAGGCATACCTGAAGATGAGGTGTCAACCTGTTGAAGCCACCAAACAGGACTACTTGCACACCAAACAGCAAAAGCAGCAAGCAATAGACAGAGCTAAGCGATCCCACAAGCAACCAATCAGACCTAAGCTCTGCAGTCCTGCCACATCCCGTAGTGAATGGTGGTGGACAATTAGACAACTCATTGGAGGAGGAGGCTCCACAAATATCCCCATCCTCAATGATGGAAGAGCCCAACACATCAGTGCAAAAAAGAAGGCTTAAGCTTTTGCAGCAATCTTCAGCCTGAAGTGCCGAGTGGATGATCCATCTCGGCCTCCTCCAGTGGTGCCCAGCATTACAGATACCAGTCTTCAGCCAATTCAGTTCATTCCATGTGACGTCAAGAAATGGTTGGAGACACTGGGTACTGCAAAGGTTACGGGCCCTGACAACATTCCGGCAATAGTACTGAAGACTTGTGCTCCAGAACTTGCCGTTCCCCTAGCCAAGCTGTTCCAGTACAGTTACAACACTGGTATCTACCCAACAATATGGAAAATTGCCCATGTATGTCCTGTACGTAAAAAGCAGGACAAATCCAACCCATCAGTCTATTCTCGATCATCAGTAAAATGAGGAAGGCGTCATCGACAGTGCTATCAAGCAGCACCCGCTCAGCAATAACCTGCTCAGCGACGCCCAGTTTGGGTTCTGCCAGAGCCACTCAGCTCCTGATCTCATTACAGCCTTGGCTCAAACATGGACAAAAGAATTGAATTCCAGAGGCGAGGTGAGAGTGACATCAAGGCTGCATTTGACTGAGTGTGGCATCAAGGAGCCCGAGCAAAACTGGAATCAATAGGTATCAGGGGGCAAACTCTCCAGTGGATAGAGTCATACCTGACACATTGGAAGATGGTCATAATTGTAGGAGGTCAGTCATCTTGGCTCCAAAACATCTCTGCAGGAGTTCGTCAGGATAGTATCCTAGACCCAAACATCTTCAACAGCTTTATCAATGACCTTCTCTCCACCATAAGGTCAGAAGTGAGGATGTTCGCTGATGGTTGCACAATATTCAGCATTATTCGCGACTCCTCAGATATTGAAGCAGTCCATGTTCAAATGCAACACGATCTGGACAATATCCAGGTTTGGACTGACAGGTGGCAAGCAACATTCGCGCCGCACAAATGCCAGGCTATGACCATCACCAATAAGAGACAATATAACCATCGTCTCTTGACATTCAATGGTGTTATTGTCCCCCACTATCAACATTCTGGGGGTTATCATTGATCAGAAACTCAACTGGACTCACCACATAAACACAGTGGCTACAAGAGCAGGTCAGAAGCTAGGAATACCGAGATGAGTAAGTCACCTCCTGATTCCTCAAAGCCTGTCCACCATGTACAAGGCACAAGTCAGGAGTGTGATGGATTACTCCCCACTTGCCTGAATGAGTGCGCCCCAACAACATTCAAGAAGCTTGACACGATCTAGAAAGCTTGGCATGATCCGAGCAGCCCGCTTGATTGGCACTACATCCACAAGTATGCACTCCCTCCACCACCGATGCTCAGTCACAACAGTGTGTACTATCTACAAGGTGCACTGCAGAAATTCACCAAAGATCCACAGACAGCACCTTCCAAACCCACCACCACTTCCAACTAGAAGGACAAGGGCAGCAGATATATGGGACCATCACCACCTTCAAGTTCCCCTCCAAGCCACTCATCATCATGACTTGGAAATATATTGGCATTCCTTCACTGTCGCTGGGACAAAATCCTGGAATTCCCTCCTTAATGGCATTGTGGGTCAACCCACAGCAGGTGGACTGCAGCGGTTCAAGAAAGCAGCTCACCACCACCTTCTCAAGGGCAACTAGTGACAGGCAATAAACGCTGGCCACATCCCACAAATGAATGATAAGAACCTCCCTACTTTATTATGGACCAAACCAAACCCCCTTAAAATATATCAAGGAGATACCCTAGGCCCTAACTTCTGTCTTATTCAAAGGCAAGTGTAAGGTATGTTCCAGAAGTAATTTGATTGGTTACACTGCCTAGCTTTAAGCAAAACGCATTTTATTCTTCCCCTACAGTTAAGATACAAAAAAAAAATGAATTGCTCTAACTTTAGCTTTATTGGAAAACTTAACAGAATAATAGACTATTTAGCTACTAAACAGCAACTGTTCCAATATAGTAGTATCCCATAAACACACCCTTAGCAAAGGCAAATTCAGTAAAATAGATAGTCTCACATACAATGTGTCTCCAATCCAGGAGAAAAGAACATCCAAAGAAAATTCTGCCACAGCGAGAGAACTCAAGTGTTTTGCTGTAAGAGAGAGAGAGAGTCAGCTTCCACAGCCAGCTTCAAAACCCCAATAACTGCTGAAATCTAAACTAAAACCCTGATTCTGTGGGAGTCTGGCTACACCTATTTATGCTGCTTCTATTGTTCCAACTTCTGAAGAAAACTCCCAAGGCCTCACAAGCTGTTTATTTTGTTAGCTTGGAATAGACTGCACGGTGCCTATGGCACAAAACCTCTCTTCAAAAAAAAGGACAAAATACACCTCTTAAAGCCATAGTATCATCACAACTTACTGGAATGATGTAGTTTCAACAATGCTCAAGAAGCTCAGCATTATTAAGGATGAAGGAATTTGTTTGATAATCAGTCCATCAACCACCTTAAATATTCACTCCCTCCAGCACTGACACATGGTGGCTACTGTACGTACCATCTATGAGAAACACCTCAGCAATTCACCAAGATTTCTTCAACGGCATCTTCCAAACCTATGACATCTACCACCAGAAGGACAGTGATAACAACTTTATGGGAACACCAGCACCTGCCAGTTCGTTTCAAAGTCACCCACCATCCTGACTTTCATTGAAATCACTATTCCTTCACTTCAAACTCCTGGAAATGCCTTATTAATATAATTGTGAATATACCTGCACCACATGAACTACAGCATTTCAAAATGGGCCACACGAACTTCAAAAGGACAAGTCGGGATGGCAGTAAGTGCTTGCCTTGTCAGTGATGCCCACACTTTGTCAATCAATAAATTAATGTGTTATTCTAATGTCTTCAAAAATACTTTCTTATGACTACCTCCTGCTCTAGTTTCCTCCTACAGTCCAAAGATGTACAGGTTAGGTGCATTGGCCATGTTAAATTGCCCATCGTGTCCGGGCTAGGTGGATTAGATGGGAAATGCAGGGTTACAGGGATAGGGTAGGTGGGTAGGTCTGGGTGGGATGCTCTTTGCAGGTTAGGTGTGGACTTGATGGCAGAATGGCCTGCTTCCGCACTGTAGGGATTCTATGATACAATGTTCTATTTCAATATCTGAATTTTATAGTGTTTAAACTATGGCATTTGATCTTTCCATGAAAACTGTGTTTCAGACACACAACATTCGGGACATTCGAAAGGTTAGTTTGATGATGTGTTGGGAGGGCTAAAATCTATTATGGATGAAGGAGCTAATTTCCTCATCTATATCCATCTTACAATGACAAAATCAAATCAATATGAATTATTTGCATGCCACTACCAGCCATTCCATTTATTGACTTTGTAAATACTGAATTATTTTCCTGTCTCATATATTATATATTAACAGCTTATATTTTCCCACAGGCAGTACCTTGTTACTTATACGTATGTTTTATTGTGATTCTCGTTTTGTTGAAAAAGTTATATTTTTTACCATTGGAAATTAATTAAAATCCTTAGCAGAAACTTCACTAAAACTGTGCATAGCCCATGTTATGTTCAATGCACAATTTGCCTTAAGAAATTATCTTTGAGGCAATATTTCATTATGAATTGCTTCATTTTAACTACCATAATACATTCTTCAATTTGGCAAATGGCACCATCATTTCAAACTTGCAGACAGGAAGGGAGGTTAGTAGGTAAATACAGTCTTGATGTTGTGTCATTGTACCAGTATTAAATATTCCTTTCAAGTGTGAATCAAGAATTCTTTTAAATTTCACCAGAAAGTGCAGTTCTTTATCCCTGAACACATTCTGCCATATTACAGATACACTTAGTTTGTCCTTATTGCAGTGCCTGGACAACTAATTTATGGTTTAAAAAATGATTATTTATAATGTGGTCAGGTGACCAGCTGCAGAAATGGCTATGAGAGCTAAGAGCTACATTCAAACATGCTGGGAATTTTTGGTCAAACTGCCTTAAACTCCGACCTCAGTTAAACAGCAGCCAGGACATGTTGTGACCTGTAAGCTGTGACCTGCAGTTTCCAGGGTTGACAAAATAAGGGGGAGGCGGGGGTGGAGAATGGGATTATGGTGGTCTGCTGGGCATACTGGCACCATATTACTTTATAGAAGTATGGAATGTGACTGTTTACAACTTGGTTTAAACATTTAGGAGTTGTTTGATAGTAAGGTCCATTGGCTGGGATCAAAAATTGTGATCAGCTTTGGTCAATTCATTGGCTAAGTGCGAGAGGCGTTTCTGGAAACAAACACATTTTGTGGTGAAAGTTAGCACAACAAAGGATTTTGCAGAAATGAGCCATCAAGACCAACATTTGAGCAGCACATGCCCTGAAGTGATCTTCAGAGAGGACAAAGAACCACGAGGCATGACCTACACTGACAGCAAAGTTGGCCACTTCATTCAAATCAGGGTAATATTTGTTTCAAGGCAAACTAAGAGTTAAAGTTAGAGTTAGGGTTAAATGAGAATTAAGTTAAAGATAAGGTAAAGTGAAGGTAAAGTGGAAGTTAAGATAGATGAAGTAAGAAGCAAATGTTGCAATGAAAGTATATTTCGAGTATTGGTACTCAAAGGGTTAAATAAAGAAGAGTTTGATTAATCAAAGTCTGAATTCATTCCCTGTGTTTTGTCTGTCCCAAAAGGGAAGAATACTGCGGCAAGTGGTTAGTGCTGCTGCCTCAAAGCGCCAGGAACCCGGGTTCGATTCCACCCTCAAGCAATTGTCTGTGTGGAGTTTGCACATTCTCCCTGTGTCTGCATGGGTTTCCTCTGGATGCTCTGGTTTCCTCCCACAGTCCAAACATGTGCAGGTTAGGTGGATTGATCATGCTAAACTGCCCGTAGTGTTCAGGGATATGTGGGTTGGATCTGGATGGGATGCTGTGAGGTGGGGTGTGGATTTGTGGGGCTGAAGGGCCTGTTACCATACTGTAGGGATTCTATTATCTATGAATACCTGGGAGAAGGCTGAGCACTCCTTTCTGGCAACAATAATGTAAAGAATGACTCAGGGAAAAAGGCCATTCAGCCCACACCGTCTACTTTGAAAGTTTCCTTCAAATGTGTGATTCAGTCCAATAACCCATGAACAAAATATTTTTTGCTTTTACAAAAAAGTCATTGTTTCCTAATGCAATCTGCAATGGTTGTCAAACTTGGGAAGTTAAATCATTCAATTGAGTAAAACGTGACTGATGGGAATACACTGCTCAGTTGTTGCCAGCTTCAAAGTTAATGTTGTTTCCAAACTTTGCATATGAAAAATGGAATGTTTGACCACAAATATCTATATGTCTACCTTTAGCCATCATTTCCTTTCCCAATCAAATATCGATCCAATTCTGTTTTGCATTAGTTAGCAAATAGAACTTCACATACTTTTTCATTTCAACATGCAACAGAAGTACCTCCTGTCTTTATTACGATAAGCTTGTTCGGTGAGTACAGTGTGGAGCAAATTGGAATCACTGAGTTTGGCAAGAAAGGGAGTTCAGTGAGGAAGGGAGAGCTGTGTTTGTTTTATCCTTTTCCGTTTTCTTTCTTTCTTAGCCTCTGTGATTTTAACAGTTGCATGAGAGGGCTGAAGTTGACAAAACAAACCTCAAAGGGCTTCATTACAGGAAAAGGCTAAATTTATTACTATTAAATCTTCAGCTCATAGTCAATATGCTTAAGTAAGCTTAAGACAGGAAAGGCAGTCCAACCATGTGGAATGCCCATTCCATGGCATGAGAGAATTGGAGGATACTTCACAACTAGGTGAGAACATGTGGGAAATGACACCAGCTGCAGAAGTGTGAGCTCTGGGTTTTGGAACTTCAGAAGCAGTTGGAGTCACTATGGTTGAGAGTTACATGGATGGCCCATTTGGAAATTACTGCATATGGGTGGCATATAGGCGACAGGAAATGGATTACCTCCAGGCCATCCAATAGAACCAGCAAGGAGGAGACCCAGAAATCCAGCTCAAGAATCAGTTTTCTATTCTGAATACTATCAAGGGCAGTGGTTTGTTAAAAGGAGTGCAGCAAGTGCCATGCCACCACTGATAGCTGACCAAGAGGGAAAGAAGAAGGGGGTAAAAGCATTAGTTTTAGGGAATTCATTAATGAAGGGAATGGACCTGTGTTTCAGCAGCTATAGACATCACTGCAGGATGGTATGTTGCCTCCCAGGTGCTATGCAGCTGCAGGACATTATTTAGGGTAGGGTGATCAGTCAGAAGTCATGGTCCATGTTGGTACCAATAATATTAACAGGAAAGGGATGTGGTTCTGCAGTCAGAATTCAGGGAGCCAGGTAGAAATTTAGCAAGGAGGATCTCAAAAGTAGTAACCTCCAGATTATTCCCTGTGTCACTCATCAGTGGGCATAAAAATCAGAGAATAAGGCTGATAAATCTATAGCTGAGAAGATAGTGCAGGAGGGAAGGCTTCAAATTCTTGGGGATACTGGGACTGGATCTGAGGAAATGGCATCCATCTGAGTCAGACAGATTGCCGCTGAACAGGGCCGGCACTGAGTTCCTCACTGGTATTTTGCAACTGTTTCTGGAGAGGCTTTAAACAAACTGGTGCAGGGGTGCAGAAGCAGGAGACTATTAGTGAGTTATAAGGTGCACAAAATACTGAGGGAGAAAGATCGCACTTGAATAGAAAACAATGAGTTAGTTGCTGGAGTCCAAGTAAGGGAGAAATGACAACTTTCTACATTAGGATTTAGTCTTTCATAGGCACACAAATAATAAAAGGGTTGAAAAGGCAGGGTAGGGCTAATTACAGACTGAAAAAGGGAGTTACACCTGGAGGCATGGGGCATGGCTAAGTTATTAAATCAATATCCTGCATCTTTCTTTACCAAGGAAGCAGATGTTAACCAGGCCATGGCGACAAAGGAGAAATTGGGTTACTAAAAGGGAACACAATAATTAAGGAGGAAGTATTGAATAAGCTGTTGGTAATGAGAGTTGCTAGGGTACCTGGGCCACATGGGGACTCCTGTGGTGCTAAGCCAGGAGATCTGGCTTCAAGGGTTGAGCTTTAACATTAGGCTGGGACATTTGTCACTGGAGTATAGGAGATTGAGCAGTGACCTTAAAGAGGTTTATAAAATCATGAGGGGCGTATGTAAGATGAATAGCAAGCGTCTTTTCCCTAGGGTGGGGTAAGTTCAAAACTAGGAGGCATATTTTTAAGGTTAGAAGAGAAAGATTTAAACAGGACATGAGAGGCTTTTACTTTTTTACACAGAGAGTGGTTCGTGTGAGGAATGAACTGCCAGAGAAATTGGTGGATGCAGGTACAGTTACAGCATTTAAAAGAGATTTGGATAAGCACGTGAATGGAAAAGGTTTGGAGTGATATGGGACTAGTTCAGTTTGGGAACATGGCCGGCATGGACTAGTTGGACCAAAGGGTCTGTTTCCATGCTCTATGACTCTATGATTGACTATGACTATCAAATACAGAAATAAAGTTCTTACAGCTATAATGTTTTTTTTCTTTCATAAACTGCTAGTATTTTCATCAGTTGGAGACATTAAGTTCTGAACCTTGTGACAGCAAGAATTAAGTAATCTGCACCATATCAAATCTGTTCAGTATTAAATCACATTGTGTGTAATTTAGTTATTGTAAGACAGTAATTAGTAGGTTAATTATAACATCAGTTGAACAGATTGGATTTTGAGCCTGTACTCAAGTACACAACAATCATTGTTCCAGTGTATGACAAGACACAATAGATTAAACCTATAACTAGCTATAAAAGTGCTATTGTGTCCTTTTTTGTGCCTAATCACTGCATACTGATTGAAAAAATTGCAGTCTATCTGCAGATGGGGCTATTTAAGTAAAACTCCATTCCACAGATTTAACTATTTGCCTATCAATACAAAGTCAGCATTTTTTTGTGACAGGGCAGATTGAAAATATATTTAATCTATTGATTTATCATTAATCATTATAATGTTACTCCAATTATCAACAAAAGTTTCCATTATTTTCTGCATTATTTATAACTGGGATATTTGAAATTTTCATCAGGTGTCAGAGTGGGCAGATTCTCCAACAATGTCCAGGTATTAAAACGTGTTCCACCAGGATTTTGTAAAATCTGATAGATGCATTTTCTGTCAACTCCACTCCATCTGAGGATGTTACCTTGGGAATCCTATGCAGGGCAAAATTAAAAGGCATCATATCTCTTACTAATTGAGAACTCCAGTGAGGCTGTTGTGTGTGAGCTGGCCTAAGGGCTTAAAAAAGGAATTTTGGCTCCCAAGTAGCTGAAGACTGAAAGGTTTCCATTTTCCTTTGATCCTAGTTTAGGGATCTGGGTCCGCTAATCCGATAGTGGTTCACATTTTCAGATCACTGGCAGATTGGAGTGGGAATATCTAAAGAACTCTTCTACCCTCAGGCAACCTATCGTAAATATGTCCTTGGGATTTAAATCACTCCCTTTGGATGGATAAGCATTCCATTACATTGTCTGTGTAGAAAAATTGGCCCATTTGAGTTTTGGCCCTTGGGACTTTTTATGGTAAAGAATTTGTGTAGGTATTGTGGAAATTTGAACTCATCTTTAATCTTTAAAATTGTGTGATACTCGCAGTCAAACACCAATGCATTTGAACTTCTGTTATTTTGGTCCAAGTGTTTTTACTTTCTTTTCTAGTGCGACTCTTCAACAACTTGTTCAGCAACATATGTGCCCTTTTCTCTTGGGGTGGCACAGTGGCTCAGTGGTTAGCACTGTTGCCTCACAGCACCAGGGACCCAGATTCGATTCCAGCCTCGGGCGACTGTCTGTGTGGAGTTTGCACATTCTCCCCGTGTCTGCGTGGGTTTCCTCCGGGTGCTCCGGTTTCCTCCCACAGTCCAAAGGTATCCGGGGTAGGTGGATTGGCCAAGCTAAGTTGCCCATAGTGTCCATGGGACGTTTGGGTTAGACATTGGGAAATACAGGGGTAGGGGAATGAGTCAGGGTGGGATGCTGTTCGGAGAGGTGGTGTGAACCTGTTGGTCCGAATGGCCTGTTTTCACACTGTAGAGATTCTATGTTTGAAGCATCACAAACTAAGCTTGCATTAATCCCCTGAGCATGAACAGCTACCTGCTCAGCAACTGATCTTCCTTCATATGCAGCCAGTGACCCACAGCCCGACCTGTTCCTGGGGAGGAATGTGTAGAATGGATTTTATGAACATTAAAAGATGGTAGAATAGCCTTACCTTTTTGTTCCCATCTCTTGGCTGACTGCAACAAAATACTTTTTGGAGGGAGCGTTTCATACAGTTTAGATTGTGTTGATTTTCAGAAAGTCCAATGTCAAATCTGCGAATAGCAGTGAAACGCATGGAATTGATACAAGGGGAGGAGGCCAGGCATCTCGGAAGAGCAAAACCAGAAATTGCTGGTGAAACTCAGCAGGTCTGACAGCATCTGTGGGAAGAAAGCAGAGTGAACATTTTGAGTCTGATGCCTCTTCATCAGAACTGTTAGCAGCTGGGAAAAAGTGGTAGTTATGCTGAAATGAAGTAGGGGCATGGGGAATGGTAAGCAGATAGATGGAGATGGAGCCCAGAGAAAGAGAGAGAGATGAAACAGATAGGTAAACAAGGAGATAATGGGGAGCAAATCAGGACAGAAGAAAAGCTGAATAAGTGATAATAAGAACTAAGAGTGAGAAAATGGGTTGCTGTGTTGAATGCAGCCCATATAATGTGATTATGGACCTAGGAGTGCCAATCCATTCAACTCACTTCCTACTTCCCCACCCACCCCCTCCATTTCTTTTGATGGGTGGAAGTTGCAAATCTTTGAATTTTCAAACAAGGTTATGGCCAAGAGTCTGTGCAGAATATAATTTGCAGGTGAAAATTCATTAATCTCCTTTCTACTGCCTGGTTTGCCAGTTGTTTAGCAGGAACATGTTCTGATTGAAGGAATGATCCCTTGTATCCTGTTGGAGTCCAGACTGATTGATTCTCATAATTTCTTGGCGTAATAGGTTCATTGATAGTAGTCCACTTCAGTCACATGTTTAATACTTTTATTGTCCATCCAGAATGATTTCGAGTCAGAAACCTTCACTATACGATGGTGAACGGATGGTGGGCATTTATAATTTGACATTTTCTCTGCAACTCACATGATTACGTTTTGAATTCAAAGAGAGGAAGTCTAACATTCCATAGATTTTGAGATTTTGCTAATCTCTTACCCAATAGAAGAAGTGGATTCCACAGATGGTTTTTATTTAAAGGAGTACCCCATTCGTACTCAACCAATAGGAACTTTCTGGAGACGAGGTTGTCTGCACAGAAATTTCAAAAGTCGCCTGACACCGAGCAACCATTTTATCAGCATTTTATAGTCTTTTTTTTTCCATTTAATGTACACGGAAATATGAAAGTAAGGTATACAATTTTAAAGATGAAAGCATTTCTACAGTGAATTACTCTTCAGTAATGGACGTCTTCATTTGGAGTCATAGAGTGTACTGCATGGAAACAGACCCTTCAGTCCAACTTGTCCGACATCCTAAATTAATTGAGTCCCATTTGCCAGCATTTGACCCATATCCCTCTAAAACCTTCCCATTGTTTAGGATGTTTAGATTCCCTACAGTGTAGAAACAGGCCATTCAGCCCGACAAGTCGACTTCAACTCTCTGAAGAGCATCCCACCCAGACACACACTCGTACTTTATCCCTGTAACCCTGCATTTCCCATGGCTAATCCACCTATCCAGCACATTTTTGGACTGTGGGAGGAAAACGGAGCTCCCGGAGGAAACCCACACAGACACGGGAGAATGTGCAAAGTCCACACGGACAGTTGCCCAAGGTTGGAATTGAACCCAGGTCCCTAGTGCTGTGAGGCAGCAATACTAGCGACTGAATAACCATACCACCCCTATTCATATACCCATCCAGATGCCTTTTAAATGTTGTAATTGGACCAGTCTCCATCACCTCCTCTGGCAGCTCATTCCATACACGCACCACTCTCAGCGTGAAAAAGCTGCTCCTTCAATCCCTTTTAAATCTTTCCCCTCTCACCTTAAACTTATGCATTCTAGTTTTGGACTCCCCCACCCTAGGAAAAAAGACCTTGGTTATTTACCCTATCCATGACCCTCATGCTTTTATAAACCTCTATAAGGTCGCCCCTCAGCCTTCAATGCTCCAAGGGAATTTGGCCCCAGCCCATTCAGCCTCTCCCTATAGCTCAAACCCTTCAACCCTGGCAAAACCCTTGTAAATCTTTTTTGAATCCTTTCAAGTTTTACAACATCCTATCTATTAGTAGGGAGACCAGAACTGCATGCAGTATTCCAAAAGTGGCCTAACCAATGTCCTGTACAGCCACAACATGACCTCCCAACTCCTATACTCAATGCACTGACCAATAAAGGCAAGCATACCTACACCTTCAGAGATAGTGGGAATTGCCGATGCTGGAGTCTGAGATAACAAGGTGTGGAGCTGGAGGAACACAGCAGGCCAGGCAGCATCAGAGGAGCAGGAAAGCTGATGTTTCAGGTCAGGACCCTTCTTCAGAAATATCAACACTTTCTTCACTTTCTCTACTTGTGACTCCACTTTCAAGGACCTGTGACCCTGCACCTCAAGGTCTCTTTGTTCAGCACCATTCTCCAAGACCTTACCATTAACTGTATAAGTCCTGCCCTGATTTGCCTTTCCAAAATGCAGCACCTCAAATGTATCTAAATTAATCTCCATCTGTCACTCCTCAGCCCATTGACCCATCTGATCAAGATCCCATTGCACTCAGAGTTAACCTTCTTTGCTGTCCACTACACCTCCAATTTTGGTGTCATCTGTAAACTTACTAGCCATACCACCTATGTTCACATCCAAATCATCTATGTAAATGACAAAAAGCAGTGGACTCAGCACCAATCCTTGTGGCACACTGCTGGTCTCAGGCCTCCAGTCTGAAAAGCAACCCTCCACCACCACCCTCTGTCTTCTACCTTTGAGCCAGTTTTATATTCAAATGGCTAGATCTCCCTGTATTCCATGTTATCTAACCTTGTTAACTAGTCTACAAAGAGGAACCTTAAAACACCTTACTGAAATCCATGCAGATCACATCCACTGCTGTGCCCTCATCAATCCTCTTTGTTACTTCAAAAAACTCAATCAAGTTCATGAGACACAATTTCCCACACACAATATATGATCTTGAGAAGTTTTCTGCACAATCTGAGTGAATAATCTGTGATATATATCTCAGAGAAAAAACATTTGTCTTTTTTGTCAACTCAGCAAAAAAAGGAACATGTGATATATTAACAATTATTCCATAATGAAGACTGTATTAGTTCTGATGATGAAATGTATATAACATTGTGTAGACATCACATTACCAACATAAGATGTAAAGTATTTATTTTGAAAAGCTAAATTACAAGGAGAAAGGTCTATAGGTCCCTATACCAGAATGTGGAAATGAATATTGTTTCAAACAGCTGAGAAGGTGGAATCAGCTTCCCACCTTCTAACTCCCCCCTCCCCCCAAATCCCATTCTACCCCATCAGTCACAATGATTATTTGTATTTCCTTTTTTATTGCACAGCTATGATACTTCATTTAAAACTTAGTTAAGTAGATAAAAATGAAGAAGCTAATTATAAACTTATCCTGAGTGAACACAAAGAGGAATTCTATTGCTTACTGAAACCAAGATAAAATAACAAAATCTGACAACAAACACACACATGCACATATGTTAAGGACTTATTAAAATGGGAGAGAGTGTCCAATACAAACAAGAAGGAAATAAAGGCACAGTTTAAAGTTCTGAAAATCCAGATGTTGAGAGTGAAATCTGAATCCATGGTAGTTAAGCTGTTGTCTTATTTCCTCAGCCGTACTAAAATTTGTAGAATCCTAGAGTTCTTGGTAAGTTGTTATTTTCCAAGTTGATTTTTCATCCAGTTGTTTCTTTTGAGAGATAATGAGGCACAAAAAGAGAGAGAGTAAGCCTTCCATGTTAAATTGTGGTTCCGAAGAAGAGACTCGAAATGTGAACTCTGTTTTCTCTCCACAGATGCTGCCAGACCTGCTAAGTTTCTCTAGCAATTTTTGTTTTTGTTTCAGATTTCCAACATCTGCAGTTCTTTGCTTCATTATCTGTTGTTAAAAATCAATTTCTGTTTTTCTCTCTGCTCTGCCAAACAAGCTACTGAAATATGATTAATTTATATCTTCCCTTGAGCCTAGTTCTATTGTCTTTCTAAGCTTAATATTCTGCACACAACCTTTCATCTTCCGACATGCGAACACAAGTGTGAATTAAACAAGGGATGTGAGTTTCTTGACACTGAGTTATTTGTCCATTTTCACTATTTCTGGATTATGTAGTCATTTCAGTGTAGCCAGTTTAATGTATTCCAATTGGGCAGGCTGTTGTCAAATACAGAGCTATGTTAGGTCAATATCCTCTTTAGAAATCATTTCAGTCAATGAACATCTTGGGTGTCATCAATGATCCATGTTTATTGTGATTGTAACAATAACCAGAATAAATATCTGACTATCCATAAACCAGAGCAAAGAAATCAAATCATAGTAAGACATTATCACATGTTATGACTAATCTAAGGAAATTCACGTCAGCTAATTATTTTTCTGCAATTCTAGAGCAAAACATATAAGTTATGGTTTTTTTGGGATATGCGTTTTGGATCCAATTCTAATATTTTATCATTCATTGATTCATTACTCATTCACTCATTCTATCACTCATGATGTGAGCATTGCTGGCAAACATTTGTTGCCATCCTTAATTGGCCTGGAAATAATGGTGACAAATTACATTTGTTTTCCGTGGCAGTTCAAATAGTACAGATTTACCCATGGTACTGTTAAGGAGGGGATTGAGGATTTTGCTCTAGTGACTAGTGAAGGTATGTTAAGTTAGCTCCAGATCAAGTTGGTGTGTGACTTGGAGGAGAACTTGCAAGAGATGCTCTTCTAGATGGTAGAAGTCACAGGTTTGGAAGCTAGGCTTGTCATGACTCAGTTAGAAAAAAACATACTGATAATTGTGCCCTCCTGTTCAACAGGTTATCATAAATGTGTAACCACCCAATTAACCATGATAATTTTGTCTAAGTTACTACTACTCAGGACAAAACTAATTCACATCAGAATTTGTCATTAACCGGAAACTATTTACTGTGAAGAAACTTTTTGTTTAACAAATGGCAAAAAGAAAATAGATTACTAATTCACTACAATGCAACTTAGACCAGCCTCCTTTAAATAGTTGAATATGCAATAGCACACATCCTCTCATTCAGGAATAAGACAAACAAAAACAGATGGCCTGACCCAAACATTATGGGTGGAAAAATAAAGATAGCATAAAAATTCTGTAGATCAAATGCCATGTGACAAGCATGAGAATAATTCCTCACACCCTGATTTTAGCAATAATTACACAATGTTGATGGTTTTTCTGATGAAGGGTCTAGGCCCAAAACGTCAGCCTTTCTGCTCCTATGATGCTGCTTGGCCTGCTGTGTTCATCCAGCTCTGCACCTTGTTGTCTCGGATTCTCCAGCGTCTGCAGTTCCTACTATCTCTGTTGATGTAATGATGGTTGTTTTTGATTCACGAGTTAAATTAGGTGGATATGGAACTCCTTCTTCCAATCTCCAGGCAGAATCCTGTAGGTGTCTGAGTGATGTGGGCTTTTGCTATGTTGGATGAGAGGTCTAGCCAGGCTCATCTTGACTTCAGGAGCGTCTTGTTCTGTCTTTTATGCTTTTCACAAACAGAGTGGGCGAGATTCTCACTAGACAGTGGCATATTGCCAATTGACTCTGACTAAAGCTTGTTAAATTCCAACTCACCTCATTAATATTCACCTTTCTATCTTACCAAACTCACCAACAAGCTGTATGTTGACAAAACCCAAAATGGAAACCAGAGCAAGTACCTGGTCACTTTAGCTCACCACTTGCTCTGAACAACCTCCATGTTGGACACTGGGCAGCAAGATCTCTGGGCATACTTCATAAGCACTGGCCATATGCAACCCATGTCCATGGATATTAGCATCTGACATGCGCCAGTCTCTAAGAACCCTCGTGACACATCTCCAATCCACTTTCAGAGTGTTTCTGCACTTCCATGCTGCATCTTAAACTGCACCAGCGATTATCATCATGATGGTGCTGCAAAGGCACTGTATGTGGAGGGACATGCATCCAGCTCATGAAACTGGACCAGGCTCCATGTCTGAGCTCTTTGGTTGCTGCCTTCATGCACATTCTCTCAGAGCCGACCTTGATGCTCAGAGTATCCCTGCCTTTTCCTCGCCAATTGGCACAGACACAAAGTCAGGAAAATTGACATGGTTGTCAGCAGGTCTCAGTAAAGCCCTTAGTCATGGGGTCTTGGCACAGTAAGTCAAAGGATTCCTCTAATTTCGGTCCAGGAGCTTGGATACAGTCAGTCAGCCTCTCAGTGTGTTCAGAATCGGAATAATGCCCACATGGAATGTGTGGAGCTGAGTGTCAGACTGCCCTCTTCCTGCCTTGTCAAGTCCTGCCTATTATAGGCTGTTTTCCTCCTTGAATGAGAGAGAGGCAGGTATAAAGGGAGATGAAAGTGAATGGCACACCTTCATTGTTGGCGCAGATGGGAGGTGTCCCAAACAGGTGATAAGGCAGTGTAGAGGACATGCAGGGTTACATGTCAGGGATTGGGTGAGTGTTGAAAGGTGTTGTGGATGTTAGGGGTAAGGGGGTACAGTAGCATATATAGAGTAAGTGGGGCATCGGAGAGATGATTGGGGCAGTTAACACTGATGGAGTAGACAGTGTCATTGTCTTACAGTGCTGGGCATACCTGCTGACAGCTGAGACTGCTTTATCCCAAGTAGTAACCTCAGACCAGGCTGGCATGGTATGGTGTTATGGTCACCTCTGCCAGTCCTGGGGGAAGAGGATATCCCATCTCTGCACCCTTTCCAGCAGGACCGTCAGATCCCTGCCCACAAAGTGGCAGGATTTTCCCCGATCTGCTACATCCAGGGCAAATGTCAGGAGCCATGCAGGGCAGGTGCGATTTATGGTTCTTGTCTGGATGCATGATGACCTTTTTTAAAATGGTGCAGTGCAAGAGATGCCAGTGAATTCTGGGATATCTAGTGAGTTGTGAGTTGTCCTGTAAACGGTGCATGGTAAAATGAAGCCAGACTTGGATGTGAAGGATGCCATAGAGCAGAGTGGGTAGTTAATGCTTAGTAAGAGAAGGCAAGAGAAATTGCTGTGACAATCCCTCCAAAAAATGTTGGAGTCAGACTTAGCCAAAAAAATTAAGGTTCAGCCTTCTAGGTATTATCATGTTTTTCACACAAAGATAGACAGTGGAAATACTTCTTGTCTGCAGGCTTCTGGATGTCTCCAAGTGCATTCACAGATCTGTTTTAAAAGAAAACTGCATTTGGACCAATGCAAAGGCTGTGATCAGGAGGGTTTTCCTTAACTCAAAAACTGCTGGTGCCACTCTCCCTGGTAAAGTATTCCTCTTATTGGTCTGAAAATTTGCATAATCTTGTTTAGCTAAAATGTGCACCAAACAATCCCACTTGAATGACCCTTCACAATAAACAGTTAAGTGGCAGACAGTGATAAAATTTCTTTAAAGTTGGCTTGCAAATATACATTCTTGTCAGTTAGAATCGGATTGGCCACCTTTGACATAAGTTTTAGATTTGAAACAAATCAGAGTTGAGATCTCTGTGCAAGAGGACTTCTTAATAAAGACTGAGGCAAGGCACAAAATGGCTAAGAATTTAAACAGAACTGTAAATGTGATTTTTGTAAAATATCTGTTTGAATATCCTATACTGAAGGGGATTTGTTACCACATAGTCAATTCTAGTCTGTTTGATTATCCTATCATTATTTGGATTAACTTCATCAGTCTTCATTGATCTTTGGACTGTTTAAGTAAGTTAATTATCCACTGTTGTAACCATTACTATCATGCAACCCAGGATTAATTCTTAGAAAAAACTGGAATGAAGAAGTCACTAAAACATCATAGATTCGTGTTTAAAGCCTCAAAGACCCATCCCATCAAACAAATAAAAAAAGTGTTCTACAAATCTTTAATTAGGACTCCGTATTGGTTAACTCAAGTGAGTTGTTTCTACAATAACATATTTGAATATATTGTATTCTGAGATAAGTTTGAAAATGCCTAACTGGAAAGTTTCATTTTAGAATCATGTC
The DNA here is from genome assembly GCF_021869965.1 of Rhincodon typus. Lineage (NCBI taxonomy): Eukaryota > Metazoa > Chordata > Chondrichthyes > Orectolobiformes > Rhincodontidae > Rhincodon > Rhincodon typus. Next base: position 42,500,237 of record NC_063337.1, on the reverse strand, counting down.
ATTAGGTGGTAACGCTGGTAAAGTTGCTGCACTGATTTAAAATCTCTCCTGGTTGAGGTTTTAACCTAATATCCAGTTCAGCCGGATAACATTACTCACTGAGGATTTTGGATCAGGGTATGTTGGAGCGAGGGCAAATGTTACAGATAGTAGAACCATCAGCATCCTAAAATGTTAAACACAAGATGCAAACAGTAACCCAAAGAAGGAGCATAATTTTTTTTTAAAAATCACGCATTGAAAATAAAAAAATTACATATAAATGCTCTGAATACATTCCTGGAGATAGGCTGCACCATTATAGAATCATACAGCACAGAAAGTGAACCTTTGGTCCAACTTGCCCATGCCAACCACACATCCTAATCTGACCTAGTCCTATTTGCCAGCATTTGGCCCATATCCCTTTAAACCCTTCATATTCATATACCCATCCAGATGCCTCTTAAATGTTGTAATTGTACCAGCCTCCATATCTTTCTCTGGCAGCTCGTTCCGTTCACGCACCATTCTCTGCATGAAAAGGTTACTCCTCAGGTCCTTTTTAAATTTTTCCGCTCCCACCTTAAACAGATGCCCTCTAGTTTTGGACTCCCCCACCCCGGGGAAAAGACGTTGGCTATTCACCCTATCTATGCCCCTCATGATTTTATAAACCTCTATAAGGTCACCCCTCAGCCTCTGACACTCCTGGGGCAAAGGCCCCAGCCTATTCAGCCTCTCCCCACAGCTCAAGCCCTCCAACCCCGGCAACATCCTTGTAACTCTTTTCTGCAGCCTCTCAAATTTAACAACAACTTTCCTGTAGAAGGGCAACCAGAATTGTACACAGTATTCTAAAAGTGGCCTAGCCAATGTCATGTACAGCCGCAACACGACATTCCAACTGAATTGAGATGCTGAATTTCTGTCCAATGAAGGCATGTTTGCCAAATGCCTAACCACCCTGTCTACCTGTGATTCCAATTTCAACGGACTATGCACCTGCACCCTAAGGCCTCTTTGTTTGGCAGTGCTGCCCAGGGCCCTACTGTTAAGTGTATAAGTCCCAGCCTGGTTTGCCTTACCAAAATGTGACATCTCATATCTATCTAAATTAAATTCCATTTGTTACTCCTCAGCCCATATGATCAAGGTCCCAATGTACTTTGAGATAATCTTCTTCACTGTCCACTACACCTATTTTGTTGCCATCTGCAAACTTACTGACCATACTTGCTATACTCACATCCAAATCATTCATATAAATGAAGAAAAGCAGTGAACTCAGCACCGATCCTTGTGGCCCACCGCCAGTCATAGACCTCCAGTCTGAAAAGCAACCCTCCACCATCACCTTCTGTCTCCTACCTTCAAGCCAATTTTGTATCCATATGGCTAACTCCCTGGATCCCATGTGATCTAACCTTACTAACCAGTCTACCATGCAGAACCTTGTTGAACACTTTGCTGAAGTCCGTATAGACTATGTCTACTGCTCTGCCTTCATCAACCTTCTTTCTCACCTCCTCAAAAAAACTCAATCAGATTAGTGAGACATGATATCCCTCTGATGTTTTCTAAAGATAAGTTGTATAGAGGTGTATCTTCTCCAGTTAGTACTTTCCTGACTTCTAAATCAGCCCAACTAGCTGATTAATGCCAGGAATGACATTGTTTAGAGGTAATTTCATAGCAGTAGTTAGATTCTTTTTAACTTTTCCTTTCAGACTACTTTAAACTATTTTGGAGAGTCTGGTAGGTGTTTTACTGAGTCCTTACATTTGCTAGAGATGTTGCCATATCCTCACATGAAATTAGAGCAAATGAATAAGGAACTGCCCACTCAAAAGGCTGCAGTGGTATGTGACAGAAATGGCAGTGCCTCTGGGCCATGACAGGGAAATGAAGGAAAGGTCACAGTGAGGGAAAATCCATGCCATGTCCTTTGCGAAGTTGGAATCATGCTCCTCAATGCCTCTTGACAGTGGTAGGCTGGCTAGTGCATCCAGCATCTTTCCTTGTGCTAATCTCAACTGTAAAGTTGCCACTAAGGTATGTGAAGAATCTGTAACTAAACTGGCTGCTTTAAATGTCAGGGCTTCTCCACTCCTTCTGCTCCCTTCCTCCTCCTAGGGTCCCTGTGGCTGGGCAGCTGACAGTCTGGGATGTCTGAAAACAGAAGGGGAACATTGGTGAGAGGAAGTTTAAGTTGATTTGGGAAGCGAGAGGTTCCATGACCAGCAGTTTGCTCATCATGAAAAAATGAATGAATGATTTATTGTCAAATATCTGTAAGGAGATACAGTGAAAAATGTTCTGTCACCTCAATCCAGTGCCTTTCGGTACAAAAGAATAAAAAGAAAGTACTTAAATAGAGTTCAGTTTCATCAGCCAGGGTTCCAAAGACAGCTTCAGGACTTCTGCAAGATCCCTGCTGCGGGCCTACCGCGGCCAGGAGTCCCTGCTGCGGGCCTA